>NC_138046.1:103604070-103922150 GCF_964194185.1 Rhinolophus hipposideros
AATCTCACTTTCCCTTCCCCGACTTTGGTAGGTATCCACCAATGTTCTCTCAGTCCCTGGCCCTAAGGCCTTTTTCCCTGAAGATTAAGGGTTTTTTCTTTTCTTTTTTCACCTAGGAGAAATGAGGGGGGTAGATCTGGGTGATATTCCCTTCCCCCAACTTCCATGGTATTTCACCAGTGCCCTCAAGTGACATACTTCCCTCTCCAGATTAAGCCTTCCCTTCCTTAAGGGAAAAGCATTCTGGCAAGTAAGCTGCTGTGATCCTTCCCCAGTCAGCACCACCGAAGGTAGGGGGAGCTTTCTCCAGATTCTCCCATCAGCCCTGTGAGAGCCTGGTACAGTTCCTGGAAGAAACTGTTCCTAGAAGAAAAGGCCTACAAAAGGTTGGGAACCTTGCCATGACTGTGGCCCCAGGAGCTTCTCCCTCTCAGGTCCTCGAGTGGTCTCCAGAAATTTAATCTCCATGCCACTTTATATAGCATCTGGTGGCTTCTGCCCCACGTGTCCAAATGCTCAGGCCCTATGTCTTGCCTATGATGACTCTCTCTCTCCAGATTTCAGGGTAGCTGTTTGTTCCGTGATCTCGTTTCTCTGATAGGTTAATGAAAAGGCATTTATCTGTCCAACTTTTTTCTTTTTGTAAGTATGGGAGCTACCTCTTTGCATCTCTCTACATCTCTCAGTTGAAACTAGAAGTCTGAGCAGTGTTTGGGAAAATTAATATGTATAAGTTTTTCCTCTTATAACAAAAATAATAAATGTTCACTGTGGGAAACATAGAAGAAAGAAAAAAATGGAATCACCCATAACCACCGAGGAAACTGTTATGAACATAGCAGTTTTTAAAAATCTCCTAATAATGGGGCGGCCAGATGGCTCAGTTGGTTAGAGTGCAAGCTCTGAGCAACAGGGTTGCCGGTTCGATTCCCACATGGGCCAGTGAGCTGTGCCCTCCACAACTAGATGGAAGACAAAGAGCTGCCGCTGAGCCTCCAGAGGGGCAGCCAGATGGCTCAGTTGGTTACAGCGTGAGCTCTTAACAACAGTTGCTGGTTCAATTCCCGCATGGGATGGTGGGCTGTGCCCCCTGCAACTAAGATTGAAAATGGCCACTGGACTTGGAGCTGAGCTGCGCCCTCCACAACTAGATTGAAGGACAATGACTTGGAGCTGATGGGCCCTGGAGAAACACACTGTCCCCCAATAAAAATTAAAAAATATATATATATATGTATATATATGTATATATACATATATATGTATATATGTATACATATATATAATTCTTGTTTAAAATATACACCAAACTATTTTTTAATTCCTCATAAAATACAGAATATATAATTTTGTACCCTAGCTTTTGTTGAGCAATGCAAGTTTATACTTAAATACGAAGGTGCTCTAACTTCCTGCTTTACCCTTTCGAAGACAGATGTGAGCTATCTTCCCACTCCCCCACCGCCATGAAATACTTTTGGATTCATATCAGGTAGCCAAGTAAGGCTACCACAAATTCTGCTTTCACCTTGATAACCCAGGTAATTGGATAGTTCTATACAGACCCTATAGTAATGCTTGGCTCAAGACCCAGTACATGACAGGGTTTTTCAAGGATCATTCTAGAGACTGTATAGAGTATTGGTGTCATTCCCATTTATCATCTTTCCAAAGCTCACAGGTTTGGGACTTCTGTAGGAAGATTTGTCTAATATTCAAAAATGTTTTGGGGTGACCAGTTAGCTCAATTGGTTAGAGCACAGACGCTCTTAACAACAAGGTCACAGGTTTGATCCCCACATGGGCCACTGTGAGCTGCGCCCTCCACAACTAGATTGAAACAACTACTTGACTTGGAGCTGATGGGTCCTGGAAAAACACACTTAAAAATAATAAAAGTTTTGGCTTATAGACAGGAAGCCGGGGCCTTAGTTCTCTTTCCCAACTTGCAAGATGGCGGGTGAAAAAGCTGGGAAGCCGGACACTAGGCAGAAGAAACCTGAAGCCAAGAAGGCTGATGCTGGTGGCAGGTTAAGAAGGCTAACCTCAAGGGCAAAATGCCTAAGAAGGGGAAGCCGAACCGAAACCCTGTCCTGGTCCGAGGAATCGGCAGGTATTCCCAATCAGCTTTGGATTCCCAAAAGACCACGTACAAGAGGAAGTACTCGGTCGCGCGTAACCGTCATGGCAGCCGAGGAGAAGGACCCCCTGAGCTATTTTGCAGCTTACGGGAGCAGCAGCTCAGGCTCCTCGGAAGAGGAGGATAACAGCGAGCCGGAGGACATGAGTCGTAGGGCTCTGGATCCTGCGAAGTCCGGGAGCTGCTGTGGGAACAAGACGGAGAAGCGGCTGCCGGGACCCGACGAGCTGTTTCGGAGCGTGACTCGCCCGGCCTTTCTGTACAATCCGCTCAACAAACAGATAGACTGGGAGAGGCACGTTGTCAAGGCGCCTGAGGAGCTTCTCCCCGAGACCCCTTCCCTTTGACGCCGAAGTGCCTGTGGTGCTGCCGCCAAGACAATGTCTGTTGCAGCCTCCTGAAGGGGTCAGCCTTGGCGTAGTATCTCTGAGACTGGATTCTTCTTTGCCTCCAAAGGAATTCAAAATATGGAAGTCCAACTATGTCCCACCTCCGGAAACCTACACTACTGAGAAGAAACCTCCCCCCACCCCAGAACTGGATATGGCAATAAAATGGTCTAACATATATGAGGACAATGGTGATGATGCCCCACAGAACGTTAAGAAAGCTAGGCTTCTACCGGAAGGGGAGGAGACGGTGGAGTCAGATGATGAAAAAGATGAGCATACTTCTAAAAAGCGCAAAGTAGAACCAGGAGAACCAATAAAGAAGAAAAAGTAGAAAACAACAAATAAGAATTTTTGGACTGCAAAACTTACTGAAATGGTTTTTTTGGCAGATAAATTGATATGGAAATTATTATGAAACAGCATCTCCACGAAAGTACATGTTAATTAACTAATAAGTATTGCTGCAAGAACTTTCCACTGTAGGACTCACTGTTTATTTAAAACTTGTATGTATTTAAAACTCAAATGGTGACTTGTGATAGTGAAATTGACAACACTAGGAAGCATTCTTGCTATCACAGAATTCGTGGCATGCATTTTGTCACATGTTGACATGCCAATGTTCTATGAACTTTTTATAAAGGAATATATTTTTAAAGTAAATGTATGGTAACGTCTTGTAAACCTGTAGGGTGCTTTTCAACAGTGTTTGTACAGTGTAAATAGATCATGGAAATAAAATTACATACTCAATAAAAAAAAAAGAGGAAGTACGCAGCAGCTACATCCAGGATTGAAAAGAAAAAGAAGGAGAAGGTTCTTGCTACTGTCACAAAACCAGTTGGTGGCGACAAAAATGGTGGCACCGTGGCGACAAAAATGGTGGCACCCGAGTGGTTAAACTTCGCAAAATGCCTAGATACTACCTTACTGAAGATGTGCCTCGAAAGCTGTTGAGCAGCAGCAAGAAACCCTTCAGTCGGCACGTGAGAAAACTGCGGGCCAGCATCACTCCCAGGAACATTCTGATCATCCTCCCTGGGCACCATAGAGGCAAGAGGGTGGTTTTCCTGAAGCAGCTGAGCAGTGGCTTGCTACTTGTGACTGGACCTCTGTCCCTCCATCGAGTTCCTCTGCATAGAACACACCAGAAATTTGTCATCGCCACCTCCACCAAAATTGATATCAGTGGTGTGAAAATCCCCAAACATCTCACTGATACTTCAAGAAGAATAAGTTGCATAAGCCCAGACACCAGGAGGGGGAGATCTTCAACGCAGACAAAGAGAAACACAAGATTACAGAGCAGCGCAAAATTGATCAGAAAGCCATGGACTCGCAAATTCTGCCAAAAATCAAAGCTGTTCCTCAGCTCCAGGGCTACTTCCACTCTGTTTGCTCTCACAAATGGGGTTTATCCTCACAAACTGGTGTTTTAAATTAATTACAAAGAACCTAATTAAATGCCTGAACTGTTAAAATAAATAACAATAATAATAATAAAAGTTAAAAAAAGAATCTTCTGCTCCTTCTACATCCAGTTAAAACACCACCATTATTTGGTTAGCTGCACCAGTGGCATAAAATGATTTCACTGACTAGAGGATGACCTAGAATGGCAATTTAGAGCATCAAAAATAAAATTGTCCAAAGCAATCTTTGCAGCAAACCATGTGGAAACAAATTTGAATATGGACTACACCCCTCCCAATCCATCTTTAGATTTTGCCTCAAAATAAGTGCAGGTGACAAAAAAATCTTTGTTAATCTTTTGCCATCAGAGAGAATATAACTTACTTTTGTTTCCTCTTGTCTATTTCCAGTTGTTTTAAGTGGTCTCCACATTTCCTTGTGTAGACACATACAAGTATATCAAAATACATTTGGTATCAAAGTATTTGTCATATGTAGCACTTTTTCCTCAAATATTTATTTTTTCAATATTTAAACAACTTATCTCCATCCTCCTCCTCCCCCCCCCCGCCCTTTTTTAAAACTAACAATTAGTTTCTCTTCAGTTATTATTCAGTTAGAAATATCTGACGTGACCCTTGGTTGTAACTTCTGTTTTGCTTTTCACAGTGAGTTTTTATGTGTACTATTCAGATTTTTTTTTAACCTTCAAATTAAAAAAGAGACTTTCTGATTCCTTTTAAGTCAAAATACAACTGTTCTATTCTAAAGCTTCCTTTCAAAAAAAAACACAGAACCAAATCCTCATCAGTAGTAATTAATTTTGACAATGTAGGCACAGTAGCGATTCACAAACCTGTACTTTGTGCATCAGCATTCCTTATTATTTTAATTAAAGTGGAACGTTGTGCCCTCGCTAATCATTAATGGGTTTTCATTTTGTAAATGACATTTGCAGAAGTTAAAACAGCGAGTTCATGTGAAGTCCACAGGCAACAGTGTTGAAATTAGCATCACCATAGCAACAGTCTTCCATCATTAGCATTCAGGGCAACAGGAGGTGTTTTGTTGTGTTTTGTTTCCCCAAAAAAGAAAGAAAATCTTCAAAGGCAAAGCCTAATGAAATTCTTTTGGTAGATATTTATGTTTCTTGTGTGTATGTGTACTATACTAGATCTATGAGTCTATATAGAATTTTTAAATTGCAGGGTGGATCGTCTGCTTTCCAGATTTGCGTTTTCCCTAGTATACTAGTTACATTTCATGATCTTTCTCCAGCTGTACACGTCTGACCTGCTGAGCAGCATTTACTCATTGCCAACCCGCTGCTCACCAATACGGTGGACTGAGAGAATCTGTATTCATAAAAATACTTGCTTCAGTCTAAAAGCGTTATATGAATTCATGAGTTTTGCATTTAATTCGTGGGAAATAGATTTATTCTGTTAGATCCTCTAGCGAACTTGTTTCAGAAAAAAATAGAACCATATTGTAGAAATAGGTCAACGATTATTATCATTCACCTTTTGATGGAATTAAAGTGAGTCAAATAGAGACCAATGTTATCTTAGCTGAGTCTCAAACAGTGGTATCACACTATTACTGTGTGTGTGTGTGTAATTGCGTTCTAATATTCTGAGAAATTTTAACAGTGGTGTATCTAGCATTTATGTTTTTTCTCAGTACTAAAATGCATTAAAAAAAAAGCGCACCATATTGACCTACCAGCTGCTTCTAAATCACACCAGTAGTAGGTAATTATGAAATTCAAATGAAGTTTCATTTTCATTTGTTAAACAGAAGTATCATAGCTCAAACCTAGAACTGTTGCCCAAGCTTGGATGTAGACAGGTATGCATACACCTTTTACTTTTCAACATGAATCATAGTTGTCTTCCCTGCCACATGTAAGGACAAGCAGTTTTGCATTCCGCTCAGGTACCTGAAGACAAGCCTGTACCAGTCCACCTACTAGTATCGGCACCTACTAGTATCTTTTTTTTTTCTCTTACATGATGGAAAGATTTCACAGTTAGCTTTTCTTTCCAGCAGATCTTACAAAGCCAAAAAATAAATAGAATTTCAATGGGAATAACTCCCAAACGTTATATTTTCCTTCTTCTCAATATCCTGATGGTTTCTCTGATAACATACATATAGGTTCAAAGAAGATTTATGCTACAGATTTCCAAAGAAGCCACACAATCAAAAGGTGCTCACATTCGCTACTCATCACTTGTTCTGTCACTCTGAGGATGGTGGCTTTTGGATTCCATCTCTACCACTTGATCTTTTTCAACTCCTCTTCTCCTTTTTAGGCACACAGAGTATCACACAAGACTTTATTTACAACTACAGGAGGAATGCGGGCCATAAACTAATACAGTCCGGTTACAGATGTAATATATAATCATAGATGCTAGTTTTCAAGGGCTTTTCTCCAGTTTTACATCAATCAGTTTCCCTGGCTGAGACATTAGCATTTGCAAGTGACCATGCTTCCTATATACGCAATTGTATCAGGGACAGGAAAGTAAGTGCAAACTTTAGAAAAGATTAATTTTCTTAGAAGTAGACCATCCTACAAATGCCAAAGTATGTGCTGAGACATGGAAACTCCAATGATTAAGAGCAGCTAGTGGTTTAGAAAGATCCTACTTGCCCTCTCATGCTCTAAGGTTTAATCCAATTTAAAGCCATGCCAATGCTTGTGTAGAGCATGAAACGTAAAGCATAATGAAAAGCCTGGAACTCTGGTGCCGGTAAGAAAGTTCTACCAATTGGGTGAGATGTGAAAGCATTTAAGACTTGGCCCCAGGAATATTACGAGGAAAAGTCATGTGAGCAATGATTGCAGTTATGAGCCCCGTTATTTGTTCCCCACTTGTCCAACTATAGTTCTTTCACTTAGCTAAAAGTAATTCTTTGTAACATGAACTTGTCTGTCTTTACGTGGGGTTTAGAAAGATGCCTATAAAAGAGATCCATGCTGGAAATCAGAGTCTCTTGACCCACTGTAAAGGGAATAGTAAACAGGGTTTTCTCGGGGGAATCGTTCAGTACTCTGCATGTCTCCATAAAAATCTTTGTGAGAAAGTTGTCTTTACTGAAGTCATCATCCATTGGATTAAAAAATAAAATTAAAAAAGTAACAAGTCAGTTATCATTAGCTTTTTGAAAATGGAAACATTCGGGCCTTCTCAGTGATACTTTCAGTAATTTTTCACAACCAAGAGCACTCAAGCTATCAGTTTTATTTTTAGATGCCATACTTATGGATAGTTATAGAATTTATAGAGTATGGTTTAAAAGACTATTCAATTGTAGGGCAATCATTCAGTTTATTCCCATGGTGGAGCTAAACTGAACCATTCCAGATCAACAAGAATCTATTCTCTTCAAATTCGGAAAGGAGATTTCCCATTGTGGATAATCCATGTTCAGTGTTTAACCCTCAGGAAGACTTTCTTAATAGCTTCTTCGGATCTTAAATCTTTGGTCTGTTCTCAGGAACATATTGAACAGTTAGGTACCAAACTTTTTAATATCTCCCATTATGAAAGGTCAATTTTTCGATTGTTTTTCTCATACCCAGAGTGCATGCTCCTCTGTGCTTGACACTTGAACTTCTGTTTTCAAAGGTTTAGATAATGCAAAGGAATCTATAACATCATAAAAGATAAATTTCTCTTATACGTTTATTCTCAGCATTCTTTTCTTTTTTTTAAGGAGGGTGCAGCTCACAGCGGCCCATGTGGGGATCAAACCGGCATCCTTGGTGTTATTAGCACCACGCTCCAACCAGCCGAGCTAACCGGCCACCCCTTTTCTCAGCATTCTTAATTGTTTCCTGTTCTTTGGCTGCTATATAGGTCTCCATTTTATTTCGGCACATTTCCCCCTAAATTAGATCAGCCAAAAAATTAGAATCAACTGCATGTATCACCAATACACAATACCAATTCACACACCCTGAAAGTATATTGAAAGTAAACTTAAAATGTCTCTTACAAACAGACAAATACTTCTGAGTGTGCTCTACTGAAACACACATGCACACTGGACACTTTAAGAGCATCTCCTAGATCAGCACTGTTCAGTCAATACTCCCTCACTTAACACGGGAATCTCACATTTGAGTTCTATTTAAGGAAATAGATTTAGCATGCCATGAACAGGTCATTCTTAGTCTTCTTCAGTGGTTACTTTCTGCAATGATCACTCAAGGGATCGGGTCTCCTCCGCCAAGGACCCTAGGATTACCCTAGGATTGAAACCTTGTCCTTTAACTTATCTCTGAGAGCACATCTCTGGAATGTATCAGCAGTCTGGTATCTACAGTAAGCTAATAAGACTGCAGAAATGGGTTTACTCAAGTGGGAGGACAGTAAAACCATGAATGTAAGAGGGAAAAAGACTCTTAGAAATAATCCAACACAAAGTCTTCATCTTACAGATAAGAAAACAGAAGTCCAGAAGGAGAAAGGAATTTTGGTAAGGTGGCTAAACTGGCCTAGAAAACCAAATCTTATGATATCTGGTCCCAAGGTCCTTTGACAAGGCTTGGTTGTTAGAGTAGAAGGCATATGCAAGTAGGGAATTTACAAGTAGTCCCACATGTTTGTATAGCACTTCATAAAACATATTTACATCTTTTATCCCATTTGATTCTTGCAATGTCCCATGGAGGGTTTGGATAACATGTATCATTATCCTCATTTTCACAGATGTGGGAAGTGAGGCTCTGATTTACCTAAGATCACTTGCCATGCAGTAAAAGGTGAGACCTAAGTCATTTTTCTCTAAGCTGAGGGCTTGGTCTCTTGTACCATATTGTTAATTCATTCCTATTGGTAAGCAGCGCAAAGGAAAAACTTTTACTATCATGTCTGTCTTTCATCCCCAGGCCAGCCATTCCACTTTTCACCTAAGCTTTGGAAAATATTTTGTCTTTTCCTTTTGAACTTTTATTTATTTTTTAAGTGTGTTTTTCCAGGACCCATCAGCTCCAAGTCAAGTAGTTGTTTCAATCTAGTTGTGGAGGGCGCAGCTCACAGTGGCCCATGTGGGGATTGAACCCACAACCTTGCTGTTAAGATCACGGAACTCTAACCAACTGAGCTAACCAGTTGAGCTAACTGGCAGCCCCTATGTCCTTTTCTTTAGCTTGCTTGTTTAATCATTTGTGTGAGGGTCAGAACTGTGTTTCATGCAGTCATTTAACTGGTCTGAGCATTTGATACCCACCCCCCACTGCTACCAATCCCCTCCCCCTCAGCCCTGCCCTTTGTCTCACTGTGCTCTAAACAGTCCTGTGCTGCATACATCTGAAAAGTAGCTACATACATCTGAAAAGTAGCTACATACATCTGAAAAGTAGCAAGCATAGGGAAGTTTTCGATCTCCATGTAACACAGAAGCAAGTGTGTAATATGGCTATGGAAAACAACCAGCAGGTGAGGCTGTGAGACTGTAATTTTCACCTACGTCTCATTACCACATTCAAGTGTCTTAGTTCAATAAATGGATCAGAAAATATGGTGTTGTTTTTCCTAACTGCTGGCAAAACAACAACAACAAAATCATTAGGCAGTACTATTTCAATAATGTGTTGTGTTGAATGCATTGTTTTCAAGGGCATTTTTCAAAACAAGTCGCTTAAATCAGATTTTTTTTTTTACTTGAAGAATAACACATTCAGAAAGTATACAAAAATGATAAATGTTCAGCTCAGTGCAATCATCACAAAATGAACACCCATGTTCAATCTAGAACAATAAATAAAACATTACCAGCAAGGAGACCCTACCTGCCTACCTACCTGTCTGTCTGGGAGAGAGAGAGAGGGAGAGAGAGAATAGAAGCAAATATGGTAAAATGTTAACAGTTGGTGAGTATAGGTGAATGATTTATGGATGTTCTTTTAACTTTTCAGTAAGCCTAAAAATTTCAAAATAAAAAAGTTGAGGAGAAAGATAAAACATTACTAATAGCTCAGAAAGCACCACCCCACCCCTATGTTCTCTTCCAATTACTATTCCTCCCTTATCCAAAAGGTAACCACTATCCTGTTTTTCAACACCACGGTTTAATTTGCCTGTTTTTGAACTCTATAAAAATGGAACCGTATAGTATATAAACTTTTATGTCTGTGACTCAACATTGTGTTTATGAAATTAACCCAGGTTGTTGCATGCAGCTGTCATTCATTTCATTGCTATCTGATATCCTGTTATAAAAATAGGACATAATTTATTTATCCATTCTATTGTTGGTACACATCTTGGTTCTTTTCCAGTTTGGAGGCATTATGAATCAAGGGCTCCCATGAACATTCTTTTTGTATCTTTTGGTGCACGAGTTGCATACCTTTATATTGGGTATATATCTAGGAGTAAAATTGCCTGTGTTGACTATGCATATGCTGAGCTTTAGTAGATACTTCCACTTTTCCAAAGGTGTTGTATAAATTTACACTCCCACTAGCAATATATGAAAGTTCTAGTTGCTTCATATCTCAACAATACTTGATAATGTTAGCCTTTAAAATTTTAGTCATGGCAATGAGTATGTAGTAGAATCTAAATGTGATTTTAATTTGAATTCCCCTGATTACTTATAAGGCTGACTATTACTACATGCATTTGTTGGTCATTTTGAGTATCCTCTTGTGTGATGTATCTGTTCAATTTCTTGCCTATTTTTTTTTTTTGGTTCATCCCGCTTTTTCTTATTGATTTGTATTTCTTTACATATTCTGGGTTACAACCCTTTGTAAACTATATGTATTGCAAATACTTTCTCTCATTGTGTAGCTTGCTTTTTAACTCACTTGTGTCTTTTGATGAATAGATTTTAATTTTAATGTAGTCCAGCATATAACTTCTTTTACAGTTAATTCTTTTTCTCTCCAATTTAAGAAATATTTGCCTAACCAATATCATGACTATTTTCTCTTACATTGTCTTCTGTATTCTTTCTCTCTTTCACATTTAGATATACAATACGCTTGGAATTGACTTTTTTTGTGTCACATGTGAGATAGGCATTGAGCTTCATTTTTTTACAACATGAATATACAGTTGGCCCAGCACCACTTTTATTCTTGAGAAAATCCCAACTTGGTTCTGATGTATTATTCTAAACATTCATTTTTGGACCTGATTTGCTAATATTTTCTTTAGGATTATTGCATCCATGTTCATTGGTGCTATTGGTCTGTAATTCTTGTCAAGCTTTGGTATCAGGATGATTCTGGTCTCATAAAAGGAAGTACCTCTTCTGTTCTCTGGAAGAGTTTACATAAGATTAGTATTTCTGCCAGTAACTTGATCTGGTCTTGTAGTTTTCCTTGAGGGAAAATTTGTAATTTTACAGAGTCCATTTCTTAAAACATTATAGGATAATTCCAATTTTTTATTTCTTCATGTGTTAATGTTGGTTGACTAAAAGCAGACTAAGATACTTTAAGATTTCTGTGGTCAAGCCTTGCTGGTCTAAACCAGAGTTTGCAAATTTAAATGCCAACAGACTAGCCTGCTAGTGGAAATGAGTAAGGTTGGCCAAGTGTAAGGTGATCAGAAGTGGACACTACAGCGTGCATGCCCCTTTACAGAGTGTTAGCTGTCAGCTCCAACCCATTATTACTATGTAAGAATGTGAGTCCAATATTGCCAAATCATTCCCTTTAAATGAGAAGTCAGCAATTTAGACTACTCTGAAAAGAAAACACGCTTTGAATATTTAAATGTTCAGTAATTCAAACAAACAAACTAACAAAAAACCTGTCACCTGAATAAAATATGTGTATGGCAAATTTAGCCCCAAATTTGCTAGTTCGCTACTTTTACTCCAAACGAATGAACAGCACAATAGCACAGACATAATTCAATTTTTAAATAATAAAATTCACCTTTGATATTTATTTTTAACTCACTCTTGAATATGAATCTTTCAGTCATTTACTGATAAATGATATCTTTTTTTTTTAAGTTTAGACTTTAAAATACCTAAGTCTGTGAACAGCTAAGAGTATTTTCATTTACTCTCATATTTTTGCATTTGCTTTTCCCTAAATCTTCCTCTCCTATAGTAAAGCTAGTAGTCTCATTTTAGGTTATTGGGTTTTTTGCCTACTTACTTTTCAAGGTTTTATATGGTGAAGGAATCTCAGATTCCTTTTAATTGTTATAGGAAATTTAGATTACCTTTGATTAAGATCCAACAGATAAGGTACTTAGGACAGAAGCATCATGAATGAAAAATTATTCATTGAAACACCTTTCTAAGAGTATTATTTTCATTAGTTCAGCTAGTATTTATAGCTATTGTACTAGGTAAGGGGAGCCCACAAAGATGCATAAAGCTGCTGTTCCTGTAGCCTTGTTTTATAGTCTAATAATATATGCGCAAGTATAAAATAGTATACTAAAAATACAAGAACATTTTCAAATTGTGTTTATTTGACATACATCATTTTATGTATTTGGAGAGTCAGTTTGTGTCTAAGGTAATTTTTGAGCTGTTTTCAGGAATAGGTATTATCTCATTATTATCGCTATCACCACAGACATTACCTATTCATCTGTACTTCTAGGGAAAGTTCAAGAAATTAGAATGAAATAAAAACAATAAAATAATTTCAAATGAAATAATCTAAGTGACTATACTTGATATATAAACAGTTAAGTAATATTTTTGTAAAATTCACTAAACTGAAAAATAGCATAATAATTTAATTTTCTAGTTTATAAAGTACATTGCATACATTATCTCATTTCATCTTAAAAGAACACTATAAATATGTAGGGTAGGCTGCATTGTTCTCATTTTATAGTCAACAATCTGGTATTTAAAGAGATTATGTGATTGTGTTAGTGTGTTTGGGCTGTTACAACAAGATACCACAGACTGAGTAGCTTATAAACAACAGAAACTTTATTGCTCCCAGTTCTAGAGGCTGGGAGTCTGAGATTGGGGTGCTGATATGGTCCGGTAAGGGTCGTCTTCTGAGTCACAGTTCTGGCTGTGTCCTCAGAAGGAAGAAGGGGCAGGGAGCTCTGTGGGATGTCTTTCATAAGGGCACTATAATCCCATTCATGAGAGCTCCACCCTCGTGACTCAATCACTTCCCAAAGGCCCCACCTACTATTACCATGGTCTTTGGGGGTTAGAATTTCAAATTATGAATTTTAAGGAGAAAAACATTCAGACCACAGGAGTGCTTTATTTTTCCCCCAACATCACAATGTTAAGGGCTACGTTCAAAGCAGCATTTTCTAAGTCAAGTCTAGAATTCTCCTTTTTCTATGTAACATACTCCAAAAGGGCATAGAAGAAACAGCTAAGTGGGCTCAGACCTGGTCTTCAAACTTGCACATATTCTTCTGTTCATTTTTTTTAAAGTGTTCTGTTAAGCAAATTCAGAAATGAAATATAACTTTAATTGTTCTATTTATTTACTTTTTCATTTGCTATGGGATGAACAAAACTTAGAATTGTTCCCTATATAAAACAATCAAAACAACCAAATAAACACAACTTTATCTGTACCGTCGATTATAAACATTTAATTATAATTGTGTGTCAGAATGTTAAAATGGTATGACCTTATATTTCTTTAAGAAAAGCAGGGCCGGTGGCTCAGGCGGTTAGAGCTACATGCTCCTAACTCCAAAGGCTGCCGGTTCGATTCCCACATGGGCCAGTGGGCTCTCAACCACAAGGTTGCCAGTTCAACTCCTCGAGTGAGCAGCGCGCCCTGCAACTAAGATTGAACACGGCTCCTTGAGCTGAGCTGCCGCTGAGCTCCTGGATGGCTCAGTTGGTTGGAGCGCATCCTCTCAACCACAAGGTTGCCGGTTCGACTCCCACAAGGGATGGTGGGCTCCACCCCCTGCAACTAGAAAACGGCAACTGGACCTGGAGCTGAGCTGCGCCCTCCACAACTAAGACTGAAAGGACAACAACTTGAAGCTGAACAGCACCCTCCACAACTAAGATTGAAAAGACAACAACTTGACTTGGGAAAAGAAAAAGTCCTAGAAGTACACACTGTTCCCCAATAGCCTAAATATATATATATATATATATATATATGTATGTATGTATGTATGTATGTATGTATATATATATATATATGTATATACACTAAAGCTAACTGTATACCAAATTGATAACTAACTCACAGAGAATGGGAAAAAACACTCATCATATCAAAACTCGTTAAGTACTTATAACAGTAAATAAAGGAAAATTTTTAAAAAACTAAAGAAGAAAAGCAAAAAGTTCATAGAGAATGTAGGTACTAGTTATACATCCAAAAAGCCTAAAAATAAGACTTTAGGATTTTCTATTGTTTATTTATTTATTTATTTTAAATCTTAGACTGAATAAATAAAAGCAGCAGAAATTTGATAATTCAAGTAGGAACCTTTCCTCCAAAGTTGGCAGCTATTAGTTATTCTTAGCATTTTGAACAGGATAGTATGTAATGAAATCACCTGTTATTTCTGATAAAATGGGCAAAGCACACAGAAAATCTCCTGGTTTGTCTCAATGTCTCTGTGGCAAAGAACTGAGAGCATTATTCAGTCCCTTTGTGCTTTCCAGACAAAAGCCACCTCTATATGGCTGTATAAGTCTTCAGTTCTAGAGTATAACCGTTATCTTAATGGGATTGTATTTGGTTATCTGATAAATTGTTGGCAAACTACCCACATTGCTTCCTTTAACTGACATAAAATTCACTCAACTATTGACCAGTTCTATCTTGTAAGTAGTGAAGTGGGGGCTTCCTTACTCCTGGATACACCAAGATTTTAAGCTATTGAAAAAGATTGAACATATCAATTGGCCTACCTGCCCTTAATGGATGATACTCACAGACTTAACTGGTGAAGTGCTTGTCTAAAGTATTTGGATTTTTATTTTTTTTTATTTCGAGAGAAACAAAAACATTCTTGTGTTCTTTTGACATTCTATTCCCCAACTTGTGCCCAGGTTCAAACCATTACATAACATCTTCTTACTGTCCTATCGTCTTTTAAATCTCACTCCATTCTTTTTTTCTTTTCTTCCACTTCTACCATTCTCCTAACTTCTCTGAAGTAATCCTTTCCTCTCCCTTTGGCCAAGGGTAAAGTTGTCACACTACATCAATTGGCTTGGAAGGCTAATTACTGCTCTGTCTTTTTTGAACAGCAGAATTCTGACACTAGCTATCGTTTTGGAGACTGCCTAGCTCAGATATTTATCTGTTAGGAGGAGTCCTTAATCAGTGTCTTTGGTTGGAGTATTTGAAGGAGTCTATAATTGGAGATTTTAAGGCATCAGAAAAGATTCATTGAGAATGACTGAACTCATGCTATACAAACAAGAATTATTTACCACTTGCTATATACACTTAATTGAAGCCTGATAAGATATAAAAACATATAACTAAAAAAAAAGTTAAATAAACACATAAATAAATAAATACCTAAATGCATACCAAAGAGTTCTAATATTAGCTTTCAATTCCTCCTTAATAGGAACTGGACAAATCAGAAAATGAGATTTTATCCTGATCTTGCTGTAGATTCAACTTTTTCCCCAACATCCAATTTTTATTGATCCTCTTCATTACGCTTTATTCCAATCTTGAGTGACATAGGTTGCTTTCTTCTATTAGAGCTTCTAATACTCATTGATGCGATTCTTGGTCTTTCAGTCTGCAGCTGCTCCAAGTGCAGATTTGAAATACGGATTCCTCATCAACTTGCTAAGACATGCTACTTCCAATATGTTATACAAAGTGCTTGCTGCCAGTTACTTGCCACCTATAATGTTCTCTCTCTCCTGTGTTTTTCTCTTTCTTCCCCTCTCCCTCTTTCCTCTCCCTCTTCTCGTCTCCCCTATCCCCTTTATCTGCCTCTCTCTCTCTTCCCCCTTCCGCCTCCCCTCTCCCTGTTCCCCATCTCCTGCTCCCTCTCCTTCCCTCCTTCCCTTCTTCTGTATTCTACCTTGCATTGTGGGAGTGGAAGGATTCTATTCTCAGTTCCTTTTGGCACACAGAGAAATTTTGAAATGAGAGTCTAATGAAAAACAAAAGGCTCTTCCATTATATAGACGTACAGATGTCCTAACATCATGACACCTCCTGTAACACCCTATGCTGAACCTCCTCCTTATCTGCAATCTGTGTGGGCTACACTTATACATAGTAGGCATACAGTAAGTATTGTTTTAATATCCCGACTTCCTAGGCTCTGGTTTGTGCTACAATGTAATATTTAAATAAAGGCATTCCAGTACAAATTGAACAAAGAAAGAGATGTTCTGATTAAACACAGAGATACATTGTTTCGCAAATTTCAATGTGCATATGAATCACCTGAGAATCTTATTAAAATCCAGATTCTGACTCAGTAAGTCTAGAGTGAGACCTGAGATTCTGCATTCCTAACAATCTCTCCGGTGATGCTGCTGCTGGTCTGTGGACCACATTTTGAACAAGGCAGAAGGTTATTTTTTATTTATCCAATCCCTTGTTTCATGATAACTCTCAAAACAGATTGTTGACTTTAAAACAAATTAGAACACCAAGTAAAGGTTGTCGGGTGCCTTATTTTGTAACCTACTACCTTGAATTCAAATTATTTCATAAACTTTCCAGGCGTGTATATCTATTGTTGTTTTAAATTGATTCCAATGAAATGATGATATGTGAATAGGAGTATAGGGATAAGTGACTTTTAATAATTTGGGTTTTGTTTAGAATTTTGCTTCTACTTGCATGTGAAAGCATTTGTAGTGTCTTAAATGTAAGAGCACAAGATGAACCAGTGACAGGAAAACTCAAGTGCATCTGACATCGTAGCTTCTCAGGTCTAGAAGACAACCCCTGGTTCGTGGTGGCAAGCTGCTGGGATTATTGGGGCTCAAAGCTATGTTTTCCCCAAGGCAGAAACAGCATCACAATATAAAAAGCTTTTTACGTCTGGCAGGAGTGATAAAGATACAGAACTGAGAAGCAGGTAAAAAAACTTAGCTTATGCTTCTAATGGCTAATTTTATGTAAGGTTTCTTGTCCAGCTGTTGTTGGTAGTTCCAGCTGCTAGTTGAATAGCACAGGTGGTAATCCCTGTTCAGTGCCTCATTATCACCCAGAGGCTTTGATCTGACTAATACATAATCAATCAGGTTCTGAATTTTAATGTCCTTCCTGTTTTCACTTCACATGTTTTACCTAAATTTATTTTCCAAAGTCCAATAGGATTTTCTTTTTTAATAAGATTATTTTTGATCATTTATTTATTTTGACATAACTAGGCTCATGATATGCCAGCTGGAGTTTATTATGCCCCTGAATCATAAACTTTTTTACTTTCCTCTTTATCTCCTTACAAGATTGCAAACCCTAACGATCAAGTTTTTATTTGGGAAGCAAAAGACTGAAACCATTTTAGAGGAGAGCACTAATAAAAATCAATATCTAAAAGCCTCATTTTAAGACTGTGAGCCCCATAGCTTAGGCTTCTTTTCTAGGCTCTTCAGAGTTGTGATGTGCATAAGTTAACACTAAGAAACATAAAAAAATAGTCCCAGATGCGAAAAGTTAATGCCCTTCAGCCAGTTATGTATTCTGTACTGCATATGGTGATCATTAATTAGAAGGGTAGTAATTGACATATTTTCCAATATTTTCTCCATTTATTAAACTATTTTGTGTTTATATAACTATGTTTACTGTCGTACAAATACCCATATATGTGTGTGTATGTGTGTGTGTATATATATATATATATATATATATATATCCCTATAAATCTCCTACAGAGATATGCTTCTAGTGTTAAAAGAACCAGAGAACCAGTTGAAATTTTTGTCTCTTCACAGACAAGCATCTATGTGTTTAAGAATTTACTTTGCTTTTTTCCCCACAAACAGTAAATATCTCAAGTGGGCATAACGATCTCATGCCCTAGAGAAGAGCTTCAAAATAGAAGGGACGCTGGGGTAGGGAGCACAGGGGCAGTAAGTAAAGACCAAGTATTCTAATTACACCAAGGCACAAAAACCAACTCTAGAGGAAACGTTAACATTATTCCACTGGTATGCTCTGGGAACATTAGATTTGTTTGTGGGGGAAAAGAACAATTTATAATAAAGTTTGAAAAAATTATTGACAATAATTTAATTCATATTAGCTTTGCCCATTTCCTTGTTATCTCAGAATAGCACCTCTATGGACAGTGGAATGGTCCTAACAGCCTAAATATGGCAAGCTTTAAAAGCATATGGCCTGGGGGCATTCTGCTTATTATATCATTGCTTTCAATAGCATAACTGTTCTTCTCCAATGGCCCTTTTTGTGTTTTTTGCTTCATTACTGGCACATTTCTTTAATATGTAATCTATAACATTAAGATGAAAATGGCTCTCAAATACTATTCCTTGCTCCATCTGTGACCCAGTACTGTTTATCATCATCTAATGACCATTCTTATTGCAGATGCCCCTCTTTAAATGCTTCAGAATATAGCATTTTAAAGACATTGAGGGTGCTTCCTACATAGATTGACAGACTGAATGGTTTAATATCTAAAACCTCGAGTCTATACAGTGTGTTATAAATAATTAGAGATGCCAAGCACCAGTCAGTTCCAAAGCAAGGTGTAAGAGGGACAGAAGAATCATAGAAATAGAAGAGGAATATACAGAGGGTGCCAAAAAAATGGATACACATTTTAAGAAAGGAAAAAACTGTAATAGAATTATAACTCAATATATACCAATAACGAAAGATGAATACAAGTCACATTTGACTTCTGCAATTACAGGAGGTGCTCAACGTGGTTACCATCAGCATCCAGACACTTCTGATTATGGCAAACTACTGCTTGAGCAACGCTGACCACAGTGTCCACTTGTATACATTTTTTGGCACTGCGGGTACATAGATATGTATTTCCAAAACCATCAGTAACTTAAAATTATACCTGAATGTCTGCTGGAAACAGCTTTAGATATTTCTAGGTCAACATTAGGTATATGCACCTAATATGTTTACTTATTATTTATAGTTGACATTCAATATTCTTATTCTACATCAGCTTATTATTTTTGTGGGATATATGTATGATACTCTTTTACTCTTAAATATTTGTATTTCCTTAAAATAAGAAATTTTCTGATGTAACCATACACAATGATTTTTAAAAGTTATTAACATTGATACAGTACTATAGCCTGATTTTATATTTATATATATACTGGGGGTGCAAAAAAATGTATACAAGTGGACACTTTGGTCAACGTCACTCAAGCAGTAGTTCGCCGTCATCAGTGTCTGGACGCTGATGGTAACCATTCTGAGCACCTCTTGTCATTGCAGAAGTCAAACGTGACTTGTATTCATGTTTTGTTATTGGTATACATTGCATATTATAATTTTAATACAGGCTTCCTTTCTTAAAATGTGTATACATTTTTTTGGCACACTCTGTATATATAATGGAAAGCATTAGAATACCTTTAAGGGAAGTTGGAGTTGGAAGAATAGAACTTAATCATAAGAAACAGTTCTTTATTGCAATTCTTGAAGAAGGAGTTTACATTTTCTTTCTGACAATTCACCACGACAGTGATAAAAATGGAATGATAACCAAACTGACAATTGCGTTTTCTGTGGCTCAACATATATTCCGCTTCTAGGCTGACATTCCAGACTTCTGAGCTCCACAGAGCCTCCTTAGTTCGTTCTTTTTTTCTTTTTCAACATCCCAACACCGAGGATTTTTTTTGTCTTCATCTACTTTCTTTCTCCTCTCTGTTCTTCCCTCAAATACAGGCTCTTGCTGGGAACTGTCAATAAAGTATCTGGGTTGGAGCAGAAGTATTGCTAGGAATGCTTCCATATATCAACTGTTTCCCCAGTTGTACCACCATACCTATCATGCACGCATTCATCTCCTAGCTAGCTAGGAAGGTGTTAAGAATCTGTTGACAACACTACCATTCTTAGATGAGGTCAAAACAATATTTTCTTTATCTGTTTGATATTGTCATTTCCTTTTGCTCTATACAGGTAAGCTCTTCATAAAAATTAGCCCACATGTTTTATCATTTCTGTATAATGTTCATGGTTGTTACGTAGCATTACTCTCATAGCAGAGAATAAATGGGGTCTGAGGTGAAAAGTAGACCAGGTCAGAACAGTTATGAGGATCAAATTAAGGGTGAGTTTTTGTGACAATACAAAGCTTTTATAATTATTACGTTGGTGCAAAAGTAATTGAGATTTTTGCAATTATTTTTAACCTTTGAAACTGCAATTACTTTTGCACCAACCTAATAGTATTTTAACAAGTTGGTGGTATTTGCTTCAGAGAGCTAACCTTAGAAAACAGAAATCTCCAGGCCTTTAAACTGTAATTAAAAAAATAAAAAAAAACATAATTGAATGGGGCAAGGAGGGTTGAATATACTTTGGGCTTTCCTCACCACTCAGACACTATAATGTCTGAATTCATATCCTAGATTTAAATTTGCCAGATTGAAAAGCTATACATAAATATAAACTCCATCTGTGAAAACACAACCAATTTCATTCTTCTGAAGGAATATTTTTGGATGAATTTCAATTGTTGTGCTTTTGTTCACTGTTACATAAAAAGTGAAAATTTAGGCACAACCTATTTAAACTCTAGTATTGGCTCTTTGACTAAGAAATTTCACCTAGATTTTGATTAAATTCATTACTATTAAAGTTTGTTGGAGTTTCTTTTAGTTAGAAAAGTTAAAAAACATTAGTTGATAGATTCATACAGAAATTATGAAATTTAAGAAAAAAAACCAGTGGATGAAATTTATTCAATATTATTTATGGAGGGGCCGGTTAGCTCAGTTGGTTAGAGCGCGGTGATCTTAACATCAAGGTTGCCTGTTCGATCCCCGCATGGGCCACTGTGAGCTGCGCCCTCCACAACTAGATTGAAACAACTACTTGACTTGGAGCTAATGGGTCCTGGAAAAACACACTTAAAATAAAAGGTGAAAAAAATAGCCCTTTTTTAAAAAATTGTTGATATTACGTGTATCTGCCTTCATTTTCAGAATAATGCATATTATTAAATTTGGAAATATTCTAAAGTTGGAAATCAGACTCCACTTAATTCAAAAAACACCTTTTGTCAGATCATTCTTTTTAAAATAATGGCTAAGTCATTCAGTTCATACCTTCATATTTAATTCTCATGCACAATCTTTCTTGTTTTTCTCTACCTCTCCTCTAACTGTCCTTTACAAAGATGAGAAATTTTCTTCCCGACACAAAATTCCCTTGATTATATATTAGAAAGAACTGACACTTAGCAACAAGGTTTAGGAAAAGCTAACATAAGTAGAGCTCCTGTGAAAACTTTTACCAAAAAATATTGGATTTACTGCTAATAAATAATGAGAGTTTTTACCACTTGCATTTGCTCTTCATTCAAACTCGTAAATGACTGTATTAGTCTTGAATAGCACGTTTCTTTTTGCCGTGAGTAAAGATGCTTCCACAGTAAAGTGTTCATTTATAGCATTCAGAACCTTGAAATATAACCTATGTCCCCAAAGGGTAGAAAAGTAGAGGCAAGGAGAAGTAGATCAACCACTTTTCCCCCCTACTGAATGATCTGTCAAGTTCTGTAATCCTATTTCATCTCTAAAGGAAGCTTTGAGCAGTCTGTGCTTTGTATACATGTCTTTACATTGGATCACAATAAAATATAAATGTACGCCAATTATTTACCTCTAGTTAAAATCAGCCAAAATACAGGAGGTTTGTGGGTGATGCAAACTGGAGATGTGCGTGGATTTAGGGTCCAATTTCAGAAAAGTAAATAAACATTATTTTTGCTGTATGACTAAAAGACAGCTAGGTACGTTATCTTGTTTACTTACCAAACAAAAAACAACCATCAAAAGGCAAAGAGACAAATTTCTTCTACCTTCTTAACCCCTTCCACTGTCATTGCCATGACTTACAAGTCAGCAATAGACAACCACTTCTTTAATGAAGATCATAAATTCACGAGAGGGCCACAGATAAGAGCAACTTAATACAGTCCGAAACATTCAAATCACTTACTTTTTAGGAAAGTATCCTGGCTTTTTAAATGACTTAAATCCAACCAAACTTTGTATTGAAATTTAATGGTAACAGGATTCTTTTCTAGACTATCTTAGAGACAGTCTCAACTCATAATGTTTTTGTTGTAAAATAAATAAAAGCAATTCAGAAATCAACTCTAATTTGTTACAAGTTCTATCATTTGATTCAATGTCCAACCTCCATTTGAATGCAGAGACCCTTCTTCTAGTCAATAGGAGCGTGTTCTTCTCCCCTAATAGCAATTAAAACTGTACTCTTCTTCCACCAAGCTACTGGTGACAGGTGTGGAGAAAACGTGGAAAGGGGATTGGTGACATCACACAGGAAGATAAGAAAGCATTGTTTTGACATTTGAAAGATAAGGAGAAGACAAATTTTTAAAATTACAAACCAATAAACTTGATGTTGATGAGAAAACATTGAAGAGATTAATAATGATACTTAGAAAAACACGCTCCTGGGAGTCAACATGTTATTCTTGAAATTTATCATGCCAAATTCACCTCCCTTTCATTTCTAATAATAGGGCTACTCGATGGTTAGGTGAGAAGACTGTTATAAACAGTGTATCTTTTGGGTTCACACCTTCCTTTTATTTTTTTAGTTTTTATTGGGGAATATTGGGGAACAGTGTGTTTTTCCAGGACCCATCAGCTCCATGTCAAGTCATTTTTCAATCTAGTTGTAGGGCCCCCCAAGTAAAGTCGTTGTTTTCAATCTAGTTGTGGAGGGCGCAGCTCACTGGCCCATGTGGGAATCGAACCAGAGACCTTGGTGTTATGAGCACTAGGCTCTAACTACTGCGCAACCGACCGCCCCACATCTTATTTTTCAAGATCTTTTTTTACAGTTTTGGGAACAAGGTAAAGAACAATGGACTGGGTAACAGAATGAATTCAAGCTGATAAACAGAACCATCCAAAGAAAGCAATTGATAGATCAGGATTAACATGCAACAGAGTCTCTGTCCCCTATGTTTAAGATCTCCATTCCTTTCAGTTACATTCGAATAGTCACAGGATGTAAAGCACAGCCTAAGGAAATAGCGTCAATAATGTTGCAACAACTATGTATAGTGGGGTGGGGGGAACCACTGCATATATTATGTAAATGTCTAACCTTCTATGCTGTATACCTGAAACTAATAGAATATTAAATGCCAACTGTAATTGAAAAAATTATTTAAAAAATGTTAAAGATATCCATGCCTTTGCATATGGCTGTTTCTTCTTCAATCAACTCCTACCCTCACCTTCATCCTCCACTAGAAGACCTTAATTGGCCAATTTTTCCCACGCATCACTACCTCTATGAACCCTTCTTTGGCAATGAGCCTTCCACCAGCACTTATCTAACTAAAATGTGATTGTTTATACATGTCTCCTGCACTAGTCTATAAATGCCAAGAAGACAGTCATTCCACCACTTCTATCCATTTTGGTCTATTTACTACCTAATATAACCGAATCCACAGTAGGTAATTTGTTGATAGAATGATTATAGATATAGCTATACTCATTAATAAATTTGAAATTGACCAAAGTTCATACTTTATGTGATAAACCCATCAAAATTCTAATAGATATAAATCAGTTAGAAAGAGGAATGCTTATTAGAATTAAAAATATGAAAGCATATCTAAATAAGACATACATCTCACATGTAGACTCAAGTAATCAATTTAAAAACACAGGTGGGAAGAGACCCTAGTATCAGATTGTTTAAAAACCCTTGGGTTTTTAGTAATCTACAAGTACAGTATGAACATAAAGTGTGATATGGCGTTTATCAAACGAAAATACTACTATATAGATACCTAGCAGTAGTGGCAAAGAAGGGGATATAAGCGTCCCTCTTACTTAATTCTGGATATCACATTTTGAATGGATCTTGTTTCTCAAAGTGTCATTGTGTCCGGCTGCTCGCCACACAAAAGCCAAAACTCAAGAGGCAAGGTTGGTGGAAAGAAAAGCAGGTTTTATTCCAAAATGCCAGCATTAAGGGAAGACAGTGGACTCCCTGTCACAAAGACTGCCTTCCCCCTCTTAATATCACCTAAAGGTTTTATAGGCATTCAAGGAGGGCCAGAACAAAGGAAGGAGAAGTTGGCAAGGCAACTCCAGGAAAAAGCGCTTCCCAGAGGCTGGTAAGCTCCAGAGTCAGGAGTGAATCCCATAAACATGTAAGAACCTTTCCCACGTCACCAGGCCAGACAAAGCACTCGGCTGGCCTGAAGTAAACAGAACCATTGGAACTGGTATGCATAGTAAATGCATAGCAAACAGAGTTATTAAGGTTTGGCGGGAGGGAAGGGAGGCAAAAATTTTTTTTAAAAGTCCCTAGCCAAACCTCAGTCAAATCGAATTACATAACTTTAAATTTCACAAATAGAAGATACGGGGTCACCATTACATCATCAGAATAGCCGAGGGTCTATAGGCCATATTATGTAAGAAAAAATATAGAAGGAAATCCAAGTGTTTAGATTTCGCCTAGAGAGACGTGGTGTTAAGGAGAATATAATAGGGAGCTTCGAATATTTATAGTTAGAAGAGATGTATTTTCTTGCATGTTGGTTATTGATGTTTTGTTTTTCCTTGTTTTGTTTTGTTTTGTTGTTTTGTTTTGCCCTGAGAACAGATTCAGCTACATATGTGGAAGTTACAAGAAAGCAAATTTTAACTAAATATTAAAGAAAATTTTATAACTGAGCTACCAAAAACCAGAATCTACCACCTAGACAAGCAGTCAACTCCCTGTACAGTAGATAATCAAGGCTGAGTTAACTGTCTTCACCCCTAAAGGCAATCTCTATTGGATAGGAGGATGTAATTCATTAACCTTTAAGACTACTTCTGAATCTAATGTTTTGATATTTTCAAAATTAATCAGAAGGGACTGACAGCATGACCTAAATCTGTCCTATATTTAGATAAACATCCTGGTGTAATGCACCTCATTTTCTGCCCAATTATATATACATTTTTGAATGTTAAATTTGACTTTAGGGCAAATGCTTTCTTAAACAGCTTTAAAAATCAACTTTATTAAAGAATAATTTATGTACAATAAACTGCATTCATCTGAAGTATACAATTCACTGATTTTAGGCAGATGTGTACCCATGAAACCATTGCTACAATTAAAGTACAAAACATTCTCATCCCCCCAAAAGCCTTCTTGTGCTTCTTTGAAGGCCATTCTTCCCTTTACCCCTGGCCCCCAGGCAACCCACTGATCTGTGTTCTGTCACTGTAGATTAGCTTGCATTTTCTAGAACTTTATATATGGAATTATACAGTATTTTTGTGTGTCTGGCTTCTTACACACCGCATAATGTTTTTGAATATCAGTAGTTTGAAAATCAGTAGTTTGTTCCTTTTTAATTGTGAAGAACTTTCCTTTTTTAATTAAATTCATTGGGGTGGTGGCAATAGTTAGTAAAATCACATAGGTTTCAAGTGTACAATTCTATAATACATAGTGTATACATCACATTGTGTGCTCACCACATTTTGTTTATCCATTTACCCGTTGGTAGACATTTGTATTGTTTCCAGTTTGGGGATATTAGGAATAAAGTTGCAAAAAAAATGTATACTATTCTTCTACCTACCCTTAGAAATCTTAATTTTGAGAAGCACACTACAAAAATAACTTCACAGGTTACATTTGTATTTGTTTATTGTATTAATTTCAGGTGTTGTCTTAGTTAACAAGCAACTAGATGACAAGCAACAAGGATAAATTGAGTAGGTGTCAACTGAGTTCTGTGAGAAAGCCCTAGTTTCTAACATTCTTTCTTGGGAGTAGTTGCGTATCAGCTGTCTTTTGCTATATAACAAACACAGCTGTACTGCTTAATAGGGGGGTCGGCAAACATTTCTATAAAGGACCAGATAGTAAATAGTTTCGGCTTTGTTGACCATATATAGTCTCCATTGCATATTGTTTGTATTTTTACAACTCTTTAAAAATATGAAAATCATACTCAGGTGGGAGGCTCTACGGAAACAGGCCACAGGCCAGACTTGGCCTATAAGCTCTAGTTTGTAGATCCCCTAACACAAAAACTACTTAGCTCACTATTTGATGAATGGACTGGACTATTTTTGTTGTCTGGACCAGCTACTGTGTTTCCCCAAAAATAAGACCTAGCCGGACCATCAGCTCTAATGCGTCTTTTGGAGCAAAAATTAATATAAGACCCCGCATTATATTATATTATATTATATTATGTTATATTGTATTGTATTGTATTACATTATACTATATTATATTATAAGACCTGGTCTTATAATAAAATAAGACCGGATCTTATATTAATTTTTGCTCCAAAAGACACATCAGAGCTGATGGTCCAACTAGGTCTTATTTTCGGGGAAACACAGTACTGTTCTTTGTTGGGCCCACCCATGCATCTGTGCTCACCTAGCAGCTGGATGAGCTATCATGGCCTGACTCACCAGTCTGATGGTTGGCAGGCAGTCATTTAGGAACAGATGTAATTAGATTGTGTGTCTTGTCATCCAACAGGCTAGCCCAGGCTCCTTCACATGGAGATTTGTCAAGTCACGTTTGGTTGTCTATTGGCCAAACCAAGTCATGTCATAGGGTCATCCCAGATACAAGAGGTAGGGAAAACTCCACTCTCTGATGGGAGGAGGTACAAAGTCACATGGCAAAAGCTAGACACCAGGGAGGAGGCCAGATTTGTGGCCATTATGCAGTGTATCTCAAGGTAGTGGAGAAAAGTTATCGGCAGGGACTTTTGTGGAAGGAGAGAACTTTGAATTTAGGAGGAGGTAAAATGAGATGTGCTATGATGGATAATTCTAGGCAGTTCGTTTGCAGCTTCACAGACAATGGTTGAAATACAACAACCATAGTCTGGTGATTTTTTTAAAAAAATTTATTGGGGTGACAATTGTTAGTGAAATTACATAATTTCAGGTGTACAATTCTGTATTACATCATCTATAAATCCCATTGTGTGTTCACCACCCAGAGTCAGTTCTCCTTTCATCACCATATATTTGATCCCCCTTACCCTCATCTCGCACCCCCCTCCCCCCTTACCCTCTGGTAACCACTAAACTATTGTCTGTGTCTATGAGTTTTTGTTTCTCATTTGTTTGTCTTGTTCTTTTGTTGTTTTTGTTTTATATACCACATATCAGTGAAATAATATGGTTCTCTGCTTTTTTTGTCTGACTTATTTCGCTTAGCATTATGCTCTCAAGATCCATCCATGTTGTCACAAATGTTCCTATATCATCTTTTCTTACCACCGAATAGTATTCCATGGTGTGTATATACCACAACTTCTTTTTTTTTTTTTTAAGATTTTGTTGGGGAAGGGGAACAGGACTTTATTGGGGAACAGTGCGTACTTCCAGGACTTTTTTTTTTTCCCAAGTCAAGTTGTTGCCAGGACTTTTTTTTTCCAAGTCAAATTGTTGTCCTTTCAATCTTAGTTGTGGAGGGTGCTGTTCAACTTCAAGTTGTTGTCCTTTCAGTTTTAGTTGTGGAGGGCGCAGCTCAGCTCCAGGTCCAGTTGCCGTTGCTAGTTTCAGGGGGTGCAGCCCACCATCCCTTGTGGGAGTCGAGGAATCGAACTGGCAACCTTGTGGTTGAGAGGATGCACTCCAACCAACTGAGCCATCCAGGAGCTCAGCAGCAGCTCAGCTCAAGGTGCTGTGTTCAATCTTAGTTGCAGGGGGCGGAGCCCACCATCCCTTGCGGAACTTGAGGAATTGAACTGGCAACCTTGTGGTTAAGAGCCCACTGGCCCATGTGGGAATCGAACCGGCAGCCTTCGGAGTTAGGAGCACAGAGCTCCAACTGCCTGAGCCACCGGGCCAGCCCCACCACAACTTCTTTATCCATTCATCTATCGAAGGATATTTTGGTTGTTTCCATGTCTTGGCCAAATTGTCTGGTTATTTTAAAATATAAAAAATAGCATGAGAATTGTTGTTAATTAAGCCTTATTACTACTGGGAATTTAATAAATGCTACTGTGATTAAATACTGAAGAAAGAAAAATTGTGACTTTTTTTCTAGTTACTCTCCTAGCTGGGCACTTTTGAAAAGAATTTTATTCTTAAAGCTGTTGTTATTTTCACTCTTAATATGCTTAATCGCCCCATAGCCATATGCTGCCTAAAATGTTCCTACAGTCAAATGAGAATCTCTTTTTTTCTTTTATATAAACATAATCACTATTAGTCTTCATACAAATTAGTCTTCAGACAAATTTCCCAAATACTTAACAGGATGAATGTATAGGTGTTAAATAGAATGGGGACCATCCAGCCCTAAAATGTCACCATTCTAACAGGCGCACGTTCACCAATTTGGTGGCTTAGACCTGGGCACGCTAGCAAGGGCTTCGAATGAGGTCCCACTGCAGGGTGAGAGCAAAAGGATTATTTCTTAGTTTCTGTTTTGAAGTGTGTTGCTCATACAGGCAGCATGCAGTTGTATATAGTAGTGGAAGCTGCTTGTTACTCCCCTTGACAATTCTTTTAGCAGCAATGTTTTTCCTTCTGCAGCATAACAATATCACCATGCCATTTGGAATACAAAGAAAAGGCTGAGTGATTCTGAGCATACTCTCAACCAGCCACCCAAACAAACAGCTGGCAGAGAAGACACTCCCTAAAACTTGAAACAAGTTCTCAGCCCCTGCAGCGCCTCCTGTGGCTAGAACTTCAGAGTTGATGAATGCCTTCCTAACTCCTTCCCCCTCCTGAATCTTTCAATCCCCCTCCTGTCCCTTGTAATGCTGCAGCCTTTACAAGGGAATAAAACAGCAAACTAGCTGTCCCCAGTGTACTTCCATATCTTAGTCTGAAGAAGTTATATTTATGCATCATTGTCCAATAAGCATGCAGTCCATCCATTTCTTTATGCAGTAGCGGTCTCTAGCTTTCATCTTTTTTGACCAATCCACAGTAAAAATTGTATTTTATATATCCTCCCAGTGCAAATGCACACAGACATATGAATGTATATCTATAAATATTTCTATATCTATGGTTGTATAATGGAGAGTTTCACAAAAGGTGATTTACCCTTACTATGTAATTCATTCTCGTATTTTCTATTCTTTTCAATTTCATTAAAAACAATATTAGTGAAGATCTCCTATATAGATTTCATGACCTACGAATGGTTCACGACTTGCAGTCTGGGAAAACACTCTAGCATGTTTTAGCCCTACCTCAGGCTTGGTGGTCAGAAAGTTGTCTTCTTAGACCGCTCGGCCTTCTTCCCCATGAGGCTTCAACTCAGGCACCTCATGCCCTTAGCTTACATTGAGGGCCACTCTACAGACAACTACTGAAGGGAGTTTCCTGAAGATTGACATCATGCAGTATCTCCCATCTGAAAAACCCATGCAATAGCTTTTTATATATGTACATATATATATATACATATATTTATATTTATTATATATTATATATGTATATAATATATATACATATACATATATTATATATATACATATATATATAATATGTATATATATATATAAATGTGTATTGTTTTCGTCTCATTTTAGCAGGAATAAATCTCTTTGCTCTGTGGTTTCTTACCACGGTCTTTGTCTCAGTAGCTCTGTGCTAAGCTGAACAGGGACTGAATCGCCCATGCATAGTATAAGGATTGAGGACCATTGCAAAGCTTTAGTCATAGTGTTTCATCTATCTTAAATACCCTGTTTCGTAACTCTACATGCTGCAGACTTACTCATCTTCCCCAACTCGGGACACTTCACCACCACTCCCCAAACCGAGTCCTTTACCTAACTTCCCCTCAGTACCTCTAAAAAAACTTGGTATTGAAATATGTTAGACATACGGAAAAAAAGTTTAATCCTAAGTATAAAGTACAGTGAATTTCCATAATGTGAACACACCCATGTAACCAGCATTCGGATCAAGAATCAGAACATCACTGGGGGCCAGAAGACCCCCGTGCCCCTTCCAATCCTTAGCCACCCTCCAAGGGTAACTACTACCGTATTTCCCCGAAAATAAGACCTAACTGGAAAATAAGCCCTAGCATGATTTTTCAGGATGACATCCCCTGATCAGAAGCCCTAATGCGTCTTTTGGAGCAAAAATTAATATAAGACCCGGTCTTATTTTTTGGGAAACACAGTATATTGACTTTCAACACCATAAATTAATCTTGCCTGATTTTGTGCTTTATGTAAATGGAATCATACCGCATGTGCTCTCTTGTGTCTGGCTCTTTTAAACTCGGATTCATCCATACTATTGTATGAAATTGTTTGTTCTCTTTGCCGTATAATAATATTCCATTGTGTGAATATGCTACAATCGATTATATATTCCGTTGTATACATTTGGTACAAAGAATGATGTTATAAACATTATAAAAGGTGTCATTTGTTTCATATACATATGCATTCCTTTTGGAAATATATCAAGGAATGGAATTTCAGGGTCATAGGATATACGCATGTTCAGCTCTTGTAGATTCTGCCAGGTTTGCAATATGCTGCATCCATTTACATTCCTATCAGCAAAGCTCGAGAGTTCTAGTTGCTCCTATCCTTCCCAACACTGCATTGTTTGTCTTTCTTACTGTGGTGGGTATGCATAGCTAAATTTTAATAAGTGTATCAAGCACTAGGGGCTTCAAATCTGTGTGCTAATGTTTCTTCCCTTCTTAATATTTTATTCCATTTATATTTCCTTAATCCTGGATTTTATTACTTTTTAAAATGTATACAGTCTCATAAGTTGCCCTAAAACCTTTATGGAATAATTTGAGGTATAAATAGATACATAGTATGTACACAAATATGAATCCTCGGCTAATGGTGCCATTATCAAAAATTCTAGAGTCTTCCCTTGCCTTGAGCGCTCACAACCAGTTGGTTGAAAAGTAGTGTTGATTCTTTCTTATCACCTGTCTTGAATTCGACTTTTCCACCAATTCTCAGTGCTACTTTCTTAGTTCAGGCCTTCATCCTCTCTTAACTGGGCTGTTATAATAGTCTACTTGGCATACATTCCCATACTGATACATTCCCCTCTTTTTCAGGCTTATTTCTTCCCACACCGAATTTAATTCTATTTAAAAAAAAAATACTCAAAATACAGATGATGCCAATTTTTCCTCCTCTATTCACATGAGAATAGGCTTTCAATCCCTTTCTGGCTCCTAAGGGATGAGAGTAAGTCAAGCTGTGAGGACCTAAATTCCCATACTAGAGTCTTGATAGTAACTCAAGAATGTGATTTGATATTCTAATGAGGACAGTAGTATTGTCTGCATATTAGCCTTCCTGAGATGCAAAACCCAATTTTGGCCCAATACTTTTATGAATTCCAAACAAGCAAAATCTGATTTTATAACACAGCAGTATGGTAACGTTAAAAATCTGTGCCTTAGTAAATGATTAATATGAGAAATTAGCTCAGAGTCAATTTAAGAAACTGATTCAGCTCTTCATATACTAACAATAACATGCATGAAACTTGGTGATTTAAGCCTGCTTAGCTTTTAATTGAAATGTATGTTGCCAAATCCCAAGAGATCAAGCTAACTACATTTCTTTTTATGCTTATTTTTTTATTTCTCTATTTCTGTGCTTATCATCTGTTTGATAGTATATTTAAGTATATATGAGTATATCTCCTCGCCCACCCCCACTAGACTGTAAGCCCCTTAAGGTGAAGGCCATATTTGGGTCCCCCTAGTAAGGGAACCTGATTACAGTGTTGAAATTTTATACTGGTATATTTCCTTGTCCGTCCTCCAAACGCTTCCCAGTTTTTACTAACAGTAAAGAAAAATAAAGAGTCTGATAAGCAAAGACATATGTAAGTGTTCCATAAATACACCTAAATTGCAGTCATTTGAAGAAATGAATATAGAGAAATTTTAACACAGAAACTTTGTCTAGATGCAACACATGAAAAATATTTTTGGAAATTTGTGGATTAATCAAAATTCCTTGCATTTATATTTTCCTTTCAACTTTTTCTTTAAAAAAAGCCTTGACCAAATAAACCAGAGCTAGAGTACAAGATTCAGCCTTTGGTAAATCATTAATTGGGTAAATAGTTTTTACCTCCATTTTCCCTTTTATGGATTTCTGTCTTTGTGGAGGATTCCTACCACATCCTGGCTATTCAAGGCTGGCCAGCAAGAGAACTCCATGGGGCATAGGGGCTCTCGCTCTCCCACTATCCCCCACAAAAGGAGGATTCCTTTGTTCTGTCACAACATAGGATCCTGCTCTCTGACAATATGAATGTGAATACACCTTTAAACATGTGTGAATAGTATTGATATTTTAACCTCAGCCCCAAATAATGATAGCCAATGGTGTGAATTTTACTCTAATCTCAAACTTGTGGTTAGTGATTTAACTTGGAAAAGCCCCAAACAAACTTATTTTACCCACTTGCTCTCTTCTTAAGTGTAAAAAACAAAAGGAGGAAAGGTTCGTTTTGCAAATTGCTGAAGAAGAAAGACTGAAACCCCTGGACCTCTCGTTTCCGCTTATACAACAGTCTAAAAATGAAAAGTTAAAGTGACTATGCTGAATTTATTTTGTGCTGTATTCCTAACTGTATTCCTGTATACATTGGGTTTTCTTTTTAAGGAATTATACCTGCACGACAGGCTACTTTGCATTAGCATAACATTCCCAGCCTCCAAATCGCTTTCATAGTCATTATGTCATTTGAACCACACGATGGCCTTGTGCAGTATTATCCGAATTTTACAGATGAGTCAACAGAGCTCCAGAGGGGTTAAGTGACTGGCCTCTAGGGGTTAAGTGACTAGCTCTAAGGGGCAGAATTGGTCTGGAGCTCTGCCTTGCTGCCTTAATGCTTCCACTGGAATATACAGCTACGCTTGCTGAATATTAAGATGCTTTTGATTCTGGTAGATACTCATCTCCAAAGGAAAGGAAAAAAAAACCACCTGGTGTCTTCATTCAGTAGCATTTGAATATTAATTTTCCTTATCTGTTTCAACTTAGGATGACTTCCTTGTTCATGTAATTGACTGGTAATTCCTTTGTTTACTTTTTTCCAAATCTCAAGAACTAAGTCATAAGTATTAAAAATGGTTACATTAGCATTTAATTTTTTTTTTAAATTCGAGTATTTCAGAAAGGGGTAATTTAGGCAGGCATGTATGTAGAATTTTGCATTTTAATTAAAAGGCCTCAAAATGAAATGAACCTCTGACAGTAATAGGTGACTACTTCTAAAAGCTGTGCTAGTATTTGATATATGTTCAGTATTTTCTTGTGGATAATAAGTCCTATGGCTTGTTTCAAGAAAAGTGACAGAACTAAAATAATTAAAAAAGACAAAGCTGCTCTTTTTCAATCATACGCTCATATATAAAACTGGGGTGTAAAATATTTCCAGAGAAGCAATTGACAAACTATAAGTAAATCACTCTAAGAACTAAAGCTGTCTTACTATTTTTTTAAATGTTCAAACCAAACCTCTATCCTTGTCCAATGAAGAATTTGCTTTGACAAATATTTACATAGCATGAAATATATACTTTGTGCACTTTCTAAGGCCAAAGCATAGTGTTTAAAGTGAAATTTAACATTTTCTCTCACCTCAAATACACCAAAATAAGAACATAACTTAAAAATAATTCCCTCTTGTAGCACACTACCATTAATCATTCTTTAGATAATATTGGCTTTGTGAGTTTTCAGGTAGAAAGAAAAACTGTAATTTCTAGATTGATCAGAATATATGAGAGTATTTATGGATTTGAAGAAAACAATAAAATCTGGCACAATAGAGTTTTTTTGTAACCCCCATTATGAAGTCAAGAAGGACACATGTTTTCAACATCCTCCCATTTTCCTGTGACAATTCTTCAAGTGGTAAATGGCTTGATTGGGTAGATCCAAGGGTTAATTTCTTTGTGATCTGAGAGGAGACTGACTTCCCTTATTTTTTTAAAACTGTGGTGTGTGGGAGGAAGGTAGTAAGAGGCCTCAGAATGAATTCACTAATTGGGGTTTTCACCTGCTGTGAGTCTAATCGAATACAAAGCCTTATTTGTAACTGAAGAGGAAGGGAGATTATGCGGAGTGTCAGAATTTCTGCCTAGTTTTGAAATTCCTGTTATTTGGCACTATCCGTTTGGGAAAGGCAGACAAATAGTTACAGTTTTGAGCTGTTGTTAAGGTGGACCAGGAATGCTGTTGTCAGATCTGCTTGAACCACCTTAACCAGTTATCCATTTTTAGCTAGAGGTGGTTGTGGGGGAACGCTATAGCTGGCAGGCTAATAGGTACTTGGAATTCTTTCCCGTGAAGCAACCACAGGCCTGTGAGGTTAATGAAGTGTGGCTTTATTTTAGTGAAGATGCTAAACTTCACATCTTTTCAGATGTTCGGTTTGATATAGGTGGCTCTGGGAAGTTTGAAAAACCTTATTAAAAGCAAACTACATTAGAGTAAGGCTGAATTTGGCCTTATCTGGAACCTGTGTGGTTTAGATGGCAGCTGGCTCACAGTTTTCCTCGGCCTGGCTTACTCTGCCACCCTGCAGGGGAAAGGCCTGGAAAAATAGGCTTTTGTGTGGCTGTGAAGTGCTCTGTGTCTGAATGTAGAGGCCTCTTCATTTACTAGTTAATGAGAACTGACTGGATATTCTTATATCCAGAAGATGCTGGTTTCACATTGATCTAAAGGGATTGTTATACATATTTTAATTAGCGCACCATGGTATTTGCCCTAACGAGCAATGACTCCCCATCATTGTAAGCATTTGTTAGATGTCTGATTCACTGTTCGCGGCTAATACTTGTATGCAAAGAGAAACATGGCATCCTTATGTGTTTACTGGATACCCAAGTGTTGAAAATTTACTCTAAAATATGTATTATGATTAATCGAAGCAATGCCTATATTCCAAATGGAGTTCTATAAAATGATGCTGGTTATTCTCAAGATTGGTTAGGGAACAAAATGCAGTTTAGAAAGAGACTCTTGGAGCTAGAGAGAAGCTGACCTTGGGGGTGGTGAGGTCCCTCAGGACCACCCCCCAGCAAGCGCCCAGTGCAAACCATTCCGTCTTTTGCCTTTCCCTTTCTGCTCCTCATTTTGACACTGGTGAAAATCAGGCTAACATTGCAACCACAAGCTACCTAAAAAGGAAAAGGATGTGTTTGTGGAAGATAGGAGCAGTCTGGCCTCTGCCCTTGGCCCTTCATACCCGCCACTAGATGGGCTAGATGGGCTAGGGTCCAAACTTGTGACCCTACAACACTGACATTTCAAATCCGTAGCTCCATTTCAGACGTCTTCCTTCTGAGCTCCCACTGCCTCCTGGATCCCTTCAATTTTACATCACATTGCCACCTCAAACTCATCATCTTTCCCTGACCCTCTTCTGCCGAAACCTACCCCCTCCTCCTGAAATTCCTAGCTTGGTGAATATTACTCATCCAATCTTGGGAGTCACCCTAGAACAGTGATCCTCAACCTTGGCTGCATATTAGAATCACTGAGGGAGCCTTTAAAATCCCAATGCCCAAGGCTAATTAAATCACAATCTCAGAATGGTGAGAACCAGGCATCTGAACTTTTTAGCACTCTGCAGTAATTCCCCGGTAATTCCAGTGGTGGCCAAGCTTGAGGACCGTTCCCCTTGGTCTTCCCACTCTTCCATTCATACACCCAATCAGTCCAGGCTCCTATAGTTTTTACCTTATTTGATTATTTCCCCACTCTCTACGCCACTGCCATCGTTGAGATCCTCATCATACCACAGTCACCTTGTATCTGGTCTCCTAATTCCAAGCTCTTCCAACCCAGCCCCACATTGTTGCCCGAGTGAATTGTCAAAAAGACACATCTTACAGAGCCACACTCGTGCTTACATTTCTTCTTTTAAAAGCTCCCCCCTCCTACATTCCTTTCGTGATGCAGATCAAACTCTGAATCATCATACTAGGTCCTTCTCAATTTTCCCACCTCTCTAATCTCCATCTTGACATTCTCTCCCAAAGAGCAAGCAGAACATTGGAAGGAAGCTGTTTGTGGCCTTGTTAGCTACACTCCTGCTGTTATCACCATTCGTAATTGTTAACTTGCTTTTATCCCCAACAGCCAGAAGCTCCTTTTGGGCCTACAGAAGAGGTTTCTAGAAAGATCTGTCCAGTGAATGAGCATAGCCTCCTTCTCAGTTCCAACAGGTGTAGTTACCTTCCTCATCCATCAGTGGCCCACACTCAGCAGCCAGTCTAGTGCCTCCAGGGGTAGCTGTGACTGGGTGGGTCCTTGTTCCATCAGGGTCCTAGGAGAAACAGATGGGACATTCAAAAGTGGTACTGGAAGAGAGTGTAATGAAAAGGCTATTTACAAAGATCTGGGCAGGATTGGGGAAAGAACAAGGGCAAGGGGAGGGAATGGTTTACAGAAGCTGGAGAATGCTGTTGGTATACAAATGACTGCCCAACAAGCCTTGTGGCTGTGGGCAAAGGAACTCAGCCACAGCCAGGCTCAAAGCCAACAGGAAGGAGCTTGGAGAATAAATACCCAAACAGCTCTCTCCTCCTACTCTTTCGTCTCCTGCTACAGGCCTTTCATCATTGCCTCCCATTGGTTGAAAGCAAAGGGAAGCCAAAAGGCAAGAGAGCCTGATTAATACCTCTACAGAGGTCCAGCCTCCTGGGGCATAGATCAAGTGGAGAAGGGAAGAGAACAGAGCTGGAGGGAGACTAGGAGAATGTCCAGCACAGTCCCTTAAGTCAGAGAGGTCTTTATTTTTTTTCAGTACCTACAATGTTTACGTGGTTCACAGACTGGAGTTTGGGATACAGAAAAATGTATGGGGTCACCTTCCTAGAACTTATCCCATCTCATTCCTTCCTAACCCCTATTTCTAACAAATTCACTATCCTTTCCTCTTTGTCAGCAGTGACATCGCTTAGGAGCACACAGGAAAAATACAGGTCTTCCCCCACAATAGGAGAAGCCACATCTCTCCATGGCAGCCTGGCAGAGTGGCTAAGAGCATGGGTCTTGCAGCCAAAGTATCTAGTTCCAATCATTGCACTGACACTTTCTAGCTGTGGTCCTGGGGACAAGTAGCTCAGGGTAGGTTCTGGAAGCAGGATTTCAACTTCAGATTTTTCTGGTGGCAGAGCCCTCAGACTCTTTTCATGCCTGTGGTTCACATCAAAACAGTAATAATAATATAAGAAGAAGGGCTACTATACATAAGCAATTAGTGTGTATCATATATGGCATCACTATATAATTTATATATGAAATGAAGATATATAAATTATGTTCTCTTCTTAATGCCTTTCCCTAATAAGCAAAATGCATAATTTAACTGAAATTGATAATAAAACAGTCACTGTGCCATCCATGTCATTTCTTAATATTACTTTCAGCATTTAATTTCTAAAATAACATCAAGATTTGGGAACAAGTCTTCAAGTGCCTATAACGCTAGTCTAAAAAAGAACTTAAAGATGTATTTTTGAGGATTGCCATCTGTCAAATTTAAGAAAAAGTCTGAATAGTGATTTCTTATTTTCCATTCTTTTTTCCCTAAAGGAATTGTTCCCAGTAGTTTTCTAGTTGGACCCTGAGAATATAGACAAGCATTTATATTTTAGAGAAACATATCAGAACTCCTGAATTTGGAGCAGGTAATTTAAAAGTGTAAGACAAACAAAAACACAAGACGGGAAGAGAACACAAGAGGACTCACTACACAGGTGTTGCAAACCTTTACTTGATTGATTTGTAATATTTACAAATGCCTATGCTGTGAACTTTATATCTTTTCACTGAAATAAACATAAACAGTATTTCAGTGATTTGCCACATTGGCACAGAGATTACGTCACTGATCAGTTGCAAAGGCCACTACTTCCTCCTCACAGAACAGGAATCCTCCCCTAGTCAGAGAGAGGCAGACCTAGAACTTACACGAAGACCAAGGGACAACCTGACCCAAAGCAAATCCTAGTGTGTCCCCCTCAGACTGGAATAGCAGGTGCCTCTGCAACTCGATGGCTCAAAATTGCTAAAAGACAGCACTAATAAGTCTCAGTTTATCAGGCAAAATGCCAGACGTGCCACATTTGCTTTAAAATAGCAATACCAATCATACCTACATGCACATGTCCTTAGTGATAACATTTACATTTTTATTTGGTTTGTCAGAGTAGTGAAGAAACTTGGTACACTCCGTTTCCCTTTTGTTCATATACTTTATTATTTGTCTCTTGTGCCATGCTGTAGCAGACAGTAAAGGGAGAGTGATGTCTAGAGTCCTTTTAGCTCGAACATTCTACGGGAGAAAATGTTGAGCAAAAAAAAAAAAAAAATGAAAGGATGTTTAAAAAGAAAAAGGGGAGCATGTTTTAAACTCTAAACTGAGGTGGAATGAATCAATCAGAAGAGTGAAAAGGAAATGATTGAAAGAAGATAAAAAGAGAAGCGGGCCAACAAAATTAATGGACAAAGAGGGACAATGAAACCACTAAGGGAGTTTATCATAAGATACTCTTTGGACTCTAATCGAAGATATGTGAAGGTTGCAAAAAATTCTTGTGTTAATGAAGGCTTTCTTCTTTTCAGAATATTTCCAAGCTTGAAATAATTTTGCATAGTTAACCTGCATTATCATATTGCAAACTCTAAGATTACAAGTATTTGAACAGTCTAGGCCCTGTAACTTTTCCAATACAGTGTTCCATTGGAAATGGTTTCCTTTTAGATTTTTCTAAAAGAATACTGAAAGACCAAACCGTGCCACACCACTGGTGGTGGTGTTTTATTTTGAGTCTATTCCAGTGGTTCTCAAACTTCAGCGTGCTCAGTTTCTGATTCAATAGGTCTGGGCTGGGGCCCTGGAATTTTTGTTTCTAAGAAGTTCCCAGGCAGTGCTGATACTGCTGGCCAGGACTACACTTTGAGAACCGCTGCTGTAACACAAATACACGTACAAATGCATCTTAAGAAGCGTGTTTAGTCCATGAGTGTAACCTGAATTTCACGTCTTTACAGCCTCACCATTTTAATCTTCAATCGAGAGGGGTAGAATTATGATTGTGATTTTTCTTTCATTCTCTAAAAAGAAAACTCTGAGCCCACACACTTAATGATCTGCGATGAGGTCATTTGCACCTAGGTAATTTATTTAGGCAACAAGTAGTCTTGCTAGAGGTTTTAAGGGGGTGCCAGCAGGGCAGTGTGTGGTTTTCAGGTTCCTGGGACTACCTTAAATCCCCTCCTCCGTCTTTCTCTCTTTCTTTTTCTTTTCTTTTGCATTTCCGTTTGGAAAGCCCCGACTGCGGGGTCTGGGGGAGTCCGGGTTCCCAGATCGCTAGGTAGGGGCGGAGCCCGGCCCGGCCCCGCCCCGTCTGCCCGCAGCGCCCCCTCCCCGCCCGCCGGGCCGCCCGCCCGCCCGCCAGCCCGCGCCGGCACCTCCGCAGTGCTTTCAGCTGCGAGCCTGGGCGGCGGCGGCGCTCGACTTTCGGGAGCCGGGCGGCACTGGAAGCTCACTCCTCCGCTCGCCCTCTCCCGACCGCGGAGCCCTTGCAGCCATGAGGGAACAGCTCAAAGGGTAAGTGCATCGCGGCCCCCTCGGATCGCCGCAATCCGTGCACTTGTGGCACGAGCTGGGGACAAGGCGAGGCGGTCAAAACTTAGATAGGCGCGGCAGCTGGACCCCGGGCTCCGGGCGGCGGGCGTCGAGGAACCTCCTCCGCGGGTCCCCGGCGGCGCCGTTGCAGGTGCGCCCCCGGAGCTTTCCCCCGTGCCGGGCTCGCGGGGAGCCCCCTTACGCTTTGGATCGGGCTCGGAGAGAAAAAGCTGATTTCTCACCCTACCCAGAGGGGACAGCGCGGTCCCCATGCGGGGATTGGGGCTGCTGGAGCTTTTTGCTCCTTTTCGGGCTGTCTGTGTGGTCGTGAGCCAGACAGGCTGTTCCAAAATCGTCGCTCGATCTCGCAGAAGGCAGGGGCGCGCGCGGCTCTACCTTCCATTGCATTGCAAGTGCCAAAAGGTCAACTTTCTGCCTGATTTCTTCCGAGGATTCCAACTGACATTTCCCTCACTTCATTTTCAACTGTGTTCGTGTCATGCCCCAAGACTAGTAGAAATCAGGAAAGAGAAAAAGCAATCTAAAGGCTAGAAGTCGAGGATTTGCCACAGAAGATCGAGGGTGTTTTTTTTGTTGTTGTTTTTTTGTTTTTTCTTTTTTGCCCTCTGGGGTTGAGTGTGGAGTCATTTCTTAGTGTCCTTCTCTCCCATTTCTCCAGGTGTCTGTGCTCGTCTTTAAGCAAAGTTTGTCATTCCCGATCCGATCATGACAATGAAATGGACAGGACACAGTTTAAATCGGTTAAATTTGAAGTTAAATTTGAAGCTTAAATCGAGGGGGTTTAGTTGCTTGAGGGAGGCATATTAATTATAGAATACTTTAACATGAAAAAAAAATCTGTAAGTGGCGAACCAAAGTCTTTAAGTGAAATCTACATTCTCCCTTGGCTAACAAGCTCTTCCTGGTCTCTCTGCTTTTTTATCCTTGTAACCCCTCATCACCCTTTCTCTTTTGGCTAGATTTTTTTTTTTATTTCCTTGTGCCAAATCCCCTCTTTGGAGGACACAGTTACTCTTAGAGAAGCTGGAAGAGCAAATGAAACATCGCGGTTATATGAAAGGTCTCTGACCCTTTATCACCGTGGAATTGGTTTCAGTCATCATTGTTTGATCTTGGATTGGACACGACCCTGAAGTGAAATTGCTTTAGCTAAAGTTGAGGGTGGGTGGGAATTAAGCCCTGAAAAGCAAATAGAACCGAGGACAAGTAACAGCTGGAACAGTCACCCAGGCAATCATCTCTGCCCTGGCTGGAGCTGAGCAGAATAAAATGTGAAATATCCCAGGGTAAAGAAATGGGACTAGGATAGGATATCTGATGGTTTGATTGACACCTACCCCTCCAAATGCCTTCCCCACAGTAGCAGAAACTTTTAAATATATTTTCCTATTCCCACCCTGCCAGTATTCCAGCATTACAAGCCAAGTTCAACATTCAGCATGCAAATACCAAGGTTCCTCTAGAAAGAGTCTGATCCCCAGATTAAAGGGAAATGATTTTGTGTGTGTGGATCAATGGGCTCCAGATTATATATGAAGCCAAACTCTAATCCTCTGCAAATCGCAAGAGAACGCTACCTTTTTATATCGCTGCATAGCGATTAGCTTCTTCCCTGGGAAGTAATGGAAAGATATGTTTTTTAAAGGCAACTGTTTGGAATATTTTCAGTACCAAATAACAGTGGTGGCAGAAGAAATCTTATTTTAATTAGACAACTGCTATTTTCCGGCTAGAGCAGTAGAAATTTGTTACTTTCTATAAGTGTTTAGTGTTTGTTTTTAAGAAACTAAAAAAGCAATTTCAATAAGTCTGATTATTCCGGCACTGACAGCAGGAACAGCTCTGAGGCGGTTATAATAACCTTGCACACTACTTGAAACTAAAGAAGGTGAGAGAAAATTTAAATTGTATGGTAGGAAATTAGGTCAGCCCTGGGCTCAGTAGAGTAATACTTTTAATTTCTTATTATTGACAAGTAGGTGTTGCCGGAGTCTTTTGTTATTTTAATTTACATCAGGGTCCTCCTATCTGGGCCTCAACTAAAAGAAAAGAGAGATTATTGTTGTTTGTACACATTTTTTAAAAGGTGGGGATCAGTTGAAAGGAAGTATGTTCAGAGAGGCATATCTGATGCCAGGCTTTGGAACCAGCAGGGTCCAAATCAGTAACATTTTGTAAAGATTTAAAGAATGTTTTAAGCGTTATTTATGAAGCTTGTCTTTGTGCTAATACATATGCAGAATTTTGATCTATATTAAACATTGTTCTCAGGAAGACTGACCAAAGCTGTACATGTGAACAGGTTTCAGAATTTCCTTTTTGGTCAGGCATGGTATGTGGATAGTGTGTTTCTGATATGAAAAGTGAAGTGCAGAAAAGAGACAGTTACCAAAAATAGTACCACCCACCCTTCCACCACCACCTCCCCAGCACAGCATATTTTTCAATATTGTATGTATATTCCAGGTAAACCTGAGCTGCTTCTCATGGAGTTACTGAAAATTCTCTCCTGGTTTTGAAGACACAGTAATAAATTGAGCTGTAAAATCTATATATCGGTCACAAACAAAAAAAATCTGTCTGTCCTATAAGGTAGAATATAGATATGAGTTAATGCAAATTTGTGTTTAGCAATTCACCCTGTCGTACTCATCTTTCCTATCTGTTTGGGGGGGGGGGGTTGTTAAATGTCTCACTACGGCTTTGAATTCACCACAGATTGAAAATACCCACATACAGTGAAGTGAATATTTGGTTCATTATATCGTTAACAAAAAATCTGAAATCATTTAGCTATGTTGCGAGTCGTTTTTAGCATTAAATGATTAAAAGATGATTTTTCTAGTTTTGAGGCTTAGTCACGCCCTTTATTCTTCTTTTCAACTTTTGCTCACTTCTTTTGCTTGGTACTGGTTTGCAATTGAAGTGAAACTAAGACTGCAAGGGTGAAATATAAATCTGTTTTCCTAGTTACTTTGCATTGCTTAAAAATAAAAGATTTACGTGTTGGAGGGGAAGAAGTTAAAAAAAAGATTGGCTTTTGGTTTTGGTTTGAGGTCATTTATCTAGGTTATTCAAGTCCCCCAGAATCACAGGTACTTGGGACAATGAGTACCTAGAAAGGACTAGTATCTGATAACACATGAAGTGGGGGAGAAAGTTGGGGCTTAGGATTTCTTCCGTCTTCCAGTAAAGGACATTTCAGTTTAGCTAAGGACTGATGGGTTCAAAAAGACTTTCTAAAATCCTTCTCATAACTTGAAATCACTGGAATGAATTCTTTAAAAACATAGTAATGTAAGTATATCAACAGACATGAGGTTTTTTTTTGGAGGGAGGGAGCTACATGAAGCTGTCATTCACTGTGTGGGATTCTCCTGTCACTTGTATGCAAGTTTCTCTTTTCTTCTAGAATTGCATTTGGTACAAGTTATTTCTCGCCCATGTTCCTGTGATTTGAAGTCCATTGGATGGTGGCTTTTCAGAGTGGTTCTGTCTGTCTGATTAAGTTTATCAGCTCAGACATGTTTTTCTGCACGTCCATTGAAGATGCTACAGTCCTACAAGTCATGGAGACGGGACGCTATTATTATATAGTGTGTGTAATAAGGGCCTGTACTTGTGGATACCCGTGCCTTTCCCCTCTTCTCCCTTCTTCCCTCCATTCCCTGGTGCTCACAGACGCATGGCCTTTGGAAATGGTGGAGGCCTAAATGCAGGATGATCTCAGTAGAAGGCAACCTTTCCATGCTGGGCACTTGTGCACGGAATTGGTACACAATCACTTTCCAAGCTGAAAATACGCCTGAGAAAAAGCGACACTTTTTCCGTGAAGCTGCAAACTGCAGCCTCCTTGTGCTGTGCATATAAAGTACCTGTCCCGCCAGCCCCTTTTCCAGATCAGAAACCAGCTTGGTCTTGGGGCTTCCTAAAACCCCCTAAAGCATGGACTGCATCTTGTGCTCTTCTTGCTCTTTAACACTTAGATGTCACTCTGGTACATCCCAATGACTGAGATGCCCCTGTCGTTCTCCTCAAATGAGAATTGTCTCTGCGGAAAAGTAAAACAGTATTGAGCATGTTGGGAAGACTGAAACAGCTCTTTGCAAGTGAACATTATCTCGTAAATTTCTTTCAGTAGCCTTCACTGTTCAATCACTGAACGGGAAATACAGGAAGGATGCTCTGTGAAGTTGTACAGTTTCGGGAATGTCCACATGTTTTTGTGACATTACGATTGTATTACATTTATCAAGCCACAATGAATGCTTCTCCTTTTTATTTGTTAAAACACAGAAGTAAAACACATTGAGTGTTTTTGCTGTCTACAAAGGGTCTTGGGCTTGGCTGACTTACCTAGATTATAATCAACGAATAAAAGATTTGCTTTTAGTGGGCACTAATTTGGGGGCCACATAATAACAAAAATGACTGAGTATTGAGCACCAGAAGGTGCTAGTCACTAACCTATATGAATCAGTTAATCTTTAACTCTCCCAGCTGAGCAGGCTTACCCCAAATTTCACAGCTAATAGGTTGGTGCAAAAGTAATTGTGGTTTTTGAAATTTTTAACCTTTTAAACTGCAATTACTTCTGCACCAACCTAATAGTAGGGCGCAGAGCCAGAATCCATTCCTAAGGTTTAAAACCTATGCTGAGATCACTTGACGTTGTTGCCTCCCCAACTCCTCTTTCTGTGCGAGGCCTCTGTACAGTCAGCTCCCCTTGCAGTGTCTACTTTTCAGCTATTTCTCCCCTCTCCATCCCTACCCTTCCCCCAAAGAGTGTGAATAGGCTCTGAGTATGAGGACCGAAATATCCTTCAGGCCTGTGTTTTACTGTATCAAAGCCCGACATGTAATCCCGAAAACTGGAAATACGATGCTGTGGTGATTTATGTAGATGGGCCAAAGTAAGGAAAAGTATATGTAGTTATCTCTCCCGGGTTTATTCCCGTAATTGAATGAGGAACAAGGGCGGTTTGTTCTTTCTGTGGCAGGAGCTGATAACCGGCAACCACACTTAGCTAAACTTCAAGAAATGGAAGAGAGCTGTGAATGCTTCATTCAGGCCCAGGTAAATACAGGAAAAGGTGTAGTGGTGTATACAGCGTCGAGGTTTAACAAGACATTCTAAAAGAACTGGGAAGAGGGAAGGTATGCTATATTAGTCAGGTACTGGATATACCTTAAGGTGACATGAAATAGAGCTATCATGGATAGGAGGTCTGCATGTGGAGAAGAAAGAGTAATAGAAAAAGGTCAGGGGTAGTGAAAGCAAATGAGAAGGGAGGTGAGTTATTTGTTGAACTAATGTCCAATATCTCTTTGACAGAGTTGAATAACACTTGTCAGTGTCCTTTCCGAATGTTCCGCATTGGACAGGTGAAGAAATCTTGGTTTTCGATGATTGGTTACATAACAAGGTCATTTTATTATAACAGGAGTGCAGCTGAGTTGTGGGTGCACAAAGGAAATAAATTCTGGTTACCAAATAATGTGCATGTTGCATTTACCTTTGAAAGCAAAGGTAGGGGCTCCTCTGCTTGTAAGATAAACACTCTACATTTCACAATGGAAAGCCTTTGAAGTAAAGATGCTGAATGATTCAAAAGCAAACCGGGTTGTTATTTTTTTTCTCCTTTTCTCTACTGCCCATTATAAATTCTAAACTCTCTCTTTGTATTTTATATTTTAGCCACGAGACCCAAACAACTTGCTGGGATCATCCCAAAATGACAGAGCTCTACCAGTCTTTAGGTAAGGATATGGCCACGTTTCTTCCTGGTTAAAGGGCAGATGACTTTTAGCACAAAGTAGTAGCTTGTAGAGTGCAAATCATGTGTTGTCTAAATATATCACTAGCTTGTTTAAAGGGTAAAAACAACTCCTTTCTATCCCAAGTTGATCAGCTTTCTTTTTTTCAGAGGTTCCTTAAAAATATGTTTTAGAATTTCGTTGATTCCTGAAAATTCACTACACCTAAGAGGGCCAAAAGGTCTTTGTCGTTTTCTTTGCTACCTAAAAGGATGGAAAAAATACTTGCAATTGATGGCAATTTTACCCGCAACAAGAAATAAAACTGTTTCAGGTTGCTCTTACTGATTTCTTCCTGGTGAAACCAAGACCAGGTTTTGCCAGACCACGAATGTTGTGTGAAGGAATTTTCTGCAGTCTTTCTAGTGCTTATAATTTCCTCTCGTGTCATCACTGTGAACATTTCAATGACTTCTCCCCTATGGCTTGTTTTGTGTTTTTGTGAGAGCCTGACAGTTCTTTTTCCCCTCACAATTTAGAATTTTTTGAACAGATACACAGCCTCCAAGTAAGGGGAACACACCATCTTTCTCATCCTTGATGAAACTCTAGTCTATACCGATTTAGTTCCATCAGGAATGATCTGAAGTGAATTCTGTTATATCGTAACTTGTTATACTTGTTTTTAAATAACAATACATAGTCATGTCTTCTCTACTACTGAAAAATGTTTAAGTCTGCTTTTTTATGAATGGACATATTTACAGATAAAAATGCATAAGGTGAACTCTGGGTTTAAAGTTACATGACAAAGCCCATAGGAATCAGGGTGCTTAAGCAAATTCTGGATATGTATATACATATATACGAGTATGTATATGGGGGTGTGTGTGTGTTTGTGTAACTATTACTGTCTTCCATCATAGGTTCCCATTGGTTAATGTATTGCAGCTATAGAGACTTTAAGGAATGGGATAGGAGATATTAGCCCCAAAAAACTGTTTTCCTAAACTTTTTCTACTTATAAATTATATAAGTTCCTTCTGGAAAATCTGAAAAATACAAATAAAAAGCCTGAAAACGAAAAGGAGTCACATACTTCTACTAGCCACACATATCTAATACATTTCAACTAATATTTTGCCATTTCAGCCTAACAGCAAGTGTGTGTATCCATGCATGCACATAGGTACACACACGCTCTCACAGTTTTTTTTAAATGGAAAGAAAATTGGGATCAGCTAAATGTAAAGTGCTCCATTTCAGCCCCTGCAGAATACTCCTGGCTTATATACTGTTGCACTGTTTAGGCCACAGGTGGAAAATTTGAATGCTTATATTTTGGCAAATGAGAGAATGACCAGTTCAGCTGAAGAGGGCAACGGCTGTCCTGGGGTAGCTGGTAGTCCTAGCCCAGTGCTCTCGGGACTTCAGGGTTTTCTGTCAAGAAAGAGCTAATTTAAACTTGTCTGAGGGCCTCCTGATTATAACCTCTGGTTTACACAGACTCAGCCCACTAGTAATTTCCACTCTAATTACAGTGATCTCTAGTTGTGATATTTTAATGTACTTTTCTTTTAAAATGATGATTGTCATTAGTTTAGAAATATGACAAGCTAACAGCTAAAGAAGAAAAGACCAATCATCTATAACCCACCTCTTAGAGAGTTTAATATTCCATACATATATTTTTACAAAAGTTGGATCGTTCTGTTGTATAATCAGCTTTTTTTTCACCTAAAGGTAATGTACCGTGGCCATATTTCCATTTCATTGCATTGTATTCTCTACCAGCTTACTTTTTTTTTTAATACAAAGGAATTCATACTTTATTCAGACAACACTGAGAGAGAAGAGAAAAAGGGGGAATGAGTCTGGAGAAAGGGAGATCCTGTTCCCAAGGATTTGGGGGAACACAGTGGGGGGTACCTGGTCTACCACACATTCAGAGGGTAGGGAGGGGGAAGGATGTTTTATACCCTGGGTATGGAGCAGGGAAAAAGGTTCTTGCTATGGAGAAAAGAAGAAAGGAAGGCCAGAGAAGCGTTTCCCATCATCTCAAGACAATCTCACAAGACAGGAATATATCAGCATCTAACTACTGGGGAGGGATGGATGCGAGCACATCCGGGAGCCAACAGATCCGTGAGACTCAGGCTTGTCTTCTGAAACATGGCTAAGAGTTGTTCCAGCATGATTGCTGGAGTCTACTGCCAAGAAAAAGACTCCCTCACGGAATCTGGGTCTGGCGGAAATGGTGGTGTCTTTAAATCCCCAAAGCAGACATCAACTCAGGGGTTCCATTTCAGCCCCTGCAGAATGCTCCTGATGTATACATATCCACGAAACATGTAATGAAGAGCTTGGCAATGTTGAGTGGATCCCTTTAAGGAGCTACCAGCTTACTTTTAATTACTCTGTAATGAGAAATCACAAATATGGTTGATAAAAAGCTAATTATGAACTATCAATGAATAGGTGGTTGTGCCTATTCATTCCTCAATAGGAATTAAATACACTTTTCATCATCATGTTTCTAAAGTTTTCTCCGTAGGTTGAATGTGGTGCTAACTTCAAAGCTGGTGTTCTAGCATGATTTGTGACCTTGGACAAATGATCTGACTTTGGAAGATAATGGAATTTTACAGTAGCTGGGGGGAATTTAGAGCTCATGTATTGCAAACTTTTTCTTGAATGAAATCAACTTTATTGAGATAATTTACATATAATAAAATGCAGCCGTCATAAATATGTGGTCAATTTCGACCACATTTGAAATTCTGGTGTTCGCTATCCTAATAACAAATATCTTGGAAGTGAACTAGGTGCCGAAGTTTGTTTTTCAGATTTCAAAACTAAGATTCCAGTATTTTTGTTATAATCAAACAGTACTGGGGCTAACTTTTATCCAGTGTTGACTCATCAAATAGCATCTACCATTTATTGAGAGTCTACTGTGTGTGAAGCACATGTAACAAGTCAGCAACCATCCTGCATATGGTGGAGGGTGTCCACTGCTGTATTTCACAGGGTAGTGAAGTCAGGTGCAGCGAAGCCATTTATCAGGGCTACACAGCAAATACCCTGGGATTCACGCTCCATCTTCTGTTCGTGTTTTCACCTTGATTTTGTTCACTTAGTAAAGTACCGGTATGTCCGTGTAGGTTACTGTGCACCTTCTACAAATATGTACAAATTGACATTTTTACCTGTGGATAGATAGTACCTTGCGTGGTATTTCTGGAACAAACCAGTGCATTTCTTAGCAATAGTATGGTGGCCTTCTTAGATAACAGACACTCCTCTTTTACTGTTGCCAGGCACACATGGAATGATTGATTTAGTTTGTGATATGTCTATATCGCGAAGATAACCTGTAAGATTAAGTACCATTACCGCCCTTCCCACCCCCAAATTATAGTGTTTCAAAGTTGAAATACAAGCATCACATACTGAAAAGAAACGTTTTCTTTTTTTTACATATTGGCTTATATTTTTCCTCATGAGGTATCCCTTTAGGGCCCGGTTGCTGTTTTGAGTTGGGTGAAATGGTTGGAAACCTTCAACTGCACTCAATTCATGAAACGGGTATTGAGTGGTATTGAGTGGTGCATTAAATGTTTTACTATCCTTAGGTCACTCTCCTAATAGAACCTGAACCTCTTGTCTGTGGTAACATCTTGACAATATTAAGACATTGCTTATCTCCACCCCCACCCCAGACATATCTCTACTATACAAGCTGCAGTGGTTCACAATATGCATGAAATGTAACACATTCTTAAATGTACCCACTTCTGAGGAGGTTTCCAATTTCCATTTTTGTCAAAATCCCCAACCAGCCTGTTCAATACACCCTGTTATCTGCCTTGCCCCCAAAAGCATTCAAGTGTTCCACTCTACCCGTGGTTTGAACAGCATAGTGTTATAAGTCAAAAATATTTTGTAAGGACAGAAAAAGTAGCACTTGAGCATTAACTGATGGAAGGCTATATTACTTGAAATGTTCATATTGGAGATCTCTAGTTAATAGAATTCCAGGTGATTTTCTTTTTCGTTCTTCTTTTCCTGATTTTCTACAATGAATTTATATTATTTACAGTTACATATTTCACAAAAAAATTTCTTCATCAAAACTCTCCCTACCCCATTCCTCAGTGTCCCTACAGTTATAATTCATTAACCAATGAGCACCTGTGACAAAAAGCAGCAATATCCCCACATACATACATACATACATACGTGCATACATGCACACACACACAGAATTTATGTTTAAATGCCCTGATTTCCGTAGACTTGATCAGGTAAATTTAAACAGAAGGATATCCTCTCGTGCGTTGTTACTCTCTAAACACATCCATTCACAAAAAAGCAGACTTAAAAATTTTTAGTGGTAAAGAAGACACGACTAACATTTTTGATTAAAAAATGTAAAAGACTTCATCTCAGGTTATTCTCAACAGATCTAAAACTTTTTTTGGAATGCGCTATTTATCAAATGTTAAAAAGTATTTGTGTTTTCCCCTTATTTTTAAGCTGTGTACCCATTCAAAAAATTCTAAGTTATGAGAGGAAAAATTGTCAGGCTCCCACACAAAACACAAAACAATTCATAGTAAAGAAATAATTTAAATGTTTACAATGATGACCTGATAGTCATTAAGAATTTGAGCATTGGAAGGTCTCCAGAAAAATTTTTATGCAACATTAACGGTTTGGCAGATGCATTGTCTTGTTTTCACAAGAAAGAAATCAATAAGAATAATTCGAAAACAGTTTTCTGTCAGCATTTTTCTCTGACTACCTCCACTGTGGTGGGATGAATGGTATATAGAAAACAAAGTTTTCCTTATCTATTTTTATATGAGCATTATATCCTTGTCTTTAAAATTAGGGTATTGGACAAAAGTGTCTTAAGAATTTTGTTTACTCTTACTTTGGGCTGAGGTGGGGCGGAATGTTTCCAAAACTTGCTTTGATCTTAATTTTTCAAGAAGTACCTTTGGCTGACTCTGCAGACAAATGCGTTTCTAAAAGTTTAATCATTCCTATTTTTAAAAATGCACATTCTGGGAAAACAAACAACAGAGAGCAGATCTTGCCACCCATCCCTGTCTTACAGGCAGAGTGAGGCAAAGCTGTCATCAAGTAGGGAGGCTCTCTAGATATTTCCCACAAGCCCACAGGGCCGTCCATTTGTTGTCGAGAAGGCATATTCTACATCGTTTCTTAGAAGTAATAATATGCTCAATTTATAAGGTGAATTTCAGGTTTCTTTTAGCATCTTTACAAATGTAACGGAAAGACTGTTCCAATAGGTTATCTTGGTGATTTAAAACTTAAAGCTCTTCGGGGTGGCCAGTTACCTCAGTTGATTAGAGGGTGGTGCTGATAACACCAAGGTTGCTGGTTCGATTCCCACATGGGCCACTGCGATCTACACCCTCCTTAAAAAAGAAAAGAAAACCTTAAAGCTCTTTAAGGCTCCAGAAGGCATTTACAAAATCGGTATATGTGAGATAGCAATGTGCTCTGGAATTTATTTTGAAATACTTATATAGTATTGATTTAAGTGAAGTGTGATTATATGATTAAAACCCTGTCGTTTTCTTTCAATTTATGTCTAGGTTCTTGAGTTCATCACTGAGATTTTAAACTCTCTCTCTCTCTCCCTCTCTGTCTGTCTGTCTGTCTGTCTCTCTCTCTCACACACACACACAATATGTGCTGCTTAAAAGTAAAGTATTTCTTAGTTTGTCTTATTGTAGGTATGTTTATAAATACAATAAAATCTTTATGTGCTGCCCTCCATGGTTCCTTTCTGAATTACAATGTGAGATGTTTACATTAGTGATACCAGCTATATAGCAAAGCAACAGTAATTTGCAAAGGAGACACATAGGTAAAAATAGGGTCATGAAGAGAGAATCCTTAAGTTTCAGGTTAACTGACTTTATTTCAAACCGTTCACTGCAATCTGGATGTGCTGTATGTATGATCTGACATTGCTTATCCCAGTTTCCTTTTCCTTCGTTGAAGCCCCTTTAACCATCAGTTTTTTCTCTAGGGGTGATGGTTCTCCTCTTTTCCCGCAGTTCTGGCATTCTTTAAGAAGATCTAGCCCCTCACAGCTCTTACCCAAGTTTTGGAACTCAGTATTCACGGTGCTCACCCGAGTGAGCAAAAGCTCTCAACTTTCAGAAATGGACTTATGACTGTTTTAGGAATTCTCAAGAAAAGTGATCTTAAAAACCCTTGTGATTTGAAGGCAGTCCATCAACATGTGGCCCTTAGCCTCACATCTGTTGCCTGAGAAGAGCTTCAGAATGTTAAAATGAGGGCTTAGTTTTAGGGTCTGATGGGTCTGAGGTTGGTGTGGTTCTTGAGCAGTCTTAGTTAAGAGGAGTAGGTAAGCCCCAGTTAAGAGCCTAAGAGCTTCTTCAAGATACATGAATATCATTTTTAATAAATAATTGCAGCTGTCAAGATAGAGTTAGAAACCTCTGTCCTCAGTTTGCCAAGAAGAAGGAAAATAAGTGAGCTTATTCTCCCATCTCTTTTGATAGGCTTTCTACATTCCATTAAGCATTCCCTCCTGAGGATGCCCATGGCTTAGGAACTGCGGGATTCTGAATGACAATGAATTCCTTTTGCTTTGAGAACTTGACCTAATGCTTTTCTCAGCATGTTTGGTAAACTAAACTGTTCTCAACTAAGCTACTCAATATTTAGCACATTCCTTTCCTTGTCTCTTATTCCAGTTCCTTAAGTGTTGCTAAGTATTGAAACCTCTGCCTTTCGATTTTTCATTAGCATAATGTCTGGAACTGGAAAGACTTATGTAAATTCAGATCCCAGCTTCAATGTGACCTTGAGCTGGTCCTTTGCTTTCTCTTGATCTTCGATTGTCTGGTTTTACTTTAACTTCTGGCTAGAGTAGGGCTTGGTTTTATGAATGCTGTGCCGAACTCCCCAGTTTTTCTTTTGTTACCACCAGCCTAGAATACGTGAATACTAGGATCACCACCTTTATTATAATTGCACTTTCATTTGTGTAGCCAGTTACAGTGTACAGAGAATTTTCAGAAATAACCGTATTTCATCCTTTCACAGCTGTAAATTAGGTAGATAGCTGGTATCTGACCTGAATTTTCTGTCCATTTCAGTTTCAGATCTTCTGTCCTGCCATCCCTTTGAGTAGACTTGCTATGTTTGATTTGGAAAAGAAATGCTATCATATCAGTGGATGAGGCAACTATTTCCTTCTTTCCATTTGGACTTGAGTAGACGGAGGCCCAAGACTTGCTTTGACTTATTCATACTGATAAGGAACCAAGTCCAGAGTACACATTTTACGGCTACTAGTTCACTGTTCTCAAAGGAATATCCATTACTCGTAGCATGATTTATAAAATTGCTTTATCAGCGTAATTAAGCTATGGAATCTCAAATGACGTTCTATATTCCCTCGCTGACAAAGTTAGCAGAGGAGATTTACTCAGATTTGCAAAATAGAAGACATAAGACATTAAGGCTGTTATAAATGTTCTTCCTTTACTTCTATCCTGCTTATAAAAGAAAAAAGAAAAATAATCTGCTCTTTTAACTTCACTTAGGCTCAATTGATTTTCCCCATTTGTAGAATAGAATTGTAGTCTTCAAATCAAAATTTATGGCATTTTTCTAGAATATTTTTTTATAATACTGTTTTCTTGTTCAAATAACTTGATTTAAAGCTTCTAATTGAAGAACATAAATAAATAGATATTTCTGAATTGTATCTTCCAAAGTTTATTTCAGAAGGGAACTCAAAAGCATTCTCTCTCAGACTTAGACCCGGGTATGATTGAAAAGAGCTGCCAAATTGTAGTTTACTTGATCTAAATAAGAGAAGCATTAGGGTTACACCTGCAGCTGTGAAAAAAGTGCTGGATGTGTACAATTTTATGTAGGTGGTCTGCAGAAGACAATTTTTGCACACAAAGTAAAGGCATCTAAAAATGTGTCTCCTCTTCTTCAGCTATCCCCGGTATTTCTTTTTTTAAGCCCACAAGTCTGATTACCTCTGTATGTCTCTCGGGAGCTACAATTTTGCTGGAAAGAGATTCAGAACAGCCAGGACACTCTATAAAATAGATAGTGAGTTTTTAAAGTTTGTATCCTCTACAGTAGTAATAAAATGACCTAAAAATATTCTGGAAGACTCTCTTATGACATCGTGGATGAGTCATTAGCTTATTTCTGAATTGGTGATATTCTGTGAGAATGTTGCAGAATTTGCCACTGCACAAAGTCTTGGTCCATTGCATAACTCCAGGGAAGTCCTTGTGTCTGTCCCCTCATAAATTGAAGCTTATGTAACTGGGACATATGTTGCATATGTGTGTATGTGTCTGTGTATACGCACACATTTATATATTTACATATGTATTTTATCAAGTATTAACTTTTATAGGAAAGTTATTTTTATATTTTGCTTTCTAGTTTATTAAAGAGGCTGTCAGTTCTAGAGCCATGCTTCGCAGCAGGCTTTTTTTTTTTTTTAACATACAGTACATCACAGACTTGTAGGTGGTCCTACTGAAACTAGCTAGTATGCACTCATCATATATTTAACTGACTGCACAAGTTCTGCGAGGCTCGATCTGGTCTGTACTCTGTCCTGTGAAATGAGCCCATTCATCATACATTTGGATGTCATATTGCTATAAAAGTTGCTTAACACATTCCTGGTATCTTTCCTTGTGAAGCACCATACTTTGAGTAGCAGTGTTCTAGAGCACTGAATTTTTGAAAGTAGAAATGTCAGCTTGAATCAAGTGACCTTGGATGGGGGTAGGATAATTAATTAGCACCAAACAAGTGCACCTAAAAAATGTTATTTGTGGTACTTTATAGTTTGCCAGTTGAGACAAATTCAGGCAAAGGAGGGATCTTCATTATCATTTCACAGCCCTTCTTGCAATTATTTTAGAGGTCAAAATAATAGAATCTCACTCACCCATTATAGGAAAGGGCCAGGTGTGAAGTGGCAGAGCCCCCTCCTGCCTAATTTAATGCCTCCTCCATTCATATAATTAAATATAATGTATAGAACGTGATGTTTGTCAAATACAAGTTTGTTTTTATCCAGAATACAAAATGTGGTACGTGTACTCTTTACATTATGTGAAGAATTCAATGGGGAAGTGATTGATTTACTGTGACTATACTATTGTCACCTTTATGAGTTTAGGTTGGGAGGTAACATGATGTTAACAGCAAAATAGTTTATTGACTTTGAGGCTGGTGAGATGTGGATTTGAATTCTGACTCTGCCACCAGTTCTCTGTGGCCAAAGACAAAGGCACTAACAATTTTGAACCCCACCTTACCAGTTTCTTAAGTAGTTATGATACCACTTTCCTTAGAGAGTGTTGTGGGAACTAGAGAGAATATATATAAAATGACAAAATATCTGACATAGTACCTGTTGAAGGAATTATAATTGCCATTGATGATGATTACGATAATGCACTATTTATTATTATTAGTGTTATTATCATATTCATATATTATGTCCCTCTTATCCAAAACCTATTGGGTTCCTGAGTTCAGATACCAACAGGTAGTGAGGGTCACCCAGGTTTAGGTCTTTAAGTGACACTTGAGGAGCCACTTAATTTTCCTAAAGTTGGTTACCTCTTAACTAAGGTACCAGGGTTCACCTGATCACAATTTATCCTAACTCAGGCAAGTATGCACTTCCTTTAATTTGAAATGCAAAGTAGAATAACAAACTTGATATGGTGTTCTTTACTGTCTCCCAATTCTAAAATAATACACCTTTGATAATAGAAAATGATTCACACCATAACCTTTCATCATAAATGCAGATGACTTTATTAATACGTGTGTGTGTAACGTTATATCTCTCCTCTTATCTGTGTCTTTAAGACCTTAGAAGTTTAAATAAAGTACAAAATCTAATATATGTGTCGTAAAAACAAGCTGGTAGAGAAACATGCCCAATAATTCATAAATAAAAAGGAGAAAGCCTGTAAAACAATGTGCCATGCTGAGAAAAATGCCCGACACGTAGTAAACATCTAACAAATGGTGGTGGCACTATTATGGTAGGGGAGGGGGCGAGAGGATGGCTACAGAGGAAGTTAAGGTGGGATGAGACCATGCATGACAAGCTTTATGTGACGTGCTGAGGGTTTTGATGCTAAGATTTGTTACTGGGGTGATAATATCCATCTTGGTCCAGTCAGAAAATAGAAACCACTCTAGTTATTTTAAACAGAGGGAATGTAATGCCAAAAATTGATTACCTAATGATGGAAGAGCTAAGAAGCCAAACAGACAGCAAGGAGCCTCTGCTATACCTAGGACTGGAGGGACAGTAGAAAGAGGGGTGTCACCAGAGCCCCAGTAGCCATGGTTATCAGCTGGAACTAGAACCAGTGGCCATTTGGGACCACTGAGGGAGGGGCTGATGGGAGAGAGTTGGAGCCAGGAAGGAGACACAGCTACTGGCAAAGTTTTTGGCGAAGGCAGAAAGAAAAAGGGAGAAATACCTGTCCTTTCCTTTCCTCATGCCCTCTAGTCTTCTTCCAGTGACTCCCGTTGGCCAGACTTACCTGGAAACCAATTGGTAAGGGAGCAGAACAATGCCATTCTTTGTAATAAAGAGCAGAGCAAGGCGAAAGGTCAGAGAATGGATCTGAGAAGCAACAAGCAAGTGGTTGAAGTGCAGGAGACCTGGATGGCAATGCAGCCAACTATCTATGCCAGTACTCAGGGATGAGAAACACGAAGCCTTCAAAGTTTTCATAGCACTTACTGATCTGAGGTGACTTAGAAAAGGCAGTAGAAGGGCACACTGGGTTCAAAGGGAACTAAACTAGAAACAAGAAAAAAGGAGGTAGCAATAAAAAAAAAAAGTCATCTGCACAGAATTTCAAACACTAAGGATAAGCTCCTATGTATTTGATTGTAGTACTTGCATTGTTTATACTTGTTCCTTCTCAAGTCTCTCAAGACTAATGAACTTCTTTAAAGCAAAGACCGTCTTCAAGGGAGAGTGATTTTGCTGGGGAAGAAGACAAATACCATTCATGAAGACGGAAAGATATAGATGATATTTTCCTAAGGCAGATTATTAAACTGGCAAGATGGAACTCTCTGGAGAGATGGGGATGGAGTTCTTTCCAGAATGTAGAAGATAAAGGCTCGTAATAGTAAAAATAGGGAATATTGATTAAGTTATAGATTTCGCTGGCAATTAGATAGTTTAGCAAAACCAGGTGAACTGCTGTTCTGGAATTCATTTTGTCCTAAGAGGAGTAACTAATTGATAATCAAGAAGATAAGACCCTTGAAAGAAAGAATCAGTATGGATCTGGAATTTAAATAACCAGGGAAGGAAACACAACACAATTTGATGTGCCAATAGCCTCACTTACCCATTGGTTCCTTGACTCAATAAACATTTAAGAGTGTGCCAAGCATTGTGAATCCTAAACTATAGGACAACAGGGTAAAAATATTATGAAAAATAAAGCTTATTGAAGGTATAAATTTTTGTATAATCCGATTTTTCTTGAATATTAAAATGTCTGTTCATTCCAGAGATTTTGGAAAAAGTGTGAAAAGAAAATAAAAATCAACTCAAATCTCAGCACCCAGAAATAATCACCATTTACATTTTAAAGAATTGCTTGCTCCAATCCTTTTTTTCTGTGTAGTTTTATATAGTTGTTAGAGGTAATATTATGTTTATAATGTTGTATCCTACTTTATTCATTAAATATCATAAATTTTCTCTCATTCTTAACAATTCTTCAGAGATATTACTTTTTCCTAGTTGCATTTTCTTGAAGTACCACATTTTAAAAGTAATTTCCCATTTTTCTGAAATTAGTTTGTGACAAAGGAAATTAAAATTTGTGTTAAATTTATGGCAATCTTTAAGATTCTGAAGACTTATTACAAACAAGCTCTGAGAAGAAAGCCAAGTAAGGTGTTATGATGTCTTCTGTCCAACAAGCTACTTATGTGTTAGAGATGTTACAGAATAAGGTCTGCGAGATCAGAAATAGGCAGTCGATAATCAGAAGGTTGATAAGTTAAATTTATCCTATGATAAATATAGTTTATAAATGTAAGTGATCAGTTTTCTACCACAAATGTTTTAATGGATAAAATTTATTTTACGAGATATTTACAGTCTCAGGGTGACAAGGCAGCTATCCTTGGAAACTTTCAATATTACGGGAAAATCTTTTCCCTTCTTAGCAAACAAATTTAGAGAGAAACTCAGCTTTATGATACGTTTCTGTAAGTTTTAATTTGTACAATAACTGATATGTAAAAATTCATTTGGCTGTAACTTATCTATCTAGAAAGAGAATGGCCAGCAGAACACTTTTATCTTCTCAAAACGTTAGTGCCTACAATTACGACATTCTGTTCAAAGTTCTTCATTATACTGTCAATTAAGGTTTGGAGCCTCTTGCTTCAGTTACATTTTTTGGCCAAGATGCAGTTAAAGAGTATGGAGCTAATAATGTTTTCCACACTTGTTTGCAATTTGTTTTCAGGCCCTAAGTTAGACTGTGAAGGAACATCATCATAGGAGTGGAATCACCGAGTCATAGGGTATTAATGTGTTAGGTTTCTTGGTATATATTGCCTGAAATTCTCTCAAAAGTTGTACCCATTTACACTCTTAAATACATGACACCACTGCCCATCATCTAACAATGCCCTTGACAGCATGGAACATTATTTTTACTTTTGCTATTGTAATAGGGAAAATAAAATCATCCCATTGTTGTTATTTGCATATCTTTCATTGCCAGTGATCATGAACATTTACTTTTAAATGTTTACTGAGCATTTTTCCTCTTTTGTGAGTGATGTAAAAGCGAAACCAATTTAACCAAACAAAACTCTTCCAAACTTTTCTGATACAATGCGAGCTTCCTTTCATTGTGTTGAGGAACTCTTGGTGATGAGACTCCCGATTACATCAATACAGTTTTTGAATTATGCCTTAGCCTTCTCTTCTCTAAGATAAACAAGCCTAATGTCTTTATCTGTCCTCGGTAGACCTGTTATCCACCCATTATGTTAGATTTTCTTATTCTCTATGACAATTCCAGTTTCTTCGCATTTTTAGTATATACAGAGCCCTAAACTACAAGGGTTCTCTTAATAAAGGGCTATTCAGTTACGGGTAGCAGAGAAAGGTTGTTTCCTGCCTCTTGTAAACTCATACGTAGCACAGGTATGGACAGTTTACTTTTAAAAAAACAAAAAATTTATTGGGGAAGGGGAACAGGACTTTATTGGGGAACAGTGTGTACTTCCAGGACTTTTTTTTTTCCAAGTCAAGTTGGATTTTTAATCTTAGTTGTGGAGGGTGCAGTTCAGCTTCAAGTTGTTGTCCTTTCAGTCTTAGTTGTGGAGGGCACAGCTCAGCTCCAGGTCCAGTTGCCGTTGCTAGTTGCAGGGGACACAGCCCACCATCCCTTGCGGGAGTCGAACCGGCAACCTTGTGGTTGAGAGGATGCGTTCCAACCAACTGAGCCATCCGGGAGCTCAGCGGCAGCTCAGCTCAAGGTGCCGGGTTCAATCTTAGTTGCAGGGGGCGCTGCCCACCATCCCTTGCAGGATTCGAGGAATTGAACCGGCAACCTTGTGGTTAAGAGCCCACTGGCCCATGTGGGAATCGAACCGGCAGCCTTCGGAGTTAGGAGCATGGAGCTCTAACCGCCTGAGCCACCGGGCCGCCCCGGACAGTTTACTTTTATATTCCCATGTAAGGCATTGGTATTTTCCCTATAAATATGGAGTACTTAGAATGTTCCAAGCCCTGCTCTGAGTAACAGAATACAAAGAAACATAGTCGCAAACCATGTTCATCTCCCAAGCTTGTGTGAACTCGGACATGCAAAGGACCCTTATGCTGTGATAGAACTTGCCTGTGACAATGAAGGGTACCAACCAGCTCTAGTACTTGTTTCCAAAGGGGAAACGTTTAAGTTATTTTAAGTCCTTTCCATCTTTGGAACCCAATTGACAACCATGTTGCTTCCTCATGTTGCTGATATAATAGTCTATTAATGCCAGCATATACCTGTTTTGTTTTTCAAAGCACATTTAAATGTCTCCAGGTGGAATGACTAAAGGTTTAAACTCAAACACACACGCACACGCACACGCACACACATACTCACACATACACTCATACTCACTCACACACACACTCTTATGTGCACCTCATCCTTACCTGCTGTCTTTCTACTCGTTATGTATGGATTCTAGAAAAGTATATGTCATCTTCACAAAAGACCTCACTGTCTTCTTTGGGGAATAAAACTGACATACATGGAAAAGTTAATAAATTGTATAATGCTATGTATAGCAACTTATTTAATACAAGGTCAGATGTGTGGTACCTTATGTAGGTAAAAGCAATATTGATTAGAATCACCGGGGAAGTCTATTTGGAGAGTAAGGAAGGAATTTTGTAACACTTAGGTAAATTGAAATGTAGGCTAAGATATTACAGATAGGATGAAGTAGCATAAACAAAGGTATAATTAAGAGAAAGACTAGCTTATTTGAGGGTCATTGAGGACATTGTTCTACTCCAGAGTTTTGAAGAAAACCCTGATTCAGTGCCATTAAATTAAGGGTAAATTGAGTACCTTAAATTATAGAATGAAAAATTTCAATTTCATTTTATTGGCAATGGGAAAACATTGTTGAAGCTTCAGAAGAGAGAGACGATGACGCCTCTGTTCTGTTTGTACAGATAAGAATTTGATGGGATGATGTAAGGATGATGAGAGAAGCAGAGGTTAGTTATTTTACTTTGTTTTGCTTTGTGGCAGTTGAGATGTTCAGGGCCTTAGGATAGCAATGGGAGAAAGAAAAGGGGGCATGACTCCAGAAGTTTTTCTCCCCAAGATAGAATTACCTGAAAGGGGTGACGGATTTGGATGGGCTTTAAAGAAAAGAGTTAGAAGATGCCTTCTAGATTTTCAGCCTTGGTGACACAAAGAATGGTGATGCCATCGAACAAAAAAAGAGGAAATCGCAAATTGGGGCAATAGGAAGTGGATCTGAATTTTACTGATTTATATACTTATGGATTTATTTATGTAGTTCATCTTTTTATAAAAATTTATTTTGGGGCACTCATATCAATGTATGAACGTCATACGTTTATATTTCTGATTAATTTTCCACAGCATATATTTCTCAGTAATCTTATCAAAAGCCCCATGAAGTATGCTATTATCTCCATTGTGCAGATAAAGCTCAAAGAAAATAGGTAATTTGCTCACGTAGCATAGCTGGGATTTAAATGTACTTTTAAACTCCTAAACCAGTGATTTAGCCCCTAAGCTAACACTTCTTCCTGGAAGTGACAGTGGCCTTTTTGAAGAGGAACTGTCCTGGGGGCATTTGGGAAGGAGAACTAAAGAAATGTTTTAGAATCATCAACATCATGCAAAGATTCCTTGTATTTTTATTGCATTTAATGTGTAAAATGCTGGGGTAAGATTCCTAATTTTTACTGAGCAAGTATATATCTTGGATATATCTCTCCTAGGAGCTCTTAAGATACACTATTTCATGTAGTCTTCACAACAGCCCCCAAACAGGTACTGTTACTGTCCCTTTCCACACGGAAAAACTGAAGCTGAAGGTTTGGGGAAATTAAGGTTGCTTGCCCAAGCAAACTAGGAGACGGAATCATAATTTAGATCAAACAGATGTGAGTTTTAATCCTTTGGCCTTTGGTTTCCTTGTCTGTAAGGTGGGACTGAAATAACAATATCAGGGTTAGAGGTGTTCTATCAGAATTGATGTGTTGATGGGCACCCAATAAACGATAGCCGTGATTACTGTTCTTTTTCCTGCAGCATCATAACTTAGAACACACCAATTTTTCTTTTTTCTCCATTAGTTCTTCTGTTATACAGTAGTACTCTTCTGGAAGATGGTGGGTGAAACAAAGAATTTGGAAGAAACCACACAGAAGTGTGGACAAGAAGTTTCTGTATTTCCTTCTGTAGATATTTCATGCATGTACAAGCAAACGTGCATATAAAGACGCCCGTGTTTACGCATTGATAACGTAATAGACATAATGCTCTTTGATGCCATCACCTTTTATATAATTCAACTCAAGGTGTGACTTTTTGTTTCTGAAGAGTAATAGCCTGACAGTTTGCGAATGAAAATTTGCTACATGGTGAGTTATGTTAGTATGTTTATGAGACATAAACCGAAATAAATGTACAAAGCTTAACATCGGCAGCCAGTAGTAGCCTTAAAAGTCAGATTAGGCAACTATTCAAAAGTATAAATGCTAACTGGCTCTCATGACTTCCAAAACAAACAGAAACATCATTATTATTAAATAGAGAAAGATTGTCGTCCAAAGTACAGAGAGGATGAACTATTGTATATACTGACACATTAAGGGAGGGTCTGGGACCTGGCTAATGAATTCAGGATTTGGACTGCTGATGCTCTTTAAATGTTCACATCCTCTCTTCCTGACTTCCTCCTATAACACACTTCACTTCAGAACAATCACGACTTTCTATGTCAGGGTGGTTAACAAGGAGCCGAGTCTAGAAAACCTAAGATCCCAAGGTTCTAGAAACTACTTCAATGAGATTAAGCCTTGCTTGCTTCTGAGAAATTGTTTTCCAGATTTAATATGATGTCAAGTACTTGTTAAGGTTAAATTCATGGTCTCTCGATTCAAACCGGGAGCAGGTGGGAGCTCTTAAGCCAAACGAGTAGTTTTGAAGTCCCAAAGAGAATGAGCCTTTGTATTTTGTTCTCTGGCTCAGTCAGGAAGGGACGCTGAGATAGGGGTGTTACTGTTCTTACTACAATAAAATAACGAAAAGAAGGGAGAGGAATATGCAGGACAGTCATGCTTTCTGGTTTATGTGAAAATTTTTGGAGATGTGCCTCTTTAAGATAGTCCCTCAGCTACTTTATTAATTCAACTAAAGCACCCCTTTTTTTCCTCCAGGGACGAGAAAAAAGAGAAAAAGACTTGGCTTCTAGACCTTATTTTTCTTCTAGCTGACTTGGGACCCCAGGACAAGTTACTAAGAACTTTTTAGTCCTTAGCTTTTTCATTTGGAAAATGAAGATTTAGAAGGCGGGATTTCTAGTTCTAAGATGCTATAATATCATTTTATTATTTGATAAAAATTATGTGTTTTTTTTATCCCCCAAAGAATTCCCATAAGGAGTAGGTAGAGATAAATTAAAGCTATCTAAAGAATTTAATTCCTGGTTGCCCAGTAACCGTTAAATCCCTCAGCAGTCAGGCAAGAACCACATTCCTGCCTGGAGACAAGATTTAGTCCTTTTGGAACTTACCCTTGGGCTGTGTTCCAAAAGTTTATTTGTAAGTTAGTTGCTTACAACTTGGAATAAAATGTGCTGTAAATGGTGGTTAGGTCCCCAAATCATAGAATCTTACTTAACCCTCAGAGTATCTGATGCCCTGTACTGTATGGATAGAGTGCAGCCACGTGTTTCTATGGTAACAAATGCTTTTGGGGTAGAAAGTCACATTATTGGGGTGGATTGCTCTGCTCTCAAAGCTTCTTTGGATAAGAACTGGACGTTTAATCATCAGAGGTCTAGTTACCTTCCTGGTCACTCCACTACCCCACTGGCCTGTCAGCTTCCCTCTCTGGTCCGTAGTTTTCTTTGTGTGAAGGTTTCTATGATCTCTTAGCTCCACTGCCCTGCCTCATGGTCCTTTTGAAGATACTGCCCATCACCCTCGTGCTGATTTGGATTACAAACACCGTGGGCAAACAAAGACCCATTTGTCCTATATTGTTGCAGAGGAATGGGGAAGGCCGTGAAGGGCTTTGGGTGTCAAAAAGATTTGGGTGTCAGGCTCTGGGATGTAATCTTAGGGAAGTTCGTAAACATCACCTAGCCTCATTTTCCTTATCTTTAATAAGGTTGGAAATGTTGAAGTCGGGACGTTGTATATGGCGTCAGGGACATTCAGCATCTGCTGTTGGCGCTCAACGAATACTAGCACTCTTTGCCGTCGGCCCACCACTTCTGTTTTTCTCTTAGATTCTATAGAGAATATTTGGATGCAAAAAGGGCAGAAGTAAGAGTCACCTACATTTAAAAAGAGAAGGCAGCTTCAAGCTTGTCCCCAAGTATTTTTGTGCAGGAGTCTGAGGAGAAAAAACATTGGGTGGGATCCAGTGAAAGCTGAGATAAGAGGAGAAAGGTAGATGCGGGAATGGTTCCTCCTGCTGTTTGGTAGGAGCAAATCCCAAAGGCGGGCGGGGCAACGCCTGGAAATTGCTACTGGAAGGGGACAGAGGGATACTCCTGTGGCTTCAGAGCCATCCATGAGATGTGCAGATGTGCCTAATCTTGGACTGAACCCTCAGATTCGTCAAGTGAGAGAGGACATGCTTTATATCAAGCAACTTCCAAGGATAACATAGTGTTGAGGTGGTAAAGAAGAGTCTTTTGCCAGTAACACTGCGAATTTCCCTGTCTTGATTCAAATGGATTGTTTTTGTGTCTGAACTGTGCTGGTGAATGTGGATCCATCCATCCCTCAGGCATCCTTCCCTACTAAAAGCAAAGGCGGGGCCTGTGTCATGGGACAAGGCAGTTCCTTTATCTAATAAAAAGCTCCTGCCATTGATTAATTTTTTAACACCTGTAGCTACTAAGTGATTGGTAATTTTAAAGAATGATTTACATACGTATTAGCATCTTTATCAGGATCTAATAGCTAGCATCTAGTCTCCAGAAAAATTAACACATAATGCTGAAAAGAAAACATTGTTCTTCGTCACCTGCTTCATTTTCATAAACATACTATAGGCTTCTGGACACTGGGCAGTTTGAGTCAGATCCCCCGAGCCCTTCCCCTGAGTATACGAAACACAGCAATGAGCAAATTTTGCTGTTCCTAGACACATACATCTTGGCTTGCATACTATCTTGGAATGATGATTCATGTTTCAGGATTTAACTGATTTTCTTTTTCCACCCTTCAATCAACAATGAAACAATAATAAACATCCAAACAATGTATTTGCCCTAATAAGATTAAAGTGTGAGTACCAGCCTAAGGCAAAATGTTGCGGAAAAAGTTTTTTTTTGCTAAATGGTTAATTTGCTTTTTCTGTGGTAATTAAGGTCAGATTTTCACTGATGTTCATTTTGGCATCCATTTTATTCATGAAGATATTAAGGGGAATGAATACTGGGGGGAATTGGAGTTTGGCGACCAGAAAAATGGAAAGAGGCAGACAGATGATGCAAATCATTTTTAAGCAGAACCTAAAACTTATACTACCAGATAAAGGATAGATTTAGAAATCTTAATTTGAGTTTCAAAACTTCTGAATAATTGAAAGTTTTTTTTAAAGTAACATTTATCTTAAGAGCCATGAGTAAGGAAAAATGCTACTTGGCTTTAAGGAGATTTTGCATTAATGATGAGAGAAAAATATGAACATGTCTAAAGAGTTAATGAAAAATTAGTTACTTATAAGTGTTCATATATAGGCAGACATTAATTTCCAGAGAAATAACTTGTATGTTTAAAAATTCTAATCCTTATCTTACATCTGGGCAGAATCAAACTTGTGAACATCCCATTCAAAACAAATGTCTAGTTAGACCCTCTGCAGATTTATTTATGTCTAGAAGAGTGCTTTAATCACATAAGCCCTATTAAAAAACAAATTTCAGCTGAGTAAATTTTAAAGATCTTAGGGGTTTATTCAATGACTCATAAATCAGGCAGCATCTCATCTCGCGAATAGAAAGGAGCTCCGAGGAGCTGTACAAAATGAAAGGCTTTTATAGACAAAAGGTATCGGGACAAAGAAGTTATATAGAAAAATGGATTGGTTGTGGTAAAGTCACTTTCCTTCAGGGGATGGCAGGGGTCTATCAGGAATATTATCACCTCACTAGTGCTGATCAGGTGATTCTTAATTGACTGGTTTAAAATTCCATTTCTGGGAGAGCAAAAAACTATAGGTTAAGGCTTGGTTTGGTGATGTGAGGCCTAGCTTAAGCGACTCCATTTTGGACCTGTTACCTTGTTTTTGACAACCCTCTATTATAATATTGTTTTAAACATTAAACTAGCTGTCAAGCTGTCCTGCATGGGTGTCACCACCTGGTAGCAAAGATGGGGAACTCTGATCTAAGCTGTCTTGACTGCTAACTTTTTCTCCACCCCAAGGAGGATTGCAGGGGATGGATGATGCTCTCGATTCGGTATTCTACATTTTGTTGATTACAGTCCAATTAACCTGTCATTTAAAAACACATTTTGCTTCAAGTAATAAAACATCTGACCAGCTATATCTTAACCACATAAGACCTCATGTTTTTTTGTATAAGCAGAAGTCTGGAGACAGTAGAGAGCTGATGCCATCAGAGATCTGAGCCAGTGTTTGTTTTGCTGTACCATCTTGCGCAAGTGGCATTTGACCTCATGGTTCCATGATGATGCTGCCCCTCTGGCAGGAAGGAGGAGGAAGAACCTTCTCCCTCTGAGGCTTTTTGTGTTTCAGTTTGGAAAAGTAAATCCTTCCTTATAGCTATCTCCTGAAACATTGGCCAAAGCTGTGTCCACATGGCTACCCCTGGCTGGGTTAAAGTATGGAGATCCTGCAGCCTTCATAGTAGAGAAAGTCCAGGGAGAAAGAATTTGAAAATGCATGTTGAGTAATCCAATCTACAGAATCTGCCACAATTAAATACACCTAAGTCTCTTTCTCACTGATGAGCATTCTCTTTAGATTACCTTTTTTCTTTCTTATTTTTTATTGCAACTCCTTTATGTCTTGGGAAAGTCTTGATATTATCTATGTTATCTGTGATTCAAAAAAGAAGTCCAAGCTTAGGGCTGTAAGGGGTAAGCAAGAGAATCAATAATGATTCACCCTTAGCTGTGGGAAATGATATTATTATTATTTCTTTTTGGGGGAAATAATATTATTTGAAGACAAATCAGATGTAAAGTCAGTGTCATTAACAGGTAAAACCTGGTAAAAGTAGGGAGGTTTTCAAAATGTCGTTCAATTCAAACCACATTTATTGTGCACCAACATTTATTGTCCTAGGTCCAATAAACCAAACACAATACAATCTCTTCAGAAGTACTCATTTCTTTTTCTCATCTTTTCTTCCTCAGATATAAGAATAAAAAATAAGGCTGCCTCTAATTAGCCATATTCATTTTTATCAGTATTGCTATAGATTTTATTTTTACTGTATATTGAGTATTTAAATTAACCTTAAATAAACCTTTGCGGGCTAACTTAGAAATTAATCATTAGTTCCATAAATAACATTGCTTATATGGAAAATTTTCAATTCCTTAACCCTAAAAATTTACATTGTAATGCAGCTTACATCATGTTGGAAGATACTTTTGTGTTTGATATATAAAAATGCATGACTGTCTCTTTGCATTATATGTTTGTGTATGTATTATAAGCGTGCTCATTGTGGATGAAAAGGGAACCACGTACTAAACCTGACAAGCTCAGGAGAGGGGCCTGCGTGGCAGGTCTTACAAACTCAGAGACCAAAAGTAACCACGTAGGGTGATCTGAACATAAAAATTCCTAACCAAAAGTGGGTTATGGTGGTTACTCACAACCTTGGCCTGCAGCTCCCTTGACAAAGGCCAATCTCTACCTTAAGTGAGTCTGTTGTCTTTCTGCATCTAAGATAACAAACATACCTTTGAAATGTCAGTCATTTTTTCCCCAGACCCCTCAGCACCAGAGCACGTGTCAGTATAACCCCTCATTGTTATCTCTGTGCTATAAATGTTAATTACTAAGTCTCCTGTACCCACCACTGTAAAGGAAGTATTTCTCTATTTTGTCTTTTTATCCCATCCCAGAGATTTCCCCGCTTTGCTTTCTCCCACCCCCTTAATCTACCACCAGTGGATTTCATGTAACTCTCTTTAACATCTCCTCCTTTGATTCTAATATATAAAATAAGCTGCAAAACTGCCATTCTCCAGAGCATTTTCTCAACCTGTTGAGATTTTGCTTCTCGGCACTTGTCCTCAGTTTGGCTGAAATAAACTCATAAAAATTCTCTACAGGTTTGGATGTTTGTTACATCAACAACATGTAACCAGAATTTTCTATATGTATATTGGTTTGCACATCACAAATACCCAGGAAATATGTGATTTTCTGTGTGTGAATTTATCTTTTTTCCCCCCTCATTTTTTAGAAGCCTGAGTCTTTAACCCCTGAGGTTAGTACACAGTTAGACCCATAATAGGTGCTTAGATAAATATTAATTTATGATTTTAAAATGTGTAAGTAATTGTCGCTTAATGAAATGTGGTCCTTCGACTGGTTTTGGTTCTGTCTTCCCATCCATTTTTGTACTGGAAAAGAGGTTGTATTAAGGCAGTGATTTTGGTGGCACAATAATTTAGTTTGAATGCATTAGTAAAAGATGGAGTCCAAAGAATGAATAGTTGGAAAGTTTTCAGAAAACCCAGTTAGAACTGTTTCCATAGAATAATTGGAGTGAAAACGAGTAATAGCTAGTTTTTGGAGGAACTCCATAGTAAGAGCTTTGACAAGGACAAGAAAAAGAGTGTAATGAAGTGTAAATGTGAAGTTTGGGGGAGAAGGGAGTGGTCTGGCTGAGCTAAAATCTACAAAGAAATGCCTCCTGGGGCCCAACTCGTAATTTAAATGACTGAAGGTGGCTTGGTGGCCGCTGGGGCAACTTGAAAAGCTTCTGTTACGGCTGAAGGGGCCTGAGCTTCCCCTATTGTCATTTCGAGAAAGTCTTTCAGTTCTTCTAGAGAAGCAATACAATGGGAAATCTCCAGATTTTTAACTATTGGCAAAATCAAACGACAATTTTAAACATCATTGTATGAGCCCAAACCAATCAAACACAAAAGCAGAAAGCCAGTCTGCAGACTAAATTCAACTCGTTTGTGACCTCTGCTCTATGGTTACTGGAGAAATAATGAAAAGTAATTGGAGGTTTGAGAGAAAGATCCTATGTTGAAATCTTGGGAGATAAGGGTGGAGAAATAAGTAAGCTGAGAAAGTGAGGCCAAGGTAAGAATGTTGAAATTTAGGAAAATCTTGTCTAGTCGTTCTAAAACTGGAAACCAACAAAAATGAGGCTGGCATTAAAGGAAAGGAGGAACTTTATTGTTGTTTATTGTCACATTAAAGTAGGTTTTCCACAAATTCCCCAACTATGAGAAGGGATGGTAGATTTGAAATAAATAGTGTCAACCATATTACAAAAAAAGTATGCTTTTCCAACCCCAAAAATGTAGGGCACATTTAAAAAAAAAATATTTGTGAATTTGATTATATGAAAAGCTGTACAAAGGTATAAAACTTAAGTCACATTTGATCATTTTAAATGTTTCACCTCTGTTATAAAGAGTAACATTTAGTCTGTCTCTGCCCTAGAGAATCTTGGGGGTGTGTTCACTTCTGTGGGAGAGGTGGTGGTAAGATTGGTTAATTCATGAAATACAGAATCGAATTGAAGGGCACAGGGAAATTTATAAGTTCATGGAGTTCTACTAGTTCTGTCAGTAGTTGAGGTGCCCTTGTTAGCTTTGATGAATACAGGAGAGTGGTGAGTAAAGGTTCTGAGTCAAAGAAAGGAAATCGTAAGTGAAGTGACTGAAGGTGGCTGGGTGAAAAAGATGGATGGATGACAAGTAAGGCTGGTCAGAGATTGAGGACCAATTTAGTGATCTTGCTGATTGAAGTTCCTTCTGATGATAAAGATGGCAAATAAGGAAGTGCTTGGGTACAAGAGCTTTTTCAATGAGCTGACAGGAAAAAAAAGTCATACTAACTATGGAGTTATGGAGTAGGGGATGACGTTAAGGATTTACAGGACGTGCTTTCAGTATATGATAGCACTTCATCCCTCTGTTTTCAGTGCCTTATCTCACTCCCAAGCTTAGTTACTCCTGATGCTCCTACCTCTGGTGCCGCTTCTCCTGAGATTAAACCTTCAGCCTTCTGTCGGGGTGAAACAGGAGGTGGCTAGGGTGCTGGGCTGTGTGGGGTGCGGGAGAAAGTGTTTAGGGCTCTAAAGACTTGCAACCAATCCTTGTGTTTTCAGCCATTATAGCCTTCAGAGGAGCTGGAGCCTCTAATTTCTGAGAGTTCTTGGCTGTTTAAATCGGCATACTTCTTATATAAATTGACTAATAGTAAAGCAGCCACCCCCCCTGCCCAACTTCCCCCCCTTTCCCTCACATTCATTTAGGCTTGGGATTTCTCTGGTCTGTTCTCCACTCCTCTCCACTTTTGTTTGTTTTCTTTGGGGTAGATGTCATTTTTAATTCTCTTTCTGTCATCATAGTAGAGTTTCAGGGATAAGGAGAGAGAAACGAGTCCATTCCATCTGCCATGTTTAACTGGAGGTTCCAAGACCTAAGTCTTTAACATGTTCTGCAATGGGCCTCTCCCTGCCTACCTGTCAAGGCCTAATCTGGGACCATTCTTCCTCCTTGCTCTCTGTGATTTCAGCAATGTCAGTCTTCTTAGGATTCTTAACGATCCACCCTCTTCTCTGCTTTAAGAGCCTTTTTGGCACGTGCTGACCTTTTATCCTGATGTGCTCTTCCCATTTTTCACCTCTCTAATTCCCATCACCCTTCAGACCTTTGCTGAAACTTCACTTTCTCAGAGAAGCCTGCCTGGCCTGTGTTTCCCTGTGTGTGTGCTCTCAATAGGTATTGAATGGGTCGGTGGAAGGATTATGGCAAGATGGATATGTTCTTAAAAAGCTACAAACCAGTTTTGCCTAGTCTTCAATCATTAGTGTTCTGTATATTAATACATAAGTACAAAATTTTTTTGAGGGGGGACAAGTTTTTGAGAATTAAGCCAAATTCTTTCTGATTTGAAGCTTAAGTACAAGGAACATGGCACAGCAGTGTTGATACAAATCAACGCCACATTATCTGAGGGAGATTTGAGGTCCCGGAAATGGTATTTAAAATACACAGTTCGCTCCAAAAAACTTGATATTGACTGTTTGTTAGAGAAGCTGCATTCTCAACAAACCTTTAGCAGAGCAGCTATGAGCAAAACTGATTTGAATTTCAACTCTTCCAGATAAGTGTTGCTAAGAAGTAGTGAGATTCTGCTGAGGAAGGCTGAGCAAGAGGAGGGAGCCAGAAAGGCCTTGAGCAACCCACACAGAATTTTGTGCTATCTTTTATTTCACAGTTGAACGTCTCAATTTTTTTATTTTATATTTGGTTTATAACCTGTTTCTTCTCCAATTCTAAGTCTTCACATTTGTGCTACACTGGATACTTTATTGTTTCCCCTTTTCACTTTTTCAAAGAATTCTTGAGAGTCACTGGTGGCAAATAAATAATACCATTTCACATCTGGAAACATAACTTGATAGTAATTATAAATTCACAGACTGCTTTCTGCAGTCATGCAAGTATGAATGTGTAATTCCTATTTATCTCTGAGTAGGTTTATTTTTTCCCATCTAACTGAAACTATGTTGATGAAGAGGTTTTAATGAGTTTAGATTTTTAAAAGCCTCAAATATATCTTAAAAATTATAGGCCACGTATAATGTGTTAATGTACCTCTTCTCTCTCGGCTAATTCTTTAAAGACATGTTCCAGAAATCCTCCCTATTCTTTTTTTTAAAGGTATATTAATATTGAAATAACTTTAATACCAAGGTTTTTGAAGAAAGTGTTTTCTTTTTCTTTTTTTAATAAACTTTATTGGGGAATACTAGGGAACATTGTGTTTCTCCAGGACCCATCAGCTCCAAGTCAAGTTATTGTCCTTCAATTTAGTTGTGGAGGGCACAGCTCAGGTCCAAGTCCATTGACCGTTTTCAATCGTAGTTGCAGGGGGTGCAGCCCACCATCCCATGCGGGAATTGAACCGGCAACCTTGTTGAGACCTCGCGCTCTAACCGGACGCCCCCTTCCTGTTCTTAAAGAGTTTTTGAAGAGTTCTCAGTAATTCTACATTGTACTCTAAAACTTCTGAAGCCTGGACATCTTGGCTTAATTTGCTTTCAAGCCAGACTTGGTTTAAATTGCTCAGTTTATCTCAAGCCTTATTTAAGACCCATGGTTCTTCTCTAGTCTAGTGAATTTGAGCTGGCAAGAAGAATACTTGCCAGTATGGAGAGTCCATTAGAACGCTATAGGAAGAGTGAGGCTGGGGAATTAGAGATACATTATTATATTTCAAAATCTACCACCTTTCTATAATCAAATAGGTATGGGGAGAGACTGCCTTGTTTTGGCTTATTTGGAAAATTATTAAAATAGACATGCAGTAGTAATTTAATTCACGTTGTATGCCAAGCAATGAAGTTGGAACTGTACCACAAAACTATCATACTTCCTCTAAATTTTATTTTTCATTCATGATCACCTGAGTGATTTAGACTACCTTTTTTCTGTGAAATAGAGTTGGTAGGAAGAAACAAAGATCACACTACTAATTTATCTGTGGGAATAATCTTTAGCCATCCAACTCTTTCCATTCATTAAGTTTATGAGGTCATTATCATTCATTCTCCCTAATAGATAAACATACTGAAACTTTGGGCCTTTCCAAAGAGTCTCCGTAAGCCATTGGAAAGCTGGACTTGTGTTCAGTATGCCTTGTTTTAAATTCTAAACCTCAGTTCAGTCACAGATAGCAAGATTTTGGAAATGTAATTAAAAGCCAAAAGTCAGCTGTAAAATTGGAATGAAGGAGCTTAATGTTTTATTTCTATAGTATTTTCCAATGGCTTTAAAATGCTGAGGTGTTTTTCACTATGTTTGCAAGAGCAGGTCCAACGTGTAGATTTGTGACTCAAACTTGATCAGTCATTACTCTTTTCTGGTGAGTTTGATGCATTCCACCACTATCTTCCACAGAATGAAAGTAAGAATTGTAAAACAAGTATTTACCATAGTCAAGAGAAATTTATAGGCTAAACAAAGGGGCAAAACCTCCCCCAAAACAAACCTAGTACTTGTTTTGCCCCTCAAAGTAAGTCAATGGACCATCACTTCAGTAGCTGGTGATGCAACTTAAAAAAGGTGGATGGTTCGATATTTGCCCTTGTTCCTTAAGTTACTAGCTTTCTCTATTTTTAGGTTAGAACAAGCCCTGAATAAAATAATTCAAGTCCTGAAGAGGAATGTATAGTTCAGCATTTTTATCCTTCTGAATTGCGCTTTCTACCAGCTGCCATGGAAACATTGTGAAACTTGTTTCTTGGACAGTCTCTCTCCTCAAGTTCCAGTTGTGAGAGCTAGTGAACTCATTACAACTTGGATCAGAGTCCTGGAAAGGCAGCTCTGAGGGAAAATGGAGACCAGCCTCCCACGGGGGTGGGGGGATGGTAGTGGGGGGCTTTAGCTTTATTCTGCATGCATACTTCAGCTAAAAGATCAGCTCCAGCTTCAGCGCAGGACAATGTCACATTGTCCACAGCTGTACCACATCGAGGTTTCTGTGTACGTCCTACACACTTTCACAAGGCAGAGACTTCCCTCTTCCAGCTGTAAGCCCGAGGGAGTGGTGCTACAGATTCCTAGCAACACATGCAGACTCAAACAACACAGATGGTTAACTATCTTGAGTAGAACTTTTAGGGCACTGGAACCCTGTTGCAATTCACTGATGGTTACTGGATATAAATGTGTATGGCTTCTGTTGCAGTATGATGAAAACTAGATGTTTTCCCTGCTAATTTTTCTGGTATTCCCAGATCACTGTTTGAGAACTAGTTGAACTCTGGTGCATAGAAAACTGGTGGCAGAATGCTTGTTCTCTGCAGTGGGTTGGGGGTGTGTTGAAAAGGGTGTCAAGGAAGATTCACTCTGAGGTGGAATATTCCAGTTAGAAGGATTTGGAAGGGAAGAAGATTTGAACTGCTTTAGGGAAGTTGAGAGCACTGCTAGAGCAGGAATGTTCCAGATGCTTGTCTCCGATAGTATTCGACAGGGAGCCACACCCTGAAAGAATCAGATCATCCTTGCCTCTCCCACTTGGATCTCTAGCTCCTGGAATTTGCCAGTTCTTGATATGAACTGTGAGATTTGGATGGAGCTTCTGTGACCTAATTTAGACCATTTGTTCTGAATTCTAAACAGAACCAGGAAAATTGGAAAGGGAAAAAGAATTGGGGTCATAAGAGACCTTAGTTTTATGAAAAAAAGAAGAAGATAGTAGGAAACAAGACCAATGACTTAATTGAAAAGGAGGATTAGAAAGAAAGGGAAAGGAAGGGAAAGTTTTTGCCATTGTCTTCTGTCAAGATGTTTGATTGGCACACAGTTCACGCTCCACACTTTTGTATAAGTAAATGCATGAAAGGAAATTTGTAGTTGGAGGCCTAGTCCTTGGAAACTGCTACAGGCTGGTATCAAGGGAAAAGTGGTATGTACTTGACTGGAAGTACATTTCTGTGTCTATGTTGCTTACTTTATAAAGAGGCAAAGGCTCATTCGTGAGTTGTGGGTGAAGGACTCTGTACCACCAAGTATGTTGAAAGTCTGATTGTACTGATGGATGGTGTCACACCAATGTGGAGAGCAGAACAGGAATTAGTTTCCCATGGATTAATGTCACAAGACAGTTCATGCCATGAGTTGGCTGAGACCACACAAAAAGATAAGCGATGATGACTGGGGAAAATAGACAGAGGAAGAACCACAACTCTTTTAAATTTAATTTAATTTAATTTAATTTTATTTTATTTTATTTTATTTTATTTTTACATCCCTCACACCGTGAACCCCCCTCCCCCCATCCACCACCACCCCGACCTCACACCGAGCCATCACATTATACACATAAAATTATAGTTGGCATTCATTAATGTCCAGCCTCTGGTGTACAATGCCATGACCAGGCATCCACAGCATCCCTGAGGTGGTCTCCCAAACAGGACACATGTCCCTCGGACACCCAACAAAATCCCCAAACACAATTGAATAAGTTCCCCAAAGTAATTCTCAAAAAACCCTGAGGCCATCCTGTGGTCACCAGCCGCCCCCCAATCCCTTCACCCTTCCCCCCATTCCCAACCCCCTCCCCCCCCCGCCCATCTAAAAACTCTCGGTTTTTTGTGTCCCCAAAACTGTTTCTGATTAGTTCATACACATATTCTTTTCTTTAGATTCCGCATATAAATGAGATCATATGGTACTTGTCTTTCTCTTTCTGACTTATTTCACTTAACATAATGGAAGAACCACAACTCTTGAGGGAGTGAGAATGAAGGACAGTCAGAGGGACCCAGATAAATCAAGTTCTACTCACCGGAGAACAAGTTCCAGGGAAAAGTTAATTCACTTCAAGGAGAAGGAATCTGTAGCCTTTCAAGATACTTCTAAACAGTTAGTTTATTGAATAACTTTTATTGGTATTTATCATAAACAAGAGACTCACAAATACATTCCAGAGGTGAGTTTTTGGTCTAATTGGTTATAATAGTCATTATATAATCTCCTGAAGGACCACAAGATGGAATGTAGAAAGGTAGAAAAACAAAAGACACCAAAGGTCTTGATGCAGAGTTTATATTTGAACTTGAACATGGAACAAAAAGCTTTATTAAAATGTACAAATAAAAGGGCTGCCAGATGCCTCAGTTTGTTTAGAGCGCGAGCTCTCAACAAGGTTGCCAGTTCAATTCCTCCATGGGATGGTGGGCTGCGCCCCCTACAACTAAGATTGAAAATGGCGACTGTACTTGGAGCTGAGCTGCGCCCTCCACAACTGGATTGAAGGACAATGACTTGGAGCTGATGGGCCCTGGAAAAATACACTGTTCCCCAATTAAAAAAAAAAGGATCAAATGATCTTTAAAAAAATGTACAATTAAAGATTCGAGTGCACTAGCAGGTCCATATTGAATCACCTGGGGATCTTGTTAAAAGGCTGATTCTGATTCATAGATCCGGGTGGGGCCTGAGAGTCTGTATTTCTAACACGCTCCAAAGAGATGCTATCCTGTTAGTCCTCGAAGCACACTTTGGATAACAAGGGCCCACACAGCTTCTGTTGGTTGGGTGTTGGTAGCCATCCATGGTTAAACATAGATGAAGGCTGTCCACTGATACACATCTTGACTACCAGTTTGAAATGAAAACAAGTCTCAGAACAAGCTCTGTCACATAGAAACATTTATTAGCCACAGGGTACAAAACAATGTTAAAACCTGTGCCAAGGGCAAAATGAAGTCAGAGCTCTGCCTTTTTGAGTGCTTGACCCAAGAGTCTCAAACTCACAGCAGCCACAGTCTTCTAACACAGTGGTTCTCAAAGTGTGGTCCCTGGACATTCAGCATCACCTGGAAACTTGTTAGAGATGCAGCTTCTTAGGCCTTCTCCATACCTACAGAATCAGAATATCTGGGAGTGGTGCCTGGGAATCTGTATTTTAGCTAGCCGTCCAGTTGATTCTGATATACATTCCAGTTGGAGAACCACTGCTATGACAGCAGGATTCTGTCAACCATCCAGTTGAATTCAGGCAATCGAGAATCCAATGAAACCCAGCTGGACATTTTGGAATCCAGCCTAAGGTACCATGTCTAAAGGTGGAGGTCCTACTAGATTCTTTTCACACCCTGTTAATGTAAGGGCCGGGAATGTTTCTAAATGTTTTTTAGATAGTCCCCTTATTTTGCAAACCACTAATATCACCAATGCAAATGCATCTGACATTAATTAGGATAATTAATGAAACCCCTGGTGTAATAGGAGCTAAATATAGCTGAAGCACTCACAGTGGCCGTCTCTGGAGTGAGGTTTTTTGATTAATTGCTGGCCAGCCACCCCTGGAGTGTGCATTCCTGATTAAGGTAACTGACTGCCTCTGCAGTGTATCTTAAGCTAACACACACACACATCATATTGTACTGTTCAGCTAAGGGTTTTTTGAAAATTCTTTTGACTTCTACTTTATTAAGGCATAATTTAGATACAATAAAATGCACCCATTTTAAGTGTACAATATGTGTTTTGACAAATGTATACACTCACGTAACCTCCACACCAATCAAGACATGTAACATTTCAATCACCGAACAAATACCTTTGTGTTCTTTGTAGGCAGTTACCTCTCCCTCCCCCCCGCAGGCTACCCTCTATCTGCCTTCTGTCATATAGGTGAGATTTGCCTGTTTTAGAATCTTAAATGAATGGAATCAAACAGTATTTACTCTTTGTGTCTGGCTTCTTTTACCCAGTATTAAGTTTTTTAGATCAGTTCACATTGTTGCATTATCAGTACTTAGTTCCTTTTTATTGCTGAGTAGTATCCATTGTATGACTCTTCCAGGATTTGTTTATTCATTCTCCCATTGTTTATTTCCATTTGGGGCTATTATGGATAAAGCCACTGTGCACTTTCATATACTCATCTTTTTGTGGACGTATTTTTATTTCTTTGGGGTAAATATCTAGGAGTAGACTATTTGGGTCAGAAGACAGATGTATGTTTAATTTCATAAGAAATTGTTAAACTCGTTTTCCAAAGTAGTCGTACTATTTTCCGTTCCCACCAGCAGGGAATGAGAGTTCCAGTTGCTCCACATCCTTGCCAACGTTTATTATTGTCAGTATTTTTATTTTTATGCTGAATATTTTAAAGTAAATTACAGACATTGTTTTTCTTCCTTCTAATTTCAATTCAGGTTTTTACATTTGGTCTCTGCAAAAGGCCATAAAGCTAATAATGTTGACCCAAGTGACTTGGATATGAATTAGGTTATTTCCCTTTCCTAACCCCCAAGCAGAATTGGTTTTATGGGTACCATTTGATTATTGCAGTTAGTCATGTTCATCAGTGTGTGTTTTTTTTTCTTTCTTTCATCCTTTTGTTCATTTAGTCATTGAGTCTATTAACAAGTCCCATAGCTGTATTGGGCCTGCTTTTTCAGAGTACAGTCGTAATATTAAGTCATTGGAAAATATGACAGAAGTAGGAGACAGGGTACTTGTTCCCAAGGAGCTTGTTGGAGCTGGGTTCCTGAAACATAAATACACAGAAACTCTAGAAAAGAAATACAGTCCACGGTATAGCAAGGCTTGTGCAGACTTGAGGAAGGCCATCTAAATATAGCTTCCTGCTAGGTAAGGTGAGTTAAGATTTGATACACAGACTGGTCACTGTAGAAACCACAGTAGCAGAGATTGTTGAGCATTTAATCTGTGCTGAATATTGCTAGAAAGATTGCACCTTAGAATATAAACTAAATGTTTATTTTAGTCCTAATTTTATTTATATATATTATATATGTGTATATGTATATATACTATATATATTAAAGTTTATTGGGGTGACGATTGTAAAGTTGTTTAGACTTCAGGTGTTCAATTCTGTAATATATCATCTATATCTCACATGGATGGATCTTGAGATTATTATACTAAGCGAAATAAATCAAACAGAAAAAGTCGAACCATATGATTTCACTGATATGTGGTATATAAAACTGAAAACAACAAAAGAACAAGACACAATCTTTTACGAATTATATTTCAAAATACGTTTCGCACATTGGATAAGAAATACTCAAAATGTTAAGTACATATGTTTGGATAATGGGATTATGGATGATTTGTTTGTTTATTTTATATTTTCCTTTAATTTTTAAGTTTTCCACAGTGATCCTATTTAACTTTTATAATCAGAAAAAATGTTATATTGCCACTTGATGTTTGCTAAGTTCTAATAGCTGTTTCAATAGTATATCCCTTATTCTCTTTAATCTTCTGTAGCAAAGAGTCACTACAATAGAACCAAGGTTACAGTCTGGTAAAAAAAGATACTTGTCCTTTTCCTTCTTGGGAACAAGGACTACATGAATTACCTGCAGGCTATGCCACTGTAGTCCTTCATAGAACTTAGCTTTCCTGATTGTCAAAGAGCAGAAAGATGTGTTTTTTTAATTATTATTTTCCCCACTCTGGCAGAATTTTACCTCCCAAAACTTGGGGCACATGCAAGAGATTTTTTTTTTTCTAGCCTGTTTTTGTCATTGTTGTTGTAGTTGTTGGCTAATCCTTGTGAGTTTTTGTCTGTGCTTTCTGATGAAATAACAAATGATCTTTGTTTTCCCCCTTTTCTCTTCAGCTGACCTGAATAATGTCAGGTTCTCGGCTTATAGGACTGCCATGAAACTTCGAAGACTGCAGAAGGCCCTTTGCTGTGAGTATTAACCAGTTCTTGAAATACTTGATAGTTATTCTTTGCTTTAAAACAAGTGGGTCAGGGGTATTTTTATTTGGAGAGGGGAAAAATAGCTGTCAGAAGTCCATTTGTAACATAGAATTCATTTTTTAAAGGTATATTTGGCCTAGTGTGCTCCTAGACTATTTTGTAATGTTGTTTAGAATCATTCCTTTCACCATTCCTCAGCTACTGATATAGAATCACTAAGATATTGATAATTTTATTTTCCAACTAATGGCATTGGCATCCAGAATTATCTTTATGAACCTTGAATTATCTCCTCCTATTCTAACTTTATTTCTTCTTCTTGCAAAATGTGTTTAGTCTTACAAGTATTAGTGTTAGATTGCCTTATCCAAACCAGAGTTCACATATTTATGTTGTTTTTTAGCTTGAGTGCTAATGTTCAGATAAATGCTATCGTAAAAGAAAGATGACAGGATAGTTTTTCTGCTTTTGCTAAATGCCGCACATCAGTGGGAAATCCTGAAGTGTTCTACACCTCTGTCTTTTCATCCAATAGTTTATATAGTTTACATCTGTTATCAACAAAGTGAATTATAGTATAATATTGAGTGTCCCTGTACATGACCATGACCGTGAAACAAACAGGCACAGTCCATACCCTGATGCAACTTACAGTCTAATGAGGGATATACAGGATGTCCATAAAATGGAGACATAGGTGAATGTATATAAAGATCTTCAAGAATATCTACAATCTGTTAAAACAAAAAAAGAGAGAAGTAATATTGTCTCTTATTACCAGGCTTTCTGGGCACTCAGAGGAAAAGTGAAGAGACGGTTTCAAAGTCACGTATTTAGTCACGTGACAGTGGATGAAGTGGGTACTATGAGAAGAGCTAGTTGTGTGGGAGGAGGTGAGGTTCAAAGAAGGTTTGCTTGAAGAAGTGATATGTAAGCTACGTGAGTCCAGAAGGGTAAAGAGAGCTCACTCTAAGAAGGGATAGCATATCCTGAGACATGGAGTCCAGAAATGCACCAGGGAACTGAAAACACTTCAGCATGGCTAAAGCAGAGTTCTGGGAGGGGCTATGGTGAAATACTTGGCCGGAGAGAAAAGCAGGAGGCAGGTTGTGAAAGCTTTTTTTAAAGTTAAGTTAAAGAATTTTAGAGGTTAGTGGGGAGCTATGCAAGTGGATGACACGATGGGATTTTCATTTAGAAAGATTGTTCTGGCTGTGGAAGAGAGCGTGGATTGGGGGTGGGACGAGTGTGCCGCTGGCAGGAGAGAGACTTGTTGAGAAGTCTCAGTAATCTAAACCAGCAACATGGTGGCCGGAATTGGCAAAGGACAAATAGAGATAAGTGGGAGACACTTACAAGGTGGAATTGATAGGCCACATGAATTAGATGTGGTGAGTTAGAGGGAATGAAGGAAGATACTTAAGTGCTCAGATGGGATGACTGATGGACTTGCCCCGTAGAGTTGGACATAAAGCTTTGGCGCTCAGGAGAAATACACAAGCAATATTTAGGATTCATTAGCAAGTGGATGTTCAGGGAGAGGATAGAGTAAGAAAAGAGTATAGGACAGAGGATGAACAATGTACAGAGGGGACTTCAAAGGAATAGCCAGAGGAGCAGAAGGAAAATCCGAAGAAGTTAACTACCACATATTTCATGGGTAGAAAGAAGGGGCCTGTCACCAGCCTCAGATGTTGCTGGGAGGTCAGGATGAAATTGGTGAAAGTGTCGGTTGGATTTAGCAGCTAAGGAGGTCGTTAGAAACTTGGGTGAGATTTTAGAGGCACGTGGAGGTGGTGAAGTGGGCCTAAAAGTAAACAAACAATGGGGATGTAAAGATGTTTGGTATGGACATTTCTTGGAGAAATTTAGTTGTGAAGGGGAGGGAAGAGGGATAGTAGTTAGTCGAAAGGGGCTGAGGAGTTAATGAAGTATACCTACGTAGTAGTTGAGGGACACTTGAGTCCATTTAAATGACTATGAGAGGGCCGGCCTGGTGGCTCAGGTGGTTGGAGCTCCATACTCCTAACTCCGAAGGCTGCCGGTTCGATTCCCACATGGGCCAGTGAGCTCTCAACCACAAGGTTGCCGGTTCAACTCCTCGACTCCCGCAAGGGATGGTGGGCTGTGCCCCCTGCAACTAGCAACGGCAACTGGACCTGGAGCTGAGCTGCCCCTTCCACAACTAAGATTGAAAGGACAACAATTGACTTGGAAAAAGTCCTGAAAGTACACACTGTTCCCCAATAAAGTCCTGTTCCCCTTCCCCAATTAAAAAAAAAAAATCTTAAAAGAAAGAATAAACAAATAAATGACTATGAGAAAAGAGGACATGATTGAAATTATTGGCTCAAGAGGCACTAATAAAAAATTTGAGTTCTCAGAGGATAGGAGCAGGTAATACAGAATCCAAGAGAAAGAAAGGGCAACTCTCTTCCACTTGAACAAATGGTGCTGATGAAAGGATCTGTGCAGCGCCAGGTAACTAAGGAGTCCTGGTGGCAGGAAGGTGACTGATGTCAGTGTAGAGCTTTCTGTTTTCTGGGTGGAGGAGAGTTCCTGTGTGTGCTGCAGTTCACAGCGGAAGGTGATGAAGTTGAGGTTGGGCTTACCTTTGTGGAGAATAAGGGAGAGGGCTAATTTGAGAAGAAGCGGTATTATGGAGCCTGGAGTTGGCTGAGTGTCTTACAGCACCCCCAAACTACAGGGTGCAGTATTGCTCCAGGCACAGTCAGCAGCCAGAAGCCTGATGCTTCCGCTCCAGGATGGGCAGAGGACACTTGGGCAAGAGAAGTGAGAGTTTGGGCAAAATAATGGGTAGGTCGTTAAAGTGATGCCTGTCAAGTCTGTGTTGGGTAGGAGAAGCGATGAATTCAGGTGGAAGCTGGTAATTAGGACGCAGAGCCTAAGTGCTCAGGAAGGTGGAGGATGAGTTAGTGCAGAAATAACTGGAAGGCCAGGAAACTGTGGTGAGAGAGTCACGTAGCTAAACATTATTTCAGAAGTGGAACAGTTCCAGGTGATGGGGTCTAGGATATGATCATTTGAGTGGGTGGCAGAGGTGGAACAGATGGGAGTTTCCGTGGAGAAGAAATAGGAAGCTAAGGAACAGAGAAGCTAGAGTGATGCATGAGTCATCCATGCCAATGTTGAAATCATCCAGAATTGGGGCCAGTACTGGGGAAGAGAGAAGGATCGTGAACTCTAGCTGCCAAGTCTTCAGGAATGAAGGGGTCCGATCAGGGGGTTGCAGAAGCTCGCAGTAAGATGGTCTTGGAGGGTCACTGTCCTGTGATTTTTTAAAATGGAAATGGAGAAGAAATGATTTAGAAAGAGAGGACGTTTTTCTCCTTCATCTTGGTATCTCCCATGCTTAACACAAAGCCTGGCACAGAGCGCAGTTTAATATGTGTTCATGGAATGGATGCATGACTGAAAGTAAATGTAGGTTTTCGTTTCCTTATAGCTTATAGTCTGAAGCTATCATTTTTCAGCTATATAGCTGCCAAGTTTAAATGGTTTTTAAAGGGCTCCCCAGGCTTAGGATTTCCTTAGGGACCTGTTAATGTACCAGAGCTGAAAAGAGGCAGTTTGGGGTAGGGCGGGAGTCAGGGCTGGATGGAGAAAGTCTTCTGCCTCTTTTTCTTTTTCTGTCCCTGTCCCATCCTAGAGATACTGCTTTCCATTGTTAAAGGGGTAATTAAGAACTGGTTGCTGTAAAGCGATATTGTAAATAGTGTATTCCTATGAGAGCCTAAAAGTTCAAAAGAGAGATAATCAGCTGTTTCAGGTTATACTATGAAAAAGCCCTGGGAAAAAAAAAAGAAAAAGAAAAAGCCCAGAAATAGACTAGATTGGAAAACCTTACAATGACTGTCGCTTTCTATAATGTTCCTTTTGACCTTGGATTCAGGCATTATTCAATTCTGTTAAAAAATAATTTTATTCACATATGTATCTCATTGTCTATCATTTCAGTTTCTGTTAAAATTTCCAGTAAGTGTTGGAGAAACGGGTATATGATATTATAAAAAAATTTGACCATTTCAGGTTATAACCTCATAATAAAGTTAAGCTCTGAATTCTACATTCTCTACATTTTCAATTCTACATTCTCTACATTCTCTACATTTTCACATTTAAACAGATTTGAAATTCTCAGCATTTCCCCTTCTGAGAATGATTTTTCTCATGTTTGAAAAAGATTTAGGTGTAGCAAAATTAGGGTGTATTTATCTAAATTGAGTACTGGATTCTCAAGAATGGTAGGGAGGTTTCCATGTATAGTATGAACATAGAATGAAGAGTTCACCAATCCTTTTATTATTGAAAACATGCATGGTCACATTACTTAACTAACTGTTCAGTCGTTGATTTACGAATTTCCTCTTAATTTCATATTTGCTTAGGTTTATCTTCTAGCCTTTTTGTCATTTCTATGCCTGCAAAGCCATGATAAAGAGCTTTTGTCTGTGGTGCAGGCAAAAAAAACCTTGTCCTGGCTGGATTTTCCAACCTAAGGTCGCTTCTACTAACTCTTACTTTAATGAAAATGAACGATGTTATCTCAATGATTTCCTAATGCCAGTGAAGAGTTTGAATTACAGATGCCTTAGAAAATATGCAGTGCTGCCACCATCAAGCAGTCAGTCTTATTTTTTCACTTCACATCAAAGCGTCAGTATTGCAGAAACTCAAATAACACAATTTTATCCACTATAGAGAATTTGCTATTTAAGTCGAGAATATCACCATTGGCCTATAATGTCCCCAGTTTGTAAGCGGTTTAATGTTGCATGACTCCATCCCGCCTTTCCAAGCATTGTGAATGAAAATTAAACGCTACAGAAAAGCAGAGACAAAGAGAAAATCTTGGTAAGGAGGATTTAGAAACTGGTTCATATGGCTGATAACCATGGAGAATTATGAAGAAGCTAATCTAAGCTTTATCTTTCTCCTTCTATGGTTCTGATAGCATCCTACAGGTGTGTGGCTTCTGAAATTAAAAATATAGCCAGCTTCTAAGAGCAGAAATAAAAATACACTTTAAGCATGTGTGTTTAGCTTATTAGAGTGTGGTGTGTTGGAGAGAGCCCAAACCATAGGGCTAAATATACTGCAGTTGATAAATGTGACAAATACTCTGCAAACAAGAAACAGAACAATTTGCTTCTGTTCAGCAACTAAATCACACAGTAGAGAGATGTTTGTGTAGCCTGGAGTTGTCTGAATAAAGGTACACCCTCACCACGACAAATCAGGTGAAAAATATGCTCCCTTTTTGGTAAATGCACATCACCTTTCAGAGTGCACTAAGGTGGCATTAGACAGGGTTGGGTCGCTAAAGAAGACTCGCAGGACCCATGATAACATGGCTTACAAGTACCGTATCTTGCAGGAAAAGGCTACAGTCAGGCAACAGCATTCTAGTCAGAACATGCGTTCACAGCCGCAGACTGCCTCACAGCAAGGGGGCCTGAGAGGCCAGTGTTAATTATGTTGTCCGTCCCGCACAAAAACCTGCTTTTCCCATCTACTCTATGTTATTTTTCACATAGGTTAGACACAGGTCTCTGTTATTTCCAAATTCAAAAATATCTTGAGGACAGAGACAAACTAATTTTCTCAGCTTACCTGGTTTGACAGGTGTTAGTGCCCAAAGAGAGGGGTCCTGTAGGAGGACACAGCTCTCTCCCAGGGGAAGCACTGTAGTCCTGATTAAAATGTGTCCAGTGCCCATGAGTTACACAAAGGAGTGCTTGGCCCTCAGTCATGGTGCTGAAGCTGGTAAGGAGTACCTTGTAGCTTCCATTCTCTGGTTCTTTGGTTCCATTTCCAGTCATCATTCTAGGAAGCCAGCCATCCTTCACCTTCCTCCTGGAATTGGATACCCTCAAAGTGCTCTCTGTGCATTAGGAGGTCTTTTCCAACAGTTTATCTTTCCTCATTCAAAGCAAATCCTACCTGGCCAGATATTCCTTACTCAGCTCCTAATTCTCCCAAGGTTCTCTTTTTTTTTTTTTAATTTTTATTGGGGAATATTGGGGAACAGTGTGTTTTTTTCCAGGACCCTTCAGCTCCATGTCAGGTCGTTGTTTTCAATCTAGTTGTGGAGGGCGCAGCTCACTGGTCCATGTGGGAATCGAACCGGCGACCTTGGTGTTATGAGCACTGCGCTCTAACCAGTGAGCAAACCGGCTTCCCACAAGGTTCTTTTATTTCAAGTAGTCCCATGCTCTTTGGTCCACCCAACGTGTTGCTGCCATTGTTTATGGACGTCTTTACTATAACTGGGGAATAAATTTGAGCTGCGAAGATGTTGTGTCTCCCAGGCTAACACATGACTAGTAGTCACTCCTAAATGGACTTTGGTTTGGGTATGCCACAGAAATTTCTTTAACCATCTACATCAAATATCTGGCTTTTTAATTTCAGTGAAGTAGGCCTACCAAATTAAACTTAATTCTTCCTTAGTGACCCAAGTGCCCTAATTGTCCCTCCACCCATTTGTGGCTTTCTTCATGTAATAACGGGAAAAATAGCTATATTTTTACACATAATATTACGACAGATAAACCTATATACCCAATAACCTTTCTTAAAACTTCACCATCCCAATTAATGGTCATACAAGGTATATTCAGATTATTATAAATGAGTGTTCTCCCGATATGACTGGGTAAATATTCCCACAGAACCCTTTCCAACACAGGTCCTTAATAACAGATACAGCTTGTGAAACAAGAACCAAAAGACATAGGCACTTTACTGGTGCTCCATGGAGTCACGGTCATAGTCAGAACTCCCATCTCTTCATCCAGTATGTTCAATAGGTTGGCCAGCTGTCCTGCTCACTTCTCAGCTCTTTCAAAGTGCATCTGAGTCACAGCTAAGGGAGCATATTATTCTCTTAGCTGAAGCCTCTTTCTGGGCACCAACATTATGTTCATTTCCCCTTTTAAATACCCATTTGGTGGCTTTCTTCCCTTCAGCAATCTCTCCTTCTTACCATTAATTTTAATCCAAACCTTCTTCCCACACACGAAGTACGTCCCTTGGGTTCAGCCAGTGGGCTAGCCCATATTTAGCCGGTAGCAAGATAAGACGTGCCAAGGCTTCAGCTTCAGTATGTTACCAAAGGTCAGGGGTCAGATGAGATGGGTATGGGAAAATGGGGCTAATCCTGTCATGTAGGCAGCAAAACATTTGTGACAGTCAGCCCCAATTAGACCGGGTGTGGGGTCGGAGTAATCTATTCCATCAATCCCTATGGAATTTTTGTTCCAACTAATGGCCATAATACCTTGTTTCGGAATGTTACCAGCCTTTGAGACTCAGTAGTAGCCTCAGTCCAGGGACTACTAGGTATGGCATTGAAAAAAGGAAATTGTGGTGAAGAAGGAAACACCTGTAAGTTCCCCCACTTGAATTATAATATCTTTTAAATTGTAATTGGTCTCACAGGTGTAGCCCATTTATCAAGTGATCGTAACCCAGGTTCCTTTGGTTGGAACTCCACCTGCAGGCCACAGGTTTAAACTTAACGGAAGGAGATTCTGAACTTATTTGAGCTTTTGCTGATGCAACCAAGGAATTGGATTTTTAGCAGACCTGCCATGAGTTTGCAGTTCCCTTCTAATCCATTTTGTTCAGCTCCTGAAGTTCAGCTCTGTCATTTCCAGATGCCACTAGAAAGTTGTATTATCGATAACCAATTTCAAAGACTGCTACTTCAAACCAAGGGTAGCTTGGCAACCAGCAGTGGTTCATTTTCATTCCTTTTATCAGAATCATCCTTTTTTCCTTGTAAACAATGCCTTACCCATATTTTTAGCCAAGAATGAGTTGTGGGGTCTTCTAAACAATTTCTCTTGACCTGAATTGCACTGGCAGTAGCAGTTACGGCTCTATTGCTAAAGAGGACTCACAGAACCCAAATGACAATGCTTACAAATCTGCAGTTCATTGCAGGAAAAGGCTACAGTATACGAACAGCATTCAAACGAGATACGCATCACAACCACAGGCTGCTTCACAGCAAAGGGTCCAGAGCAGCCAGGTACAAACTCCAAGTGTCCTCTCTCTATAAGGGTCACAAAAGTATTCACTCTCCCTCTTGGATCAGACGGATGTGAACACAAACCACTTTGGAAAACAGGGCGCACCTATTGGAATCTTAGCCAGGGTTTCCTGTAGCCTGCTGGTCACCTGATCAGATTCTTCCTACGTAGCCAGTGCCAAACCTAGTGGCTTGCACAGGTCTCACTGAGACCAGGTAAAAATGACCAATGTTACTGCTAGCAATAAACAATAGTGATAATGTATAACCCATGGCTACACAGCAGCACAACAAAATCACTTCTTTTCACTGCTTTGATCGAGACTCTGCATTACGTAGCTATTTTAGCAAAACATCTCCTGTCGACTCCAGAGTCTCTGGAATTGATCCTCACAGCACAGATAACTACATCAAAGTGCATTGACTTTCTTATTGAGCAAAGATTTGCTTGGAAAGTCCTTCAGCCTGACGTGTAAATGGCCTATACAGTGAGTTGGTCTAATGCCAACAACAGCCCTCCTCTTCCCCCAGGTACCCTCTGCTGTCTGGGGGGAAAAAAAGTCAGCAAACACATAGCAGTTATCCCACCATAACTCCCCTCTGTCTGTGCGCACTAATTAGGTTACAGGATTGTGTGTATGTATAATTTTATTTATTTATTTATTTTTATTGGGGAAGATTGGGGAACAGTGTGTTTCTCCAGGACCCATCAGCTCCAAGTCATTGTCCTTCAATCTAGTTGTGGAGGGTGCAGCTCAGCTCCAAGTCCAGTCGCCGTTTCCAATCTTTAGGTGCAGGGGGCACAGCCCACCATCCCATGTGGGAATTGAACCAGCAACCTTGTTGTTGAGAGCTCGCGCTCTAACCAACTGAGCCATCCGGCCACCACCCCTCTGGAAGCTCAGCCATAGCTCATTGTCTTCTATCTAGTTGTGGAGGGCTCAGCCTACCCATCCCTTGTGGGAATCGAACCGGCAAACCTGTTGCAGAGCTCGTGCTCTAACCAACTGAGCCATCTAGCTGTCCTGTTTATATATTAACACAGAGTATTCACATTGACCCATGGGATGAGCTTGGGGTTGTGTGGGTACCATGAGACTTATTCTAACCAACTTTTTGGTGCTTTTTTTTTTTCTCCTAGTGTTGTCACTAGTAGGGAATGAGGAAGGGTTTTCTTTTTCAGCAAAGTTCATAAGGACCCCTTTCTGCTTTTCAGTATGTACCTCCACGAGGAATTGGAAAGTCTGGGTGTCTTGCCTTAACACCCACAGCAAGTCTTCTTATCTTCAGTCTCCGTTTACTCAACTGCACATGATTCTAAAGGTGCTTTCTAGCTCTCAAAGCCTGTGATTCTGTAAAAGACCAAAAAAAAAAAAAAATAATAATAATCTGCCTTACCTCCTTGCTTGTGGCATTTGGAAGGAGGAATAGAGTTAGCATTTGAACTTAGAGGGTTGAGAGGATGATTAGGGACAACCAGAGCCTTGGGAACCATTAATGGGGATCCTGTGTTTAAACACCTTCCATTTTTTGCCTTTTCAGCCTAGCACAGAGGATACTGGAGAGCCAGTCATGTTTGTCCTGTCCCCACCCTCTCTCACCCCCACAGCCCTCGTGCATTAGGAGGAGTACCACCTTCTTCAGTGGTATCCAAACCTATGGCATTCTCTACTATAAAAATAATTTTGAAAGAAAGGATATATTAGAACATACTTAGGTTTTTATATAGTTTTAAAACATATTTCCTAGTGAATACTCTAAAGGATATGTATTTTTCCCCTAAATGGAAATTCCTAGCTTGAGGTAAAAGGATAGTGTCACAAAATTATGTCTGCTGGTTGCTTATCGAGGCTTGTAGAAACAGCTAATCATTATGTTTAATGTTTCATCAAAAAATTTAAATGTGTTCTTTAAGATGTTCCCTTTGAACAGTTAAGGGTATGGCTGTGTTGCAATTAAATTGTTCCTATTGATTTTTTTCACCTCTTTTCAAGTCTATAGTATCAGCTGTGCATGCCTAAACAGAAGTCTTTTAAAAATTGTCCCACGAAAGAGGAATTCTGTTTGATATGTTTGTTTTGGGAAATGTGTTCTCTAATCTTCTGCAATGGTTCGTGCTTGTGTTTAACCTCATCCAGTTTTAACAGAGTCCTCTGCACAGTATTTCTCTTAACTATGTCATCTTTTGTTCCTGTTATTTCAGAGCAATTGCTTTGCTCCCCTCCCAGAGCTATTTATACTCCACATTTTCTATTCTTTGTCTTACCCATTCACCTGTACAGAGATAAAGAGTAGACCCAATAAAAAGAAATTCATGCAATTTTGTTGTCTGTTTCCATCACATGGGTAAATTAGATTCTTAATACAAAAGTGAGTCTAAAAATTCTCACTTGTTAGTTCTTATATCTTTAACTATAAAGCAAAATATTTATAATAATTAAGGCAGAGTAACAAGAGAGAAAATAATAGAAAAATTTCAAATCTCCCATAGCTTCCTTCAATATATAAAGAAACATGTAGGGAATATTGGTACTTAGAAGAAATCCATTCCTCTCTTACACTAATGGAAATGCTGTGCTGCGTTTCTAAATGTACTCAGTACCTGCACCTGAAAATGTTCCCTTGAAGGAAGTCAAGCCTACAGAAGAGAAAACCAAAATTTGAGTCTTTTGGCTCTGTACCTCTCTCCAGTCTCCCCAGCAGTCCCCGCTCAGCCTTTCACTCCTCGTGTCCTCCTGCCAGCTTGCATTGTTATTTTTTTTATTCTTTATTTTTCCTACCTGCTTCCCTCTCAAATCAAGTTATGTTTCTTTCTGCCACTTGGAACAAAGTCCTGGCTTCCATGTAAATACATCATTTCTTTATCTTGAGCGTATTTTTAAGCAAAAGGAGTGGGGAGCCTTTAGGGTAGCAAAATTTGCCCCCCCAAAAGGTGTCACTTTGGCATGTGGAATACTTTGAGCTGAAAACAATCAAGGCCCAGAACACTCAGGAAAAATCTTTGACCTCCCCCTAACTGCCTAAAAGAATTTAGATAGAGGATCTTCTCTAGGAAGGGAGCTATCATCATAGATAACTATAATTTAATATGAACCCTTTAAGTGTGGTAGACAGGGAGGAATCTACCGAGGCCCATTTGATCAGAGTCCTCTCTGCATTCCAGTTTCTGTATGGCCCACACACATACTCTTAGTAAACATTAACCCTCTTCATTTTCCTGTAAATTGCCTTACTTCCCTTTGAAGTTCTAGAACTTTCTCTCTTCCTCCTTAGTCCAGAATGACATATATACCTCATTTTGCCTTACTGTCTTGGGAATTTTCATGTTTATGTGGATTCCCCATATGTATGAAATTAAATTGTTTTATTTTTCTCTTGTTAATCTGTCTCATATCGATTTAATTCTTAGACCAGCCAGAAGAACTGAAGAGGGTAGAGGAAAATTTTTTCCCTCCCCAACAGCCTTTGCTTTTAATAGGATGAGTGCTCATCCAGGACATTTTAGGGAAATGGGTACATGGAAGCACAGAGCTTTACTCACTGGATGAAAGACAAAAACCTTCCTGTTTCCACCACCAGGTTTCCTTCATGATTCCAGGGAAACTTCCCAAGTTAACTATTTTCCTTTTTTAAAAGAGGAAAAGATGCACTACATAGGTATTAACCTACATAGGTATTAACTACTATTTTCCCCCTTAACACTGAATTAGAACTAGCCACCAGTAAGTAGTCAAATGCATTAAAGCCTTAAATTTGCATCTGTTTAGTATTCAGCAAGCTGTTTACTGCTGGGATAGCCAGTGTTTTTCTGCAGTTACCTTTATAATTGTATTGCCTCTTGCCCCTAAATGCGTGAGAGATTTACTTAATCACCATTGATTTTTTTCTCTCTCTCAAAAAGACTGAGAATTCAGACCAGAGCTTATATGTATATGGTGTTACATATGCATGTTGTGACATTTCCAATTTGGCTAATAAATTGGCTTTAGCAAAAAAGCATCTTTCCATGACACTTGGGAGTGAAGCTTGTAGTTTGCTGATGTTGGGCAAAGTTGAGATTTCACTTTCGTTAAATTTTTGTCTTGGATGTATGATTAAATACCACCTCAGATCAAGGGAACTCCCCCGCCCCCGCCACACACACACACAAAATTCTTAGATGACTTGAAAAGTAAATGTGAAATACAATTTGAAAGTGAAAGGAGAAATAAGTGAGCCTCGGGTCTGAAAACTGGATGGATTGTGCAGTTACTTTAGTTTGCTACTGGAAAATTTTAGTGAAGTTGATTCTTTTTTCACCTAATGTTAAGGTAGCAGAGAGATTGTGAGGTGACTGATATTTCCAGGAGAAAAACGCTTACTGATTATAAATGCATCGCTGGAAATAGAGCTTATACAACGCTAACCATACAAATGAATCAAACTGACCTTCTCTAATATACAAGAAAGTATTTTCAGAAAGTCTTTCAAAATCTCTGGCAAAATCATTTTTTCCTTACTTGTTTGGAAATGATTCGGTTTACGTAGAACATGAGAGGTCCCCTCAACTCTCAAATATTCCCCAGTACTGCGGCAATAGGAACTCTCTCCCTTTGCCCACATCTTCACCCAGTCAGTGCCAGTGAGAACAACCTCAGATCCTGAATGCTTCTCAGACTCATCATACTTAGAGCTGAGGGTCGGACACAAAAGACTTCAAAAGAGGGTCGGGTTTGGGTTTGGTGTTTACTAAAAGGTACGAGACAACTCTGCCAGGATTGTCAAAGGAAAAGGAAAAATAGTGAAAGGAGGCTTTCCCCCTTTTGACTCACCTGTGATTTTATGTGGCTTTTGCAGTGGATCTCTTGAGCCTGTCAGCTGCATGCGATGCCTTGGACCAGCACAACCTCAAGCAAAATGACCAGCCCATGGACATCCTGCAGATCATTAATTGTTTGACCACCATTTATGATCGCCTGGAGCAAGAGCATAACAATCTGGTCAACGTCCCTCTCTGCGTGGATATGTGTCTCAATTGGTTGCTGAATGTTTATGACACGTACGTATGGCCAGCTTATTTTTCAGACTCTGTCGCAGGAGCCTCAGTGTACGGAATGGTGACGGTTTAATTAGTGTCACAACAGGGCCCCAGTCTAGTAATACAGCCCTCAGGATGAGAGTTTCATGAAGCCGTGTGACCTAATGCTGTCCCTGTGATAAATGATGTTTGCATTTATTGGAGCTAAAAACTATTTGGACATAGGGTGCTAGAGCACAGCCTGCTTTCAGATTAGAAAAACAAAACCCCGAGATACTTCTTTTTCTCAAATACTAGGAGAATGAGTCCATGTGTAGCCATTGGTTCTTTCCCCTTTTTTTTGCTTGTGTATTTTGAATTCCTCTGTCCACTTCGGGGGTGGCTCCCTCTCTCTCGGGAAGAAATGGATGTGCCCCTGGAGATGCTGGCACACCTGTCACCAGATCTGAATAGTGTTACTTGATACTCAGGAGATGTTTGCAGAAGATTATGAATTGATAAGCCAAACAAAAGGAAACCAAGTCCTTAATGCAGCAAACACAGCTCCTCCAACTGAGGAACATTTTTTAAATAAGGTTTTACGAAGTTTCCATTTGGCGTCTCTATTTATCACTCACTCAGAGAGCACTTGTTTATTTCTTTGGGATTGTACACAGGAGAGATTCCCCAGTTCTAATTTTTGTCTTGAGCTTAATGAAGACAACTGAGGAATGTAGCAGAAGGAATCGGTCTTAATTTTGACTGAATTCTTCTTAGACCTCAGAATTATTATATGCCTCATTTCACATGTCAACAGGAACATATCCCCATTTGGAAATCTGGGAAGGTTTTCTAAAAGGAGTTGCATATCAACTATTTTGCCTTTTGCCTTTTTTGTAGATTTCTACCCCTTCCTGGATTAAAGTACCTTTTTTCTTTGTTATTTTGATAAGGTATTGCTTTTAAAATTCTAAGATCCCCTGAGTATTGAATTCTAATCCTTACCTACCAAGCCCTTGAACATACTAATTTTTAATTGTGGATGACACTTACATTTGCTTTGATAAGGGTTTGCATTCAGGTTTTCCCTCAAATATATTTTAGCACCATTTCATTTACAGATGACATATGAATGGATTCTGAGTATATAACTTGCTTTTTACCTGCCTGAAAATAATTTGGGAACAATTTAATTCCTTGAAGACCTGAGTTACTGTATAATTTGTTACACTGGTTTACCTTTTTAAAAGAAGGGGAAAAGATAAGAAAGTCTTCCAATGATAGTAACTTTGTGAATGCATTAGGATCCAGGATTTCTATTTGACTAAGGGATTTAGAAAATTGTACCACTTGAAAGTTGAATATATTGTTCGCCCAAAATAACCACAATTGGGGCCTATCGTTGGTAATTTCAAAGTGCTAGTTGGGAGAATCAGTCTAGTTTTTTGTTGTTGTTTTTTAACCAACATCGTAGGTTCAGCTGCTTTCCACAACAAAATAAAAGCTGAAAATTATTGAAAGACATTTTCTACAAAATGAAAAACTTTTTATTCTTATTTTTAATTTTTTTCCCAGGGATATAATGAACTCGTTAATAAATTTGTCCTGTGGAATGCTTTATTTCAGCTTTTTATGTAAACTGAAAGTGTATATATTAAAACATTAATATAGCAATAGGTTATTTTAAAATTGCTCTTTTAAGATCATATATTTGAATGCTCTCCAATAGAGCATATCATACTTGTCTTGTGGAGATAAACGTTCATATTTATATTATGTGTCATGTGGCCTGAAGTGGTTAATTTTCTTCTCAGTAAGGGCAGTCTGATGGAAATCTAAGAGTTTTCAAGAGGGCATAACAGTTAGTTGCTGGTAATTTGAGGGGGCTTCAGTAACCAAAGTAGGTAATTTGCTTCAGTAACCAAAATAGCTTTGTGCATAGGGGTAATTTCTCCATTTACCAACTTAAACCCAGTGGCTCTCCATGGATGAATAGGATATTTTTCCGATTTTGTGTAGGGCCACGCTTACAATTCAAGTAAGGGCTTTTAAGAATTGAAAACTTGGTGAATATTCATTGGTCAAGTTGGTCAAATTTCCATTGCATTCTGAGTCATCAGCCAAATAGATAAGGAATTCAGAAAAGTTCTTAATCGTTAGTAAAACAATGGCCAGTGAAGTTCCCAATCCAAGGTTTTTTTTCTTAGCTGAGAAGTGTGTACCGTCTAGTAAAGTGTCAGTAATTATTTTCTTGGTTTGATTATTCATAATAGGGGACGAACGGGGAGGATCCGGGTCCTGTCTTTTAAAACTGGCATCATTTCTCTGTGTAAAGCACATTTGGAAGACAAGTACAGATGTAAGTCCTGTATATTAACTCTGTATTCTTTTATCAATGTTGGCTAATTACCCCAGTTTTAGATGGGGAATGACATAGGTTCTTCTTTGACAGAAGGTCCTTCACATAAAATGTAGAACTGCTTTTAGAGTGTCATAAAATGTGGTTTGTGCTGTTCCCTGTCAAACATTAAATGGCAGGTATTTAAATAGAGAATGAAGATTAACTTCTCCAGTTCGAGTATTATTTTACATTGCGTTGACTGTGTCTGAATAAAACACATGTTCCTAAGGGATAAAGCCTGATTTTTCTAACCCCTCTGTGTAAATCAGAAAAAGAAATGTGAAGGTTTAATCCATGCTCTTGCCTAGTCTTTGGATTCTTATTTAAAGAGTACTATCTGGCATTCATGTTCAAGAAACATTGTTTATTTTGTAATCGTCTTACTGCAAGGTATACTGACATAGCCAATTCTGGGACATGACTAACATTTTATTATTTGAGACACAGACAGCTCACCATTTTTTTACAGGGTAAATATCACCTTAGAGAATTTCCTATTGATTAGCCATTGGGTTCTTGTGCTTAAAATTTGCAAATGCAAATGAAAAGCAAGAGGAGTGATGGTTGAGATAACTAAGCAACCATGCGTTCCCATTATGAAGGACTGTATGTGTTTTCCCCTTTAAATGCTTGTAAGAAATCTTTTCGGTAGGAATATTAAAAAAAACCTAGTCTATTTTGTCTTTTCTCTTTTCCCCTAAGGCCTAGCCTCACGGGGATGAGGAGATGTGCTGAGCTTAAGGACAGGCAGGAGATAAAAGAGATTAAATTCCTCCAAAGCCACTCTGTGTCCTACTGCTCATTTCCCCCCTAGGAGTAAACCACAGAATACACAAGCCTTTTTAGCTTTGACTTTTATGTAGTTTCTACTTGAGTTTTCTCATCCTAAGGGCCAAAGAAAAATAACTGAACAGATTTTGTTAACCATTTAAAAAATATGTTTTGGATAAAATACAATCTTTCTGTGGATTTTTTCCTTTAAATATTGTAATTACTTGTAATTGGTTAGCTTATAATCTAACCTTATGATGGGCATAGTACCAGCACATTGTAATACTAAATTGAATCATCAAGGGAGCTTTGAGTCGGTTTCAAATAACTAAGAGGGAACGTGTTTTGAGGTTGGTGAAACAAAAATATTAACTTCAAACTGGGATGTTTGAAACTAATTCACAATTTGGGGGGGAAAAAAATCTATGTATGCTTATTGAAGAGATGATAAAAGGCAGTATGTGCAGTCTCATTTTTGTTATTGCCATCTTAGGTATCGTTAAAATATTTAATTTCTTATAGTTTAAAGTGTACTTATGAGTAGGAAAAGCTTTCTTGGATTTACTTTTTTGGGCAGCTTTTATTTGAATGCTAAGTATGAATGAAATGATTTTTCTGAGAACAAACCACATGTTACACATGTTTGGTATATTCATTCATTCTGTGGATCAACGTATATTGGACACCTGTTATCCACGAGGTGCTACTGTTCTATTCTAGACACTTCTGGCACACAGTTGACCCAGATATGGTCCCTGCTCTCAAATGGATATCATTCTTCAGCCAAAAAGACAGACACATATTAAATCAGTGACAGTATAAAGTGATATGAGCTCATTACAAATACATGCAGCAACCTGTGGGACACATATGAGAAACTCAGTGATCTTATGACGTCATAAAGAAGTCCTAATTTTGGTACATTTTTATTTTTTATTTATTTATTTTTTAGAAGTTTTTTTATTTAAGTGTGTTTTTCCAGGACCCATCAGCTCCAAGTCAAGTAGTTGTTTCAATCTAGTTGTGGAGGGCGCAGCTCACTGGCCCATGTGGGGATTGAACCGGTAACCTTGTTAGGAGCACCGCGCTCTAACCAACTGAGCTAACTGGCCACCCCTAATTTTGGTACATTTTTAAATCTCTTATGTCCAAAGGGGATGGTGCTTTGGGCTTTGCATGGTCCTTAAAGCTAAAACAGTATATTTATTATGTCCTATATATAAAATATTTCCCAAAGGATTACGTTCTGGCTTAGGAAAAGTTCAGGTGTCAGGACTGTATGTAAATCATTTCTTGCAGGGCTGTAGTTTATTTAAAAGTTGTCACACTTCATATATACACAGCGATGATTAACTTCATCCTTAAAAATATTCAATGGCTAGATTAACATATCAGAGAAGTAAGCCCTGTCTGTGGGAATATTGGCTACTCTTGAGAATCGATACCAGAATTGAGTTGGCCATTAGGTCCTGCGAGCATCTACTGCGTGCTGCTCTTTGATTGTTGCAATTCTCTTCTTCCTTTTGTAGACCTTTTCAAGCAAGTGGCAAGTTCAACGGGATTTTGTGACCAGCGCAGGCTGGGCCTCCTTCTGCATGATTCTATCCAAATCCCAAGACAGTTGGGTGAAGTTGCATCTTTTGGAGGCAGTAACATTGAGCCGAGTGTCAGGAGCTGCTTCCAATTTGTAAGTTACTCACCTTCTTAAGTAACATATGTAGTCTTTTGTATTTTAGAAATTGGTTTTGAAAACAGTGAACTTCAGTTTCTCACATAGCACTTCTGTAGGCCGGTAGGGAGGAGATTTTGATATTTGAAACCTCTGAAGGCAATGGCTTCTGGAACTCTGGGTTTAAGGAGAGAGGACAGTGCAGAGGAAGGAAAAGAAATCTCCATCTGCAGCCGGGCCACACGGTTACTAAGGTGCTGGGAGGGAAGGGAGTCTGCAGTTCAGTGAGGCAGGAAATACATCTCCAGCCATAGAAATCCTTTGTATATACGAAAATGATCTTTGTAGGTGAGTCTTTTATTTTTTCATTTTTACCTGATTCTATCGTTACAGACTCCTTTTCAATGGCTGTTGGTAAATAGTTGACAAGGCTATCATTTTTGTAAAAAAGTTTTCCTTTTGTAGCTTTGACGTTTCTCTACTATTCCAAGGCTTCCATGGTGACTTTCCATAGGCTTATCACAAGGTCAGGGGTTTGTACACTCTGCTAATGCCCATCACCAGCTCAACACACTCTTGTCCATTCTCTTGCTTATCTTGCCCCCAGAAATACCCTCTTCTTCCCAAATGCCTGAACACTCTCCATCGATACACATTTAGGTTGTTTCTGTTTTTTTAATAAGGTAGATAATGAAGATCTTTATGCAATTAGCTCTTTTCTTTGACTGAAGTTTTTTCTTTAGGATAAATTCTCAGGAATGGGATTACCAGACTAAAAGATATAAACAGTTGTGTGGCTTTCGATACATCTTACCAGATGCCTTTTTGTCAAAAATTGTTTCTATTTATTATACCTCCAGCAATGAAGGAGTGATATTTACAGTACTACATTAGTCACTGTTCCTGGGTTTTAAAAAAAAATAATGCTAAGAGCTGTTTTTTTTCTTATATGGGGTTTGTTAATCCATTCTAATGCCATTAACAAGGCTCCCTGGGCAGAACATTGAATATTTAGATGTTTGAAGCAGTTTGAGCATTCATTTAATAGGTAACTGGGCAAATTGACTAAATGCACATATAGTAAGCCCACTTAGGTAGAGATAGATATACTATTTGGATTCTTTTGCCAAAATTATGGCAAATTAGCTGTAAATGTAAAATAGGTGTGGAGGATTAAATGCGTTTTTCTCACCTCATACTCAGATCTCCCCGAATGTGAACAGACTATCACTACCTTTAGATTTTTTTCTTGCATGTTGCTACAGTAATATTTCTACTCCAGAATGTAGACACAAATAACTTTCCTCCAGTGAATGTGAATGGCCACAAGTAGTCCAGATTCATTTTGGTTTTTTAAATCCAATTCTAAAATAACTTGCAATGATGTGAGTTTTGTTTTTCCTGAGCTCTTCAGTTACTTTTTAAGTTCTAGTTGTGAAATGCGCGCGCGCGCACGTGCACACACACACACACACACCTTCATACGTATATACGTATACAGAGTTGTGTGTATTGTGACTTGAGTTGAGAGTAAGGGTCAGAATTCAAACCTACTGACAGTCATCTCTATTCAGAGTCGGTTCCTGCTGCAGAGTAACCTGAGCTAGCTTCAGGGTCTGTGGCTCCATTGCCCCATCACCCTCCTGTACTGCTACCAACATCCTCAGGCAACCACTACCACCCACACTGCAGACCCTGGCTCTCTTTCTTTTTTTTTGAAATGTATTTGATATGTAACGTTGTGTACATTTGCGGTGTACTGCAGGTCCTCAAATAACATTGTTTTGGTCAACGTCTTTCCTTATAACCTCAATGAGATACTGTAGGAAATTGACTGGTAATTGCATCAATTAGCCTATGGTAAAATTGGTTTTCTCATACTTCATTTTACTTAAAGTCACAGAACCTATCAAGGATGTTAAGTGAGGACTTACTGTACAACGTGTTGATACATTCGATCGCATTTCTGTACTGTAACATGATTGCCATCACAGCGATAGTTAGCGTCTTTGTCACGTCACATAATAATCTCTTTTTGTGGTGAGGAGAAATAAGATCCAGTCTCTGGCTCTCTTGAATTTGATTGAAGGGGCCGCTGAACAGAAGCCCTGCTTACCCTAGTCCTGTCCCCCTATCAGGAGCCCAGCCTTTCTCAAGTCTGCCTGTTACATTCTTTTGCTGGATGCTCGCCTTCTTCCCTAACCTCATGTCTCTTGTTTGTTTTCCTTGTCTCTGTCTCTGTAATAGTGACACTCTTTTCTCAGTGTCAAAACTTTGAACTCAGTCCACCCTTGCATACTTGTTTGAATGCATCCTGGCTAGCTAGTCTCCAAGCTCCTGGGAATGTCATTTGTGAGACTGGGGGGACATCTGTGAAGATAATAACATTGGTAACAGGTGGTTTTTATTTTCATCTCTCTACTATTTTGTATTGTCTGAATTTTCTTCTTTGAACGTTTAGAATTAGAAGAAAACATGAGTAAATTGCTAACTTGTTTTTCACGGAAAGAAACATCTTTTGTTTGATTCCTTCTCATTGCCACTCGTAAGTTTTCAGGCCTTCTCATCACATGAATATATTATTGCACTGTCTTCCTAACAAATCTCCTCTCTTCTCCCCGGTCCCTTTCATTGGTCTTACTGGCTTTAGAGAAATGTATTCACTGGATGACATCCTCCTTAGAAGCCTTCCGTTTCTTTCCATTGCCCACTGAATAATCCTGATTCTCTGTCAGACCTTTCCTAATGTTTCCATAACCACCCACAGTTTGCTTTAACTACCATGGGACAGCTTTTCCCTGCCATTTGTACCTACTATGCTTAAGACTCATATTATTACTATTGCTACTGATAATATTTTACCTTTGCTCACCTGAACTCGCGCATTTAATCCTCATCAGCCCTTGGAGGAAAATAGAAAAGACAGGGCTTTGGGGTTTTTGTTTTTCTAGTTGTTTAGGTAGACGAACAATTTATCTGTGCCCCTGAAGTTTCTCAGCTGGTTGAGGAGTTTGATTCCAAGACCAGCAGCCACCACCCCCTCCCCCATACTCCATTTACCACGTCCTTCCCAAATACGCACTTTTGGATGCTACCGTTGACCCTTGAACAACACCGGTTTGAACTGCGCATGTCCACTTATGCACGAATGTTTTCAATAAATCGTGTAAATATATTTTCTCTTCCTTATGATTTTCTTAGTATTTTCTTTTCTCTAGCTACCTTTATTGTAAGGATACAGTATATAATACATACAACACACAAAATTTGTGTTAGTCGACTGTTTCTCTTACCTGTAGGCTTCCAGTCAAAAGTAAGCTATTAGCAGTTAAGTTTTGGGGGAGTCAAAAGTTACACGCGGATTTTCCGCTGCACAGGAAGTTGGCGCCTCTGAACCCCATGTTGTTCAAGGGTCAACTGTACTGCTCTCCAGCTTCCCAACGTGAAAAAACAGGCATTTATCCTGGGTCCTTGCTAGAATGGGAGATGCCATACAAAACAGGGAACAGGAGAGTGGGCGAGGGAAGTGGAACCCTTCCTTTAAGGAGTTGAGTGCTGGCAACCTGGGTGTTTCCAGTAGGACGTTGTGCACATTCTGTACATACAGAACTGGATGAGGTTTATATTACCTAGATTTGGGGATCCTCTCCGCTCGGCAGTCATTTGCAATCAGGTTGAACAGATCCATTGGGAGCATTTACTTCAGAATTGACGACCTGGCCCTGGCATGCTCTTTCTCAATCAGGTGCTCTGGCGCTCACCTTGCCTTTCACTGTACAACGTGGCTGAGATGCAATGTTTGCTGTAGGGAAAGATAACAGGAGTGAAAATGCCTTCTGCCCTTTGTTTGAAGTGTAAAACCTTGGCAGTGGTTCCGGGCTGGTTCTTTCAGCAGCCTTGTGCTCAAAGGCGGCTGTTTCTACCAGCTTATCGAAACTGCCGGCGAGTACTTTTTTCTCCTCCGAATGCATTCCCTGCTTCACGGGACAAGTTGACTTCAGACTCTGGTCCTTTTATTTCCTTCGTTTTCTTGTCCCCAACTGGAAAACTTATTTCTTTTCAAGTTGGTTCAGTTAGAAAGATGTTAGCTTCTGATTCAGACAAGGCCCTGGAAGGGGCAGGAAGAGAGGTGTGTGCCTTGCTGGCTGGACGATCTTTTAAAGGTTTCCTCAGCCCACAGCCCTCCATTCTGGAGGGGAGTGGTGCTGATGGTTGTACAACCTTATGAATGTACTTAATGCCACTGATCTGTATACTTAACAGTGGTTAAAACCGTACATTTTATGGTATGTGTATTTTAGCACAATGAAAAAATTGGAGGGAAAACCCAAAAACCTTAAAAGAAAGAAAGAAAAGGAAATCACCATAAAATCCAAATAAAAAGTTCTGCCTGTTTTAAAACCAGTATAGGTCCCTCATGAAATTATGCATTAAGCCAAGAAATGAAGTCGTATCTGAGGATATTAATTAAAAAGAAAGATCACTCTGAATGTATGGATTTGGCAGTGGTATGTTCATTGATATTAAATGAGACAACAGGATATGTTTCTACATTAGAAGCATACTGCAGACAACATGTTTACTGAGAAAGTGACTCTTTGGGGCAGTCGTAGAAGTAAAGTTTTGAAACGAGTTTGTTTTGGAAATACATATTAAATGAATGTATCGTCAAGTTTCCCTCTTTCAATAGTCCGTAGAAACATCTCTGTTCACAGAGCAGAATGATCCTTATGACGTCAGTAAGGCCAGGAGCAACCTTGGAGATGATCCTCATCTCCCCTTTTTCAGATGAGAAAACTGAAGCCCAGAGAGGTAGAATGAATATATTCTACATGCTGGAATTATGTCATGTCAGAACTGGACACCAGGCCCAAGTTCCCTATGTTCCAAGCCTGTATTTCTTTCTGCTAAACCATCAGAGTAGAAATTGATGGCTTTAACCGATTCAAATACTAGACTGAACTAAGAAAGTGTTAATGTGATCCCTTATCTGGGTTGTATCAGGATGACACGGATAAATGAACATCGCTACCCCCACTCCAACACATGTGTATACACACACACACACACACACACACACACACACACACACACACCATTGGTCTTTATTTAAAATACTCTAATCCCAGTTGCAGGTGTCCAGTCTACCTTCAAAGGAAAACAAATAATACTTCCTTTGAAGTGAGAAAATGTTGCACTTTTAAGTGACTCCGGAAATCACGTATCTGTCAATTGGTATTTGGCAGTGCCCTGAGAAATACCCCCTCCTCCTAATAGTCTTTGTAGTATTTTCTTCTGTAAACATTTTAAGGACTTGATTGTTTAGGTAGAATTGAGATGCCAACTTTATATTCAGTACGCTTCACCTACAAGACCTTGGGTGTCAAAATCTGTTTATTTTACAGCTATGTTCTGCCTCCTGTTGTATTCATGCATTCAAAATGAGTAAGTTGCTTTTTCATCTGTCTTCTGAAATTTTATATTCATATGACAGAAATGAATATCCTCTATGCATAGTTGCTGTAATATAGAATGATATAGAAATGAGAATAAATTCCAACCTCAACTGTTGAGAATACGTATATTCAGATGTCCCCCCTTATCCACGGGGAACATGTCCCAAGACCCCCAATGGATGCCTGAAATGGCAGAGTGTACTGAACCCTATTTTATACTGTTTTTTTCATATACATGCATACCTGTGATAAAATTTAATTTATAAATTAAGCACAATAAGGGAGTAACAACAATAACTAATAATAAAATAGAACAATGACAGCAATAAAATAAGAGTGATTTGAACAGAAGCACTGCGATACCACAACAGTTGATCCAATAACCAAGTTGGCTATTAAGGGAATGATGGGTGGGGAGCATATATAGTGCGGAAATACTGGACACAGGGATGATTCACGTCCAGGCCAGGATGGCGTGAGATTTTGAGGCACAATTTAAAACTTATGAATTGCTTATTTGTGAAATTTACCATTAAATATTTTCAGACTCCAGGTAAATTGAAACCACGGAAAGCAAAATTGTGGATAAAGGAGGGACTACTGTGTGTGTGTGTACATACGTACACAGAGGGTGCCAAAAATATATATACACATTTTAAGAAAGGAGAAGACTCTATTAAAATTACGCTGATGGTAACCAGTTTGAGTACCACTTATAATTGCAGAAGTCAAACGTGACTTGTATTCATCTTTTGTTATCGGTGTATATTGAGCGTTATAATTTAATATAGTTTCTCCTTTCTTAAAATGCGTATGCATTTTTTTGGCATGCTCTGTATATACAAAATCACTCCAGAGTATCTGGAGTTGTGAGTGGCAGAGTGGTTAAATGCATAGGCCCTGAAGCCGACTGCCTGGGTTAAAATCCCAGTTCTGCTATTTTCTGGGTGTGCAACCTTCCACAGGTTTCTTGACCTTCCTGACCCCTAAGTTCTTGGGGTTGTTGTGAGGTTTAAATGAGCCAATAGAGACAGAGCACTTAGAGTTGTGGTGGGTACACGGTAGTGCTCCCTGAGTGTTAGCTATGATTACCTGAAGTGTATTGTAACATGAGACTATCCCACCAAGATGAACAATTCCTTTTATCTATAACCAAGCATCAGATTAGATTTTAGAGACTCTTGAGATTCTGTTTTCTCTACATGTGTTAAACTACCATGCCAGGACACTTCTTAACCAGTGTGACAGCATTCCCCACAGTCAATTGATCACATTTTATATTTTCCATCCTTAAAACAACTCCCCGAATTCCACTTTGTTTAGGTTTTCTTTGATTTTTTTTTGTTGTTGTTCAGTAATCAAAATACGGGCCTTTCAGTTCCAGAGACATTTCTTTTACACCCCTTTGGACTGACAGTTACTCACTAGTAGCTATGATATGATATTAGTAAATTACTATACAATTTCATATTCATAAACAGAGGTTGCGTCACCAAGCTCCTCCTGCGTCTGCTCATGGACAGTTAGTTAGAATTCCTGCAGATTTTCAAGGAAGACCTTTTATTATTGTCAGCATTATCTTGAGTTTTCAATTCAACTATTGGGTTTCAATTTCTGGGTTTTTTTGTTTTTTAATTGTAAGCTATGATGGGTTTAGCTTCACAATTATCTATTTAATTTGTTGTGGTTTGTGTGGTTAACTTCCCAATGTGGAGTGATGAATATTTTCTTCATCAGTATTTCGAAGATAGGTTGTGTTGTGGTTGAAACCTCTTTCATTCCTACATTTATTGCTGAAGAAAAGCACGTGTCGTTCTGTTTTTCCTCCTCAACCTTATAAAGTAGTATTTCACTGTTAGGACCAAAGTTTCCTCCTTCCTCTCTTCCTTCCCTCCCTTCTTAACTACAAAAGTTGAGGCAGAGGTGTTGATGAAAAAAATTGTTTGAGTGCCATCGTTTTAGTTGGAACATTATTCTGGGCTCTGTTTCATTGGTTCACCATTAATTCTAATCTACATTGCAGCTTACTCCAAAAGGTCATGGAAACGGAAACATGAGCTCAACATTTACAGTTTTTCTTTTTTCTATGTTTGTCACTGGTTCGTAAATTGGATTTTTTTTTTTTTTAATGGAAAGCTCTTTCTACAGAAATTATTCAAGATGAAGGGAAGTGCAAAACTTCCTGGAGTATCCTTTTTATCCAGAGCCCTTAGTTTGTCTTGATTCTCTAATCTAACAGCTAGAGGTGTTTTGTTTGTTTGTTTTGGGTTTGGGGTTCTTTCTGGCATTTGTGAAAATTTTAAATTTTTTTCTCTTTTTTAAAAAAACATTAAAGAACATATGTTCAAATGTATTCTGGTGTTCAGTTCTATGAGTGTAGACGAATGCATGTAATTGTGTCGCCACCACTACAATCAAGACACAAAACATTTCCATCATCCCTAAAATTAAATACCCTCTTGCTGTGTTGTCATCCTGCCTGCTCCCAATCTCTGGAAACTACTACTCTGTTTTCAGTTCCTATACTTTTGTCTTTTCCGGAACTGGATTTTAAATGATTGTAGGAGGCAATAATGAAAGAGTTACCGTTATATATTGTACTTGAGCATAATGTGTCCTGATGCGTACTTGAGAAACTATATTATTCCATGATATCTATAGACAGATATTTGTGCTTTACCATGTATATGTGAAACTTTTCTCTTAAATGAGAACTCTTTAGCATAAATTAATAACATCCAGTATATTTATGGATCTGCAGAGATTTAAAAATTGGGCTTTTTGTTCCCTGTAGCCATGGTGTTAATTGGTTTATTAGTCAGGTGGAGTGGAGAGCCTGAGGTCAGGACGATGTTCCTTGAACATACAAATGAAGAGTGGATAATCACCATGTGTTTTTGTTTGGGCTGATTTCATCTTTAATGGGTGATGCACAACCCTGATTAATATTTAGATCAGTGACTGCTGGACTCCAAACCTAGTCATTATCTTCAGAATTTTAAATAAAATACTTGATTTCTACCCAAGACTGCAGTTATGAGAAGGCTTTTACTCCTTGTGTCACGAACACAACTGTTGACCTCTCAATCATGATTCCAAACAAGAAACGTTTCTGTCCATGTGGGGGTCCTTCAACTCATGTTTATGGCTGAAAATTCACAGCTAGGTATCTGGGAAAAGCACAGCTAAGCTTAGTATGAGGGGATGGTGTAGGAACAGTGAAGCAAAGAGAACAAACAGGGAGGAAAATCAGCGTGGTGTTAGCTTTGAGGTTTTTGAGAAAACCAGTCCAGAGTTTTTCACAGTTATGCCATTGACATTAATGCAATTTCCCCCATCCCCCCCCCACCTTTTCACAGTGATTTAAAGTCGCTTTTACTCACCTTCCTGCCCGACTTACCCTCCCCCACGAAGGCGTGATTTGGAAGAAACAATGGTTTCCAACCAGTGTTTGATTTTGGAAAAATTTCCAGCATAGAGAAGAGTTGAAAGGATAGTATAATGAACACACCCATATGTCTCGTGCATCTGTACAACCCATGGGTAGCGTTTTGCCTCATTTACATTCCCCTCCCTCCCCGCTCTCTCCATGTATGTCTGTGTTTGAATAGGCACACACAGACACATTTTTTTTTTGTTACCGTGTAAAAGTAAAAGGACATCACAACTTAAAACATAAACCCCTAGACATATCACCATATGTCTTTTTTTCTTCCAAAGGACTTTCTCCTACACGACTGACAATGCTGTCATGACACACAAAGTTAACATCAATTCAGTCATATCATCTAGTATGTGGTCCACATTGAACTTTCCCCAGGGTCCCAGAATACTTTTTACGTCTGGCTGTTTTTCAAGAATTTTGTCTTGCATTTGCTTGTCACGTCTCCATACTTTCACTGAATCTAAACAGTCTGCCAGTATTTTTTTCGTATTTTCATTCCTGACATTGACATTTCGGAAGAGTCCAGGCTAGTTCTTGTGAAGGAGGTTCCAGATACTGGGTTTTTCTGGTTGTTTCTTCATGATTCGATTCAGGTTACATTTTTTTGGCAAGAAGATGAATAGAGGTAAGGTTGTGTCTTTCCCACTACATCACACGTGGAGGGACAACCTGACACTGTGTCCTTGTCGGTAATGCTAAGAAGCTAAGAACGTTGAGGTGGTGTCAGTCAGGTACCCCTTCGTTGTCCAAGTATCCTTTCCCCTTTGTAATTAGAAAGTCATCCTTGGTATATTTTGAGACCCTATGAATATAGTATTCCTCAACAGCCTTTCACCCTATGGTTTAGCCTCCATTGATGATCCTTTTCTAATTCAGTGTTTATTTTGGGGGTGGCATAACAGTGATTTCCTAATTCCACCATTCTTTCTGCATACACCGGCGGTGCCAGAAAATGTATACAAGTGGACACTTTGGTCATTGTTGCTCAAGGAGTAGTTCACTGTCATCAGAAGTGTCTGGACGCTGATGGGAACCACTTTGAGCACCTCTTTTAACTGCCGAAGTCAAACGTGACGTGTATTCATTTTTCTTATGGGTATATATTGAGTATTATAATGTTAATACAGTTTTCCTCTCTTAAAATGAGTATACATATTTTTTTGACACCCTCTGTATTAGATGGTTTTCTTCTGTAAAGAAGAGCTCCCACTTCTCCCGTCTGTTTTTGAGTGTCACCGTGGACATACAAAGTGGTTTTGAATGTACAAAGTATGAGATTTGCACTGACTGAACTTCCTTTGGATACTGTTTTGGCCACGACATTGCTTAAAATGTCAGTGTATAGAATTAACGGTCCTTTTCCCCCCTTAGCAATGTAAACATATGTCTGATAAATGCATTTCCATATTAATCAATGCTTCTGTGGGAGCGACAGGTTGACCACATCATATAAGCTGTGGGCTAATCATGAAGCTCATAGGGGTTTCTGTTTCTTTTTCCCCTCAATTTATGTTGACCTGCCCCTATCAGTCGACGTAGCTTATGTATGCTATAGCATGTAACAGTAGGAGGAAGGACACATAATGCCAAAAAGAAGGGAGGAAAGGAGACGATCAGGAGGGATACGAGTTTGCATTTATCACAGTAGTTTCTGAATATTCAGTTGGATCTTCATATAGCTCTCAGTAGATCAGCATAGAATTCAGTTCAAGATTTGGTACCGGGACATTGTCCCAGACATGCCTCCCTTAGATATCAGAGCCTCTGGCACCCTCTAACAAGTTAAAGATTCGAAAGAGTTTGGAGATCAGCCTGTATGTTCCCATAGGAAATCACTTTGTCTTCCCTTTTTAAGACTGCTTTTTTAAGTATACATATTTTTACCATTACAATAGTAGACAATCTTGACTTGTTTCCTTAAACTCTTTGAGCCTTTTTTCATCTGTAACGTAAAGTTAAGCAGTTTATCTCAAGAGTTACTTATCCCCAAGTATCTTTCATGATATGGTAAATGTTATAAATGGAAAAGGCAGAGAGGGAAGTATATTACTGTACTTATTTTAAAGCTTGGTCATTATCTGAAAAGTCTTACCTGATCTTTGGGGTAATAACTCTTAGAACAGAGATATAAAATTCAGAAAACAATCTTGTACATCGAGTGGGGCCTTTCACGTGACACCAACTCTAGAAGTAGCAGGATGTGAACATTATATGGAACATCATAGAAATGATCCCTTGTGTCCCTACACTAGTTTCCTTAGCAACTCAAAGGTAAAACATAAGTGTCTTGGTCTAAGAGGATCAAAATACCACCTTCCTTCTGTTGTATTTGTTATATGCAGGTTTCGTATAGTTTTATAGATTTTTTTTTTATCACTCATTTGATTTTCATAAAAATTGGGGTTGTTTGGAAGAAGAGTCATTAATATTCTTTACAACTTCTTCTTGTTCCTCTTTTTATGTCCGTTGTTAGTGCAGATTTCTCTCTTATGTAAAATATTCCACTGATGCCCTTGGTAGATTTAGAGGTGGTTAAAGAAATTGTAAGAAAAGCTCAGGGAACAGTCAGGAACTGCGTGTCCTATACCTTCTGACCCTGGCTAGTCATTCTCCTGGTAGTTTTAAATCTGTGTGTACAGACTATAATTCACAAAACAGTTTTTATCCATTTAAATTCAGCCAATCTTTCCAAACACTAGGGCTTTTTACAATCAGGGCCAGAAATGTTGGGTTTTCAGCTATTAATGCCATTACTTATTAACAATGGCAACAATATTGAAGTGGTTATTTGGATTTATGAAGGGAACATTTCCCTAGTGAAAATAGCAAATGAAAATGGCCAAGAAGGAGAGATTAACCTTTTTAAAAATCAGTGTTGTCCCTAGTGTTTTCCATAAATTTACCTTTTTCTGTCAGTAAAAATGTTTGGAAATTCTCTTCATGCATATGAATGTATTCAGTATTTATATATTTAGTTATTGTTTTTCCTCTAAATGGGCAGGAACTCGACTAAATAAAATAAAAACAACACACACACGTACTAGCTAACCTGTCTTACCTTGCTTGGGATAATTATTTGCCATGATTACATGCATTTCTGCTGTTTGTCCAGGCATACATTGCATAGCGTTGTCTTTTTGAGAAGCACGTTAATTTCAAATCGGGCTGTCTGATTTTAGCATATTCCCTTGTCACTTCCTTCCAGCATGGGTTTTCTACATTTGTTAGCCCTTTTTCCCTCCATCCACAATCTGTTAACCACTGTGGCCTTTCTCTCACACTATTAGTAGTTGAACAGGCCTATCATAGCTTCTCAGTTTCTGTGCCGTAGAGGATAGCAGCCTGCCCGGTAGGTACCCTCCAGGGCTCCCAAGGAAGTCTGGTGTTTAGTTAATAGTCATGTCCCCATGTCGGTTTCTTAGTTTCAACAAATGAACCATGGTAATGAAAGGTGTTAACATTAGGGCAGGGTTTCTTATCTTGGTCCTGCCGACCCTTTGGCCTGGATAATTCCTTGTAGGGGGCTGTCCTGTGTATTGGACATTTAGCAGGGTCCTGGTTTCTATGTAGACAACAGTAGCAATCCCTCCCCCTGCTGTGACCACCAAAAATGTCTGCAGACATTGTCAGATGTTCTCTGGGGTACAGAACTGTCCCTGATTGAGAATCACTGACTGAGAGCATGGTTGCCTGCCTGTGGGCTTCCCTTCAGGGCTCCCAGTATGAATTTGGTATACTCCTGTATTGTAAGCCAGATCATTCTGAACATAGCCTCCAAATCTAGAAATACACTACATATTTCCCTTTTATGTGTGATACCGTAACAGACAAACTAGACATTTAGTTTAAAAATTCTTTACAAGTAAACTTTGGGTGGTTTAAGAATGGACTTATTTAGTCTTCTACTCTTTAGACAACCCTTATAAGTTTAATTCTTTTTGTTCTTCAGGATGTCTAGGCAGTTTCTTTCATTCTAAGCTCATTTAGATATTCTAATCCTTCCTTTTATGTATAGTGATCACATTGCACCTCAATTCCTGCCCATTGTTCAATTCAGCAAATTTTATGGAGGGTATAGAAACATAGTTCCTGTATTTAAATAACCTGCAATCTAGGAGAGAAACTAAACAGGTTTGGGCAAGTATTGTTTCCAAGACAGTAGTTCCTTTTTATTATCTGAGAACTACTGGGTACAATCTCTTGCACGTGTACATCTCTCTATACTAATTTTTTTTTTATTTTTTAAATATTGACATATGTTTTGGAAAACCTCACAATTGAGATGCCAATTGCCTTCTTTTAAAATACGATGTATGTGTTTATGGTAGGTTGGGTGCAGGACTTGCTGAGAAACCTTCCCATCGTGCTTCTTCTGTGGCCATGAACTGATGTTATCCTGAGAGCAAAATGACTATTGAGGTTGACCTGACAGCCATTTTGGGGCTGGTCCTTCAGTGCCTACGGGTTTATGGAAAACATGTAGTGAAAGAAACCCGATAATTATTCTGTACCCTGGCAAATCCCCTAACTCCAAACTTGCCACGTAATGCCCTTTGAAATCATTATATTGGTAATTACATCCTTTGGCTAGAAATTCCAAATATTGAGGTTCCTTTGACTGTCTTTGTACTTTGTTACGATGAGATTTATATAAAGCCACCCTGCAATGTGCTGGAATGGAGTGGCAGTAATGACAACTGATTTCTTCCCCAAGCCTCCATGCTAAGATGGAGAGTTGCTGGTAGGTGAGGACGAACAGAGAAGGAGTGGAAACAGGATACTTTTTTTTTTAACTTTTATTTATTTCAGTGTGTTTTTCCAGGACCCATCTGCTCCAAGTCAAGTAGTTGTTTCAATCTAGTTGTGGAGGGCGCAGCTCACAGTGGCCCATGTGGGGATCGAACCAGCAAATTAAGAGCACCGCACTCTAACCAACTGAGCTAACCTTAGGCCTTCCCCAACAGGATACTTTTAACCTGTGGCTATTATATCACAATGGAAGGAGCTGTCATACCTTTGCTTTTTCTGTGTGCATGCCGTTAGAAAAGGAAAAAGGAGGTATTACCCCAAACAAAAACCAAACAAAACCCAGGGGTACATGGCCCATTCCAAGAGTTTTTGTTTAGATGGTTTGAAGATGGCATGTAGGGGTGAGGACGAGGTGATTGTTGATACCGAGAGAAGGTATCAGAGGGCTCCATGTATGTCAGCAAATAATGGTACCTACTAGGATAATCTTGCTCCAATGCCATCTGCCATCATACCCGTCGTCTGACCTCAACAATTTCCCACCATCCAAATCTGTACCTATTTATTTTTCTAGAATGATCAAAAATGTCATGTTAGCTGGGTTTTAGTTCTAGTTCTGTTAGACCTTTATTGAAGCTTGCCTGCTTTTTAATTCTTTCCTTCTTCATTGTCAGACAAAAAGAGAGGGAATATAGCACTAGGATACAGAATGGTTTGTAGTCAAAATGAAAGGGTGAAACGCAATGAGAATGTGAGAGTCCCCATGTCTTGCCTTCAATGCTGTCATTTGGCCCAGGCGACCAGTTTTCAAAGAGCCCAAATGGTGGATCTTGCAACTTAGGAGCTAGAAAGAACCTTGAAAATTTCCAACCTTTATGCACAGGAGAATCTATAGTATTTTTTTTTCTTTTTTTGGGGGGAAAGGGAACAGGACTTTTATTGGGGAACAGTGTGTACTTCCAGGACTTTTTTCCAAGTCAAGTTGTTGTCCTTTCAATCTTAGTTGTGGAGGGTGCCATTCAGCTTCAAGTTGTTGTCCTTTCAGTCTTAGTTGTGGAGGGCGCAGCTCAGCTCCAGGTCCAGTTGCCGTTGCCGTTGCAGTTGCAGTTGCATGGGGCACAGCCCACCATCCCTTGCGGGAGTTGAAACAAGCAACCTTGTGGTTGAGAGCCCGCGCTCCAAACAACTGAGCCATCCGGGAGGCAGCTCAGCTCAAGGTGCCGTGTTCAATGTTAGTTGCAGGGGGCGCTGCCCACCATCCCTTGCGGGACTTGAGGAATTGAACCAGCAACCTTGTGGTTGAGAGCCCACTGGCCCATGTGGGAATCGAACCGGCAGCCTTCAGAGTTAGGAGCACGGAGCTCTAACCCCCTGAGCCACCGGGCCGGCCCCCGAATCTATAGTATTTTGAAAGAGGAGAACAGCCTATAGCTTCCCTTGGTAATTCACACTAATGCTGTAAAACCTTTCCGCATCAGGAAATTCTTCTGTATGAGTTACAGGCTACATTCTTCTACATTCTTCATGCTCCTCAAGCCTGTTTCTTCTTGTTCTGTCCTCAGTAGCGGGACTGAACAGCTGGTCACAGGCCCCTATGCAAGAGCCACTCACATAATTGAAAACTGTTACTAAATCACCCCTTCAGCTACTCTTTCTTATTCATTCTTTTTATTATTTTTAAATTTTTAAAGGCTAAATAACCCCAGTTATCTTATGCTATTCTCATAGGTCTTTCAACCCCTTTAATTATTGTGCCTTTCTGCTAAGCCTTCTCTCACTTCTGGGGCAGCTGTGGCTACCAGAACCAGACACCGTTTTCTAAGGAGTTTTTGGACAGTACAAAGGATAATGAGATCATTTCCTCACATGATACATGCTATGCCTTTAGGTACACGTCACAGACATGGTGTTTCCTTTTTTTCTTTTAGTGTTTATACCTACATTTGTTGCTGACTCATGATCTGATTTTTTTTCTGTCTCCCAGAATGAGTAGAAGCTTTCTGTTATATTATACTTCCTGTGTTAAGCATGAATTCTTACTCTGCAGCGTGTCTGAGTCCATCATCAACCAAAGGATCGTTTAAACCTAAGTCAGAAAAAAATATATAGGTTCAGATTAAGTAATGATAAACCCATGTGTTTTTTTTTATTAGTTTCAGGTGTACAAGACAAGGTCATACTTAGACGTTCATCATTTATATCCCTCACACTGTGAACCCCCCTCCCCCCATGTTTTAAATAGGAATGAATTAGTCATGCTTTTCAATTTCCTGCCTTTCTATAATGGTTTGTCTTCTAGCTACAAAGGGTTATTTTGATAAAGTCAGTTTCAAGACCAGTGGAGCAAGAGATTGTTATAGGGCGTATTGTAGCTGAAACTTGTAGTTCGTTTGACAAAGTCTCTCATTGTGTCTGTGTACGAGATGTAGAGATCAGACAGTGACACAACTGGGAAGAGTCACAGTTCAACAACCAGAGAGGGCTGAATTCTGGGGTTTCTGTTGACCTGAGGTGTAGGCTCTGATGGTGTGGCTCACGTTTGACCTTGGCCTGTGTGATATTTTCACCAGTGATTTTTCTTTTTTTTAAATGAAGACAGAACGCATGTTTTACATAAATGTAAGAAATTATACAAAGTTGGGTACAATGGCTAGTTCACTGGCTGGAAAAGACAGATTTTTAAAAAGATATTGATGAGATTGTACAGTGGACTTGATGGACGTGAAAGGAAACAAATCCTAAATGAACAAGTACAGGATGGAGGAATCACTGGAAACAGCCCAAAACAGCATTCCCAACAGAGCATTATTATTGTGTTCACAGGCCTTATAAGTTATAAAAAAAAAAAAAGACAAAAAGATAAAGGTTTTGGCATCACTGACTAACAAGTGTGGGAAAATCTGAGGTCAAATGAAGTTTAATGTGTTTCTTTACCTACGAACTTCTTAGCGTTTAATACCTATGTTAACGAACATTAAGAATTTTAAGAGGTGGACATAATGTGCAAGGTTTCTTTAATTAATTTGACCTTCTTTTCATGAAGCGTTTTGCTGGATGATTTGATCTGCTGGACACACTGGGAAACACTGACCCAGAGATTTTAGTTGCGTAGAAACCCTATCTGAGCCTATAGTATAGAACAAAAGCAAATCATCCAATTATATTGTCCCGAGAAATGGAGGTACCACTCCCAGCACATAGCATTTGGAGAATAATTTTCTGCAAGACAATGACAAACCAAGCCATGTCCTATGAGGAAGAAATAAAAGGAATGGGGATGAAGGGGCATGGACAGACATTACGGTCCAGGTAAAATATTTAAAGGGCTGTGTGAAGGCTGGAAACTTCTGGGTTTCTGGTCGGATGAATAATAATAATGATAATTACAAAAGCAAACACTGACATGGCTCTTGCTATGTGCCAGACACTGTTCCAAGTGCCTTTCACCTGTTAACTCATTTAAATCTTACAACAATCCTATGAGGTGGATGCTATTAATAGTCCCATTTCGTGGCAGAAGAAAATTATGACACACAGAGAGAAAGTGATTTTCCTAAGCTCACACAGCCAGTAAGTGGCAAAACTGGGGTTTGAACTCTTCGTGGTTGGGCTCTAGAGCCTCTAATACTGTTTGCTCTGCTGGTGGATTTCAGCTCAGGGTGACGAGCACCTTGAACAGGGGTCCCTGTACACACACTGGCAGTGGTTAAGAGTTTGGACTATATGACTGTAAAGGTCTTACAGCTTGCATGGTCCATTTTATCTTTAGGTTCTAGAATTCTTTTTTTATTTTTATTTCTTAATTTTCTACAAAGTACTTCTGTGATAGCACTCTCCACAGAGAAAAGTGCTCACCAAAAGCTTTTATCAGTATCTTGAATTGGTACCATTTTGCAGCTTGGACATTAAAAGTTAAACAACTCATTATAATGTGCTTAAATTTGTAATCAGGTAATGAGTGGAGTATTGTTGAAGTAGTGAGTGTTGCAAGCTAAATGACCTGTCGGTCCAAACCCTACCACCTTTCTGTCTGTGAATAGAGTCTTTCCAAGAGAAGCAACATGGGTTTGTAGTTCAAATACTCATTGCTTATCTGATACTACATACCTGTCCAATCCTCAGTTTCAATTGGTCTCAGAATAGATAGTAATACCCTTTGGTTCTTGGCAAAAGCAAATGAAAATCATCTCTGGAGAAGGCATTTGCAGTCAAGGGCTCAAAGTATCTCCAGGAAATATTTTTTAAGATTAATGTAGCACATAGTAAAAAAAAAAAATAAAAATGAAGCACACAAGAAATCAAGGCAAGGGAGAACCAGCAGAAATAGCAAACTACAGAAGCAGGCCCACAGTAATTTCATATCTTGGAATCATTAGACAGAGATGATTTTTTGAAACTATGTTTACTCTGTTTAAAAAAAATAACAGACACCATTGAAAAATATCGACAGGGAACCATAAAAGAAGTGACCTTTAAAATTACCAAATAGAACTTCTAAATATTCAAAAGTTCACTAACCAAAATTTAAAACTTACTGTGTGGGTTTACGTCAGAGTGGATGCTGCTAAAGAGAATCCCAGTCAGAAGGGATTATTAGGAACGAAGCACAAAGGGCAAAAAGGGCAAACTAGGCATGGCCCAGTCAGAGAAATGCAGGCTGGATGGTAAAAGTCTACATGTATCTCACAGATTTCTGTAAGCAGAGCAGAGAGGGAATGGAGAAGAAGCACTATTTGTTGAGATCGTGACTGAGAAGATTCTAGAGCTGACTAAAGTCTCTAACCCTACAGGTTCAAGATGCCCAGTTAATCCTAAAAAATGTAAATAAAACCTAGAAACACAACACAAGACAGGAAAAGGACAGATGACCTTCAGAGGAGCAACAGTCAGCCTTACTGCTGACTTAACAATTGCAACAGGGAAAGTGGGATAAAAGTAGAATCATTTTTCAGTGTGCTACAACAAAATAAAAGCAAACAAAACCCCCCAAAACCTTTCAAATGAAAAATATATACCCAATGAGGAGAACTATCAAGAATATGGATTAAAAAGAAATATTTTCAGACAAGCAAAACCTGAGAAAGTCACCACCAACGGACACTTACTAAAGGAAATTCTAAAGGATATACTTAGGCAGAACTGATCCCAGATGGAAGACAGGAGATAAAGAAAGCAATGAGAAACAAAAACAGTGATCAATGTATGGGTCAATCTAACAATATACAAAATTAAAACACTGTCTTGTAGGATTAAAAGAACCAGATATAATGAAAATGCTGGGGGTGACTGGATGGCTCAGTTGGTTAGAGCGTGAGCTCTGAACAACAGGGTTGCCGGTTTGATTCCCACATGGGCCAGTGAGCTGCACCCTCCACAACTAGATTGAAGGCAATGAGCTGCCGCTGAGCTTCCGGAGGGGTGGCTGGATGGCTCAGTTGGTTAGAGCGCAGGCTCTCAACAACAGGGTTGAAGGTTCAATTCCCGCATGGGATGGTGGGCTGTGCCCGCTGCAACTAAGATTGAAAACGGCAACTGGACTTGGAGCCGAGCTGTGCCCTCCACAACTAGATTGAAGGACAACGACTTGGAGCTGATGGGCCCTGGAAAAACACAGTTCCCCAATTTAAAAAAAAAAAAAATGGGGCCGACCCAGTGGCTCAGGTGATTAGAGTTCCATGCTCCTAACTCCGAAGGCTGCCGGCTTGATTCCCACATGGGCCAGTGGGCTCTCAACCACAAGGTTGCCGGTTCAATTCCTCGAGTCCCGCAAGGGATGGTGGGCAGCGCCCCCTGCAACTAAGATTGAACACGGCACCTTGAGCTGAACTGCCGCTGAGCTCCCGGATGGCTCTGTTGGAGTGCGTCCTCTCAACCACAAGGTTGCCGGTTTGATTCCTCTACTCCCACAAGGGATGGTGGGCTGCGCCCCCTACAACTAGCAACAGCAACTGAACCTGGAGCTGAGCTGCACCCTCCACAACTAAGACTGAAAGGACAACTTGAAGCTGAACGACACCCTCCACAACTAAGATTGAAAGGACAACTCGACTTGGAAAAAAGTCCTGGAAGTACACACTGTTCCCCCATAAAGTCCTGTTCCCCTTCCCCAATAAAATCTTTTTTAAAAAATGATATAATGAAAATGCATGACTATAGTTATACATAAATCAAGTGATGGGTAAATATATTTCGAGTGTTCTAACATCATTGTACTGTTTAGGGGGAATGATGTTTATTAAATTTAGACTTTGAAAGAGATAAATAGATAAGACAGACAAATGCAATAGATCACCATGAAAACAGCACTAGACCTGGAGATTTAGACTCGAGTATCAGCTCTGCCACCAGTGAGTTGTATGGCCTTTGAAACACTACTTCTCTCATCTGTGTCTGTTTTCTTGTCTGCAAAATGAAGCTTTGGGACCAGATGAATTTTAAAGCTTCTTCATTATGATTCTATGACACACTGAGACATAGATTCTTTCGGGGGGAAAAAAGGAATCAATAGTTCCTGAGGTTTTTTTTTTTTTACCTCCTTTGAAATTTTATCAATAATCACTTGCATTTTACTTGTGGCTAACACATAGACCTGTTCAGAAACAGAAGCTAAATATAGTCTCGCACAGGTGTGTATTTTGCTTTCTGTTCATTTGTTTGGTTTGGTTTTCTTGTCATCCAGTACCCAAACAGTAATGGCAGTTTACCAAAGCCAAAGGGGTGAGGTGACTCGTGGGAATGTTAGGAGGACATGTTGCAGAAACCAGCTGGGAAAAGTGGGCCTCACTGTGCAGCTACTGTTTTTTTTCCTTCTTTGAACTTATTACCTGAATTGACATATGCCTCCTTTGCTTTCTCACCTTCTCTTCTCACCTTCTTCACCCCCCACCCCCCTCGCTCTCCCTCCTGTTTTTGCAGGCTAATAATAAGCCTGAGATCGAAGCGGCCCTCTTCCTAGACTGGATGAGACTGGAACCCCAGTCCATGGTGTGGCTGCCCGTCCTGCACAGAGTGGCTGCTGCGGAAACTGCCAAGCATCAGGCGAAGTGTAACATCTGCAAGGAGTGTCCAATCATCGGGTTCAGGTATTGCGAACCAAAAACGTGTCATTTTTTTTCTTACCATTTCTCACCTTTCTATGACTTGACCTTTTACCTCCTTTGCGGGTTGCTGTTAGCTTGTCCGTCTTCAGGGTGGGAGAGGAGGTACGTGATTGGGCTGGAGCAGCCATCACTTCCATCAGTTCCCTGATCACTGAGTTATTTGGGTGGATCTGACTCGTTACACAGGTGTGCCTTTCCACCTTCACGCTTCAGCGCCGCAGACTCCTTCTTAGGCGGACAGACTGACAGCCTGTTTCCACCGAGATACGAGGTCTGACAATTAAGTTCGCGAACTCGTCCTAGAAAAACTGCTACATACCCACCCCATTGCTGAATATCACTACGGTCACCTTCCAAGTACTCCCCTTGGGAAGCTATGCACTGACGCCAGTGCATAGTCAACCCTTCAGGGCAATTTTGGAACTCTTTTTCCGGAATGACCATCAGAGCTGTAAGTTCTGTACTCATCCTAGAAAAAGTGCTATATACCTCATTGATGAATATCAATACAGTCACCTTCGAAGTACTCCCCTTGGGAAGCTATGCACTGATGCCAGCGCCTAGTCCACCCTTCAAAGCAATTTTGGAACTGTTTTCTGGAATGGCCATCAGAGCTGTCATATTACCCTTGAGTCTTGAATGTCATCAAAATGTCTTCCTTTCAATATTTCCTTTATCATCAGGTAAAGAAAGAGGTCATTGGGGGCCAGATCAGGTGAGTAGGGAGGATGTTCCAATACAGTTATTTGTTTACTGGCTCAAAACTCCCTCACAGACAGTGCTGTGTGAGCTGGTACATTGTCGTGATGCAAGAGCCATGAATTGTTGGCAAAAAGTTCAAGTAGTCTAACTTTCATGCAGCCTTTTCAGCACTTCCAAATAATAAACTTGGTTAACTGTTTATCCAGTTGGTACAGATTCATAATGAATAAGCCCCCTGACATCAGAAAAGGTTAGCAACATTGTTGCAGCAAGTTCGCAAACTTAATTGTCAACCTCCTATTTGTCCTTGGTGGTATACAGATAAACTGGGGCTTTTTCCTGGAACCAAAGCATTCTCTCTCTCTCTCTCTCTCTCTCTCTCTCTCTCTCTCTCTCTCTCTCTCTCTCTCTCTCTCTCTTTCTTTCCCTCCTTCCTTCCCTCCCTCCCTCCCTCCCCACACACACAATCTTTTCTGCTTATAGAAACCCTCCCAGAATCAGTTAGAAAACTAAGAAATTATTCTGTATTGGGAGACCCATCATGGTGGCTCCGTCTCTTAATCACTTTGCACCACTTTTTTCCCCCTTAATGTAACAAGAATTGTTTTAAGCAACCTAGGACTTACTTCTTTATCTGTGAATCTGATTATGCTCATTCCATGGTAACCTAATGAACTTCTAAGGGACTATAAAGTATGCAAGTAAATGAAAGATTCACAAAGCAGCTAAAAAAAAAGTTCCTTATAAATGTAAAAGTGAAAGAGATAGAAAACAGCAAGTTATTAATCTGATATTCTTAAACTGTCATAGAAAACAATTGGCTCTTAAATCTTTAGCCTTGTTGATCTGTTTGGGGAGACAGGGTATTTATAAATGAATTCATCTTATTGAACAATAACCCCAAATCCAAATTCTGAAATGATGGAATATTGAAACATTTGGATCAACATCAAGGTTTCCTTAGGAGGAATAAGCCATAAGGTTGTAAAGTAGCTATGTAGTAGTCTATGCTTGTTCAGAATCTATTTAGCAGCTGAGTAAATACTCTTCCTGGCTGTGCTTGGGCTTGTTTTAATACTTGTTGCCTAATAACTACTTTGTATCGTTTGTGTCCTCCTGTTCTTCCAAACTTCATGCTGTTTACAAAGAGGTTTTACGAAAACCCCTAGAAGTTTCCAAAGCCTAGATAGACAACACTGAGTAGGTAATGCTTGGAAAGGACATCTTCTTTCCTTCTTGGTTTTGGCAGAATGATGCCCTATGGGGTAGGGAGGGGAAGTCACAAGGAAAAGCATTATATGTCTTTTCCTTCTTTTCTCAACTTCCCCGGCTAGGAAGATTCATATATGGAGAAAATTTTATAAAATAAGAGAATGCTTTGGAGGATCTAAGCATTTTCACATTCACTTCTTTTGCCCTTATCAAATTAGATTATTTTAGGAATCAGCACCTCTCTTTTCTCTCTCCACCCCCCCCCCAAGATGGTTGGGATCTAAAAAAGGTAGCTTTTTCCCCGCATTCCCATATGTCACATAAGGAATATGTTCAAATTGGCTAAGATACTTATTTGAGGAAGCAAAAGGCAGGGAGAGTATGAAACAAAGAATGCAGCCTTCTGCGAATGGGAAGAAATGTACCATCTAGTATTCACAGATTATAAATTCTTTCATCTAATCCAATTTTTGTCCTTTCTTGGGGCTTCAGTTATCATTTGCGGATAATGTGGTGAGGGATTTCTGAAGGGAGACAGATAAAAGAGATTATACAAGTAACTGAAGATGAATCATGTCAGTCAGAAAATGTAATTAAAGCAAGATTTGTTTTAACTGATTGAGAGTTCTTATTTAATTTTCTTTTGTCTTATGAAATTGCTGTATCTTTATGTATATTTTTTGAAAATAATTGCTTCAGAAAACTTTTGTCCCCATGATGGGTAAGGAGGCCTGCAGTGGATTAATCTATGTCTCCTGGAAGTTCTTTCATATTCTAGTATTTGGTCTTCAAAAGACTGGAAGTTTGCCAGTAACTTCTTCCTTAATCTGAAAGAGTTCCTAGTGGAATTGAATAAGAGCCGAGTTTGTCTTCCCTCCTTCCAAATGTTTATAGGATAATCTTCCTGCCAAAATGTTTTGATACTGTAGGAGAAGCACCAGAGAAATCTGGAGGTAGGAAGTTAATCACTTACCTAACGGGATTAATGAACATTGCAGTCTGTTTCTAGAATCAAGACAGTGTGTGGAAGATAGTTTATTAAAGAGTGTTCTTTGGGAATGCGCTTGGAAGAAATACATATGTGTTTGTGTTTGTTCTTTTCCAGGTACAGGAGTCTGAAGCACTTTAATTATGACATTTGCCAAAGTTGCTTTTTTTCTGGTCGAGTTGCAAAAGGCCATAAGATGCACTATCCCATGGTGGAATATTGCACTCCGGTAAGTCAGATGCCTCCCTGATGTGAGTTGTGAGTTAGTTAGCTGGAAGAAGGTTGGGACAGTATTGCAGATAACGCATAATGCTGTGATGTCTGAGTAAGTCACGTCTTCCCCGGCTTACGTGGCTCCAAATTGTGGGCATCAGGACTTAACCTTATCCCTGCAGCGTCGGGTAATGCCTGGCACACACGGACTATTGCAGACACTCAACAAATATTTTTGGATGAATAAATAGGTTTTTCTTCCATGTGCATTGGTTGTAGGGAACACATTTTCACATTTCTTTTGCATAGCCCTAGCACTTATATGGAGAAGTTTTATAGCCATGGGGCATGTTGGATATGTGGGTATAATGTGTGTTCCCCAAAATTTGTAATCCACCCCTTTCAATCTCTTACTCATCTTTTATCTGTTTTATATACTAACACTTAGCAACTAAATGCCGGGCATTTACCTTGTAAACTACTCTGTGTGAAATAGGTATTATTTTTTTATCCCCTTTTTACAGATGAGGACTCTGAGGTCCTGAGGTTAAGTAATTTGCCTGAGGTTCTAGAATTAAGAGGTGGAGGCTTCTTCTTTGATGTTTTGGGGAAATGTTCAGTGGCTAACATAACTTTGAAAAATCACTGGTGAGATGGACGAGGTATATAGACCTGGTGGTCAGACAGATCTGGGTGTAAATCTTATGTTCCTGAAACACTCCCTGCCTGCTCTTCAAAGTCTGGTCTGTCAACCAGCAGCACTGGCGTTATCTGGGAGCTTATTAGAAGTTTAGAACCTCAGGCCCCTATCCCTCCCTGACTTTTTTAAAATCACCACCTGCATTTTATCAAGATCTGCAGGTGGTTCCCATGCACATCGAAGTTTGAGAAGCTCTGCTTTAGCGTACTTCTCTCTTCCATCTTCAGAGTGGTCCTCCCAGTTTTTCCAATGTCTTTTTCGCTTTGATTCTTTTTGTAAAGGTATTCAATGAGGGAGAATGAACCATGTTGTGATGAGATTATTTAGTAGGTGGAACGTGGTACCTGTTTGGACAAAATAGTTTTTAAAATACCAGAAAGTGTGGTAAAAGTCAACGTTAACTTTTCGCCTTAAAGACTTCCATAAACTACCATTTATTGAGTAGCCTAGTAGTTGAGACACTTCATGTATTCATTGTAACCACTGAGCCTCGGATATGCAAATAACTCACTCACCCAAGTTAACCCCCCTAGTACATGCCAGGCTTGATTTCAAAACCCGGGTTTTGTCTTATTCCAAAGCCTTTGCTCTCAACCACCACTGGAGTGGTCCTTTGTCTTGAGGTCCTACTCTCCCAAGTCTGACCTCAGCGCCATTTCCCTTTCAGACTACATCAGGAGAAGATGTTCGAGACTTTGCCAAGGTACTAAAAAACAAATTTCGTACCAAAAGGTATTTTGCGAAGCATCCCCGAATGGGCTACCTGCCAGTGCAGACTGTCTTAGAGGGGGACAACATGGAAACGTGAGTACTGGGAAAAGCACAATAATTGACTCTCCTCGTTTGACGTAGATTTGATCTCCTTTCAGCTAAATACCCCCCTTCACTCCCAAATGCAAACAGTCTCTCCTATTTCTTTCTCTAGATTTACTGTAGTTCAAAAGAGCAAAAAACAGGCTGACGTTCAGTCGCCATTTTCCTACGTCAGTTGTCCCAGGACCATTACCATTTCCAAAAGTTAAACTTGATCTCACAGGGAAAACCCCACGTTACAACTGCTAATTGTCTTACGAGACTTTTAAGAAATATGGGACTGTTTACAAATGAGTGATTTCAATATTTCCTTTTGATTTTCCTCCCTCGCAAATCAGTAGATGTGTGTCTTTTTTGGATCTGATTGTGTGGTCATATCTAGCCACTTTTTTATCCTACTTGAAAGAAAATATAGTCACAGGAAATTCCTTCACAGTAAGTAGTAATGATTCTCATGATCAAATGGATGATGTCTTCACCTCTTTTAAACCTTCTCTTTTTTTCCCCATAACCCTGGTGGCAATTGCACCACTGTTTGTTTTTCTTTTAATTCACTTTCCACTTTTGTTTGGCTGTTGCTTTCCATGATTCATACTTAATTGGTTGGATTTTATTTGTTTTGACCTTTCAGTAATTTTTTTGCGGCCATGTTTGCCTGTGTCTCTTCACCACCTCATTTTTTGTTTTGCAGTCCTGTTACTCTGATCAACTTCTGGCCGGTAGATTCTGCGTGAGTACTTCTGCTGAAGGGCGCTGCTGCCACCACCACATTCGCTTGCTGATTTTTAAAATTTTTGTTTGGTTTATTTGTTTTCTTTTGAAGACATATTTTTCCTTCTTTCATTTCAATTTTTTTTTCTTCCCTTGATAAGACTTTGAGAGTGCCATCTACCACAGATCAGGAGAATCAGAGTGAGGTTTTCAGTTGCCCATCTGGTCAAATTTAAAGCAGCAGAAATCCTGGCCTTGTTTAAATTAACAGCAAAGAAATTATTGAGTTGTTAGTTTATTCCTGGGAGATGTGTTTCTATATTCTTCAGGTATAAGCAGGGAAGAGCTTTCTGATTACATAACATTCTTTAGCCCCAGTTCTTGAGAGTCAGTGCTTTAGGACCTTCAAAAGGATGATGATTTATTCTTTAGGGCCTGTTGTAAGTGAGTGGACCATTAAATATCAGCAGAATTTGTTTTATAGTATGATGTTGACTTTGAATGAATAATTTCAATGAGGTAGGTGGACTTTTTATCAGGTAATGCCATGCTATTTGACTAATCTTTATATACATGAGCTCATTTTTGAACTAAATTCACTTGCTCTTCTTTCCAAACTAAATATTCAGCTCATTAGCAGTTATAGGTTTACACTGGGATGAAAGTGTACTGTGGTCTTTGTCATTACTCTTGGTGTGTATTAATAATAACTAATAGTAGATGCCAGCTGATAATTGATTTATCTCAGAGTTTATAATGTTAGAAAACTCATTTTGGTGGTCTGTGATTTATATATTAGCAAAGTGTGCATGTTTTAAAGTCATTGTGTGGGGTTTTTATAACAAATTTTTTTGTATTTCAAAGTGTACTTTATTAAAACATGTATTTAAAGTCAGCTCTATTACATGTAAGGAGTAAATGACCAATTTTGAAGACAGGCTTGTGTAAGAATTCAGTTTATTCTTACTGGGTCTTTTTTATTGTTTTACCATATAATTTAATTTAAAGTAGATTCCTTTTTTAAAAAAAGCCTGAAGCGATGAATGCAAACGCTGAATTGAGGTTTATTTTAAATTTTTAATGGCCTAAAGGAGAAGTATGAGGCATCTGTTTTTTATGTTTTTTTGTTTATTTTTTTCATCTTTTTTTTAAAGCTTCAATATTGTGCTCTTTAATTTTGAGATAATGGGAGCTATAAGTATTGAGCTACCTGATTTCTTTAATCATCATGCGTAAACAACGTGGGGACTTAATTAGATTCACTTATGTTCCTTGTTATTGGTAACTGTTTCCCCTAACCCAGGTAGTCTATTTGTTTATAGAAATTAGACCCTTCCATAAATAAGAAACTTTGAAAAAATTGGTATACTGAAATTCTCAGCTTGATTGGATCCTGATAAACAAATGAATTTACCTCTGGATGGAATAAGTTTTAACCAGTTAAAAAATCCAAAACATAAATATGCTAAAGAATAGTTTTGAAAAATGCATGGATGGCGATAGCACAAAATAATAAGCAAAGAAGAACTAACAGTTCCTTGAAAGGAAAGAAGAAGAAAAGATGATTATTTTATATATATTTCATGAGAAAAAAATCATGCCTATCAGTTTAATGTAACTGATGTTAAATGGAGGCTGTTTGTCTTAAACTTTAAAGAACTTTAAAATGAATAACATCCTTTATTAAAATATCTTCTCTAACAACTGAAACATACCCCCATTTTGTCTTCTTATAAAAAGTTTTCTAGATTATTCAGAAATTGTGGAAAGTTCTAATTTTAAAGAAGAAAACAAACCCAGCAGATTGAAGTTCCCGTTTTCCTTAATACCAGTAATTTTATTAAAGTCTTTATTCATAGGACTATATAATTTATAAAATATATTGTAAAGCTATTCTATACAGGCAGAAGAGACAGGTCCTAAGGTGTTTTATGTTGCAAGAATTCTGATGTTAACAAATCCTATGATGATGACAGCATTTAATCCATTTAATATGAATCACAGCATTTGAAAGTTCACTGAGATACAGATATTTTATTTTTCCTTAGAGAAAACCTGTGTTACCCATATTTCTCATACTATTTGAAACTAAATCTAGCATAAACCTTTTATATTGTTTGTCCACAAATGAGACAGTCAGACGATATTCTTTGAGTTCTTCTGCTTTGAAATCTAAAGGATGAAAAATTATCAGTGGAGTTTTCACAAGAGACAAGATAAGATGGTGGTGGGTGGAATGGAATTGGCCATTAATGATGATAGAAATAATCCTTCTGGGTATATTGTTTTGTATTTAGGAAGTGGGAAGGGAGAAGAGTATTCTTACCTTCCCTTCAAAAAGTGTTTTAGAAAGCCTTGCATTTAGTTTTGTTTCTGGACTAAGTGGTTTTGTACTTTTACTAGTTCTTGGTTTCTAAATGATTCTTCTCTGACCAGCACTCCCTTTTGGCTCATTTTCTGCTTTAATAAGTGCCTCCTATAGTGCATATATTTTTTCAGATTTCTGGTTATTATGAGTTTTTGTGCTTATGCATGCTGTGTTAGGTGCTATGTGCATTAATAAGAAAAATAACGTGGAATTACCCTCAAGGCTAAGAATTAAAGCTCTGCATAAGATTTTCTGTATGAGATTTTATTCAAGTACTTTGGATTTACATGCCTAGTTTTCTTGGCGTAGTTATGCTCCAAGGTCTCAGGTTTTCTTTCTTCTGTACACTACCAGGGTAGCAACTGTTAAAAGGGAAAAAACATTAATATATGTTTCTCGATGGTGGACTTTTAGTTTATAAGAAGAATATAATTGAAAGACTGGCGTGTTCCAGAAGATAGGGCTTTTAAGCCAAGTAATCCAAGTACTAAATTATCTTTACTTGCAGTAACTATCTCAAAACAAACCTTAGCATTTTTCTAATAATGGGCTGCTCCAGGGTTCTAAGAAATTAGCAGATTGACTCTCCAAAACTACAGTGAAGAAGGAAATCTTTGGATCTGCCTGGTAAATTGGGTAGTCATCCTTTTATTTCCTCATGAGAGTTTAAACGTCTTTGTAATTCATTCCAAATTTGACTGTGGTGACTCTTGACCTAGAGAACATTGATTTTATAAATAACACATTTATCTCCCAGGGAAAACTTCAGTCCCCTAGTTATTTGCTGTAATGTGCTGTAATCATCTCATGACTATGTGTCTTCTTTAAGAAATAGGAATTTCTAGCACATTTCCTATGTAAGCCTCGGTAACTACATGTTTTTCCTTTTTTTTTTTTTTTTTTTAAATGTAAGAGAAAACAAACATCTTCGTGTTCCTACCAAGTCCTTGAATGCTGCTTGGACATTGGACTAAACCAGTCCTCACTGAATAGATCACTGTTGACTTTGGATTTCTGCCTTTACCTAAGGGCTTTCTGTGTCAGGACAGAAATGGAAGCGACCTTTTGTCCTATTCCAATTAAAAAAAAAAAAAAAGCACAAGCCCAAATGGTTTTCAAAACAGATGGATTTTTTCCCTAAGGTTAATCCAAAGATACTATAACAACGCCAAGGATAATTAATAGATTAGGTATAAAGGGTGGAAAAAACATTAACCCTACCAAAATCCTAGTCTATGGAGCTAAAAACACCGAAAAAACAAACAAACAAAACACAGGTTTTTATATCCAAAAAGTATATAGACTATTTATGCTAATTAATTCCCTTTCTTGTTTTCTCCTTTGTGTATTATTAGCATATAGTATCCCTAATAAGAAATATATTGAATGTAGTCATCCTTTTAAAAAACATGGTAATATAATTTGGGGTCATTCAGTTTTATTGTATGGCATAGTCCTGCTGCTAAATTGGTAGATATATTCCTTCTTTACAAAATTCCACGAACCAAGACATCTTGATACGTGGCATCTTAAGTCATTAACTGGAGTGGCCTCTTTGGAACAAAAGTTGTTGACTATGAATGTACTAGGCAAACATACAGCTTCTATTAAATAAAAAGAGACCTAATAAATGGCACAGGTGTAAACTGTTGAAAATTTTAAACCACATAGTGCTAAAACAATTTCAGAACTATAGGATATGAGCTATTACCAGGTAAGAGGACAAAATGTCACATAGAGATGGTCTCCCTTAACCTTTTCTGTAATTGAAACTTTCCACAGACATTTTTGATCTCTCTATGGCTTTTGATAAAAGCAGAAGTATGAGAAATCATCTCTCAAACTTGGATTTAAAATACTGGATGATATCTAAGCTGTAGGAGCAATTAAACGTGTACATGATCCGTAGAATTAGAATAAAAGCATTCTAGGCCATGTATATAACATAACTGTGTGGTGGGTTTTTTTTTTCTCCATTAATAGATGGTATCTGTAACTAATCACATTTTCTGCCTTATAGGCCCGCCTCGTCCCCTCAGCTTTCACATGATGATACTCATTCACGCATTGAACATTATGCTAGCAGGTATGAGACTAGTTGAATGCCAGGCAAATATTGATTAAATTAACTAACCAAGGAAAGCTAACCTATAGTCATTTTAAACAAATCTTTTCTTTTTCCCCAATCTTGTCTGATTTCTACTAATTAACTTGCCCTCTAACGTGCATGCCATTCCACTGCATGTTGATTTTGGACACCAATAAGAGCGTTAGTCCAGAATAATCTCCCCTAACCCTGGCCTTTAAACATTTCTGATAGCTTTGTTATGTTCTGTATACTGAGCACGTTTGATAAATTGGCTTAGAAATCGTATAACCTTAGAAAACTGCTAGACCAAACATAATATGTGAAGAAATGATACTATGTTATGTGGAGAATATGAAAACATTGGCTTGCCATTTGTTTGTTTATTTTACATAATATGCTGTAAAGAAGAGAATAATTGATTTTCCTAATCCTTGGACCTTTCTGTCCCACCTTCTTTGTGTTTGAGATAATTTTTATACCTAAAAACTGAACTGCTAATTGTAAGATATCTCATGCTTGTTAAATACATCCGTAAGAGTTTGCTTAACTTTTTTATTTTTAGTTGTAAAAAGACTATTATTGTCTGAGGTGAAGGAGGTTTTCAAAGGCAAAAATTGGTAGCAGAATGTGTAGAGCACTTACTATGAATTCATCCTTTATCAATATTCTCACTGCTGAACATGTTTATCAAGTGTGGAAAGCATTAACTAGCTATATATATATTTGTCGTCGATGAAAAGCTTTAATGGTATTGAAAACCAAGGGGTAGTGTAAGGTACAGAATATTATTGTTGTGAGGGAAGCTTTTTTGTGTGAAAACAGAGGCCTGGTCTCAGTGAAAGGAAGATCGATCTGTGAAGAAAAAAAGAAAAACAACAGAATACAACTTCTATAATTTATAGCATAAATGTAAAGCTGCTAACTAGCTGTGGTCTTACCCGTCACTGCCTCAAATGGTTAGGCCAACACACATATCTTTTAATTTGAAGGATTCCTTTCTCCTCTTGACATGATTTATCTTTTAGTTTTCAGGAATGTTCGATTAGGTCTTGAATAGATTCTAAGAAATCACATAAGTTTTAATGAGCTTTTACGTTTTTTATCAGGCTAGCAGAAATGGAAAACAGCAATGGATCTTATCTAAATGATAGCATCTCTCCTAATGAGAGCATGTAAGTATCCTGTCTCTTTTTACAAAATGTTCCTGAAGATGAAATTGCTTTGAGGGATTTAGAGGTAGGGTAGCACAGAAAATAGGAATTAGCAGTATATGCATTTGATCTTTCAAGGAGCCATTCATTTACTTTTTTCTCCTCTTAACTCTTAACCTGACATAGAATGAGCTCATCCACGTTGTGGCATTATTGGTATTCCAGAGTAGAAAACACAGTTTGCCTTATTCTTATTTAATACCATACTATCACAAATTGTAGAGTCCCAAATACTTAAATTATATTAAATGCTCAATTTTTTTTTTACCAGACCTGCCAGATCTTTAAAGGGATAAGATACTAATTTTTTAAAGTGATGGCTAAGTAGTATTTTCTTCACTCGTGGGGAGCGGAGATACAATCTCAGTGTAGTTGCATTGGTATTGCCATATGGTTTGTTAGTTGGGCCCTTTCCTTCAAAGATCAAAGGTAGTAGGTTTTTGTGGTTTAGTATCTTCACGAGCTAAATAAAGTGAGGCAATCTTGTACAGGGTTTCGGAAGAGGGAGTACAAATTCAGGTCACAGGGTTTTAGTGGGATGATAAGCCAGGCCTGTCAAACTTAAGGAAGGAGAGAGAGTGATGTTAAAAATGGCAGAGAATACAGCACTGGCAGGGAAACCAGCTTTCTTATCGAGTAGGGGAAGTAGCACAATAGGAGAACAGAATATTACCTTCTTCATCTGCTCCCTCCACCTCAGGCCCCTGAATCAAGGGCCTGAGGTGGAGGGAGCAGATGGAGAAGCTAATGTAAAGGGGAAAAAATAAGGCTCTACTAACTGAATAGATAATGTAGAAGAAATCTAGGCAAAGTACAATAATGTTTTTACTTTGATAACTTATGGATGTCTCACCACTTTGTCCTGGACAATCTAGGCAAAGGGAAGAAGGGTAAATCTATCCTATGTAGTTGATATGGCAACCCAAAGTTACACTCAGATGAGAAGAGTACTTTTAGAAGGATTACGCTGAGGGAAATTGTATCAAAGTAGCATTTGTACTAACTGGTTAATAAAGAGCTGGGAAAAAATCATCTCATCTGATACAAAAAGGCGATTAAGGTAATAATAAAGAAATAAAAATCAACACCCAGCCATTCAACTATGACTTAGTTACTTAAAACAAAACAACCTTTTCCCCAAACATCACTGTGGTGCATTCTCTTTCTTAGCCATGAGGAAAAGCATTAATAGTATTAATATATAAAATTTTTGACAGGAAAATATGTGACCAAAGAATTAACCAAATGTAAACAACCTGAATGATTTGCTTCTTTGGGTCACTGATTTTAATATTAGTAGCTCTAGCACTAATATCAATTAATTCAATCAAATTAATTGAAGTTGTATCTGTATAATAAGGGCTGCCATTCATTGACTGCCTAAGAGAACAGTAAGAGAAGTTTGATTAGGGCTATCTGCTGTAATTAAACATGGGAAGTTCTAGCAATAAAATTTCAGAATTTGGGAAGAGGGATAATAAATTAGATAGGTGGTAAAACTGCTTTTGTTTTATTTTGAAATGAAATTTAGCTTTAGCTCATTTTGAGAACATAAAATCCATTTAGATTCAATATTGGATGGTAAAATCATGATATTTTAGGGGCAGGTCTGGAAAAGTGGTTTGGAGGATTGGTCAACTTCACTTAAATGTTTATTTTTAACGCCCAATTACTTTTAGTCAACTTTTAACTTCTCAACCAATTCCCTGGCTTGACGGGCAAAAATCATTTTGAAATTAGGAGGACTTTTTCCTAAATATCTGAATTTTTTTTTCAACTCAGAAGACAAGGAGATGAGGAAAGGAAATTAAGTGAGTGTGGAGAGGGGAATATTAACCTATCATCTTAATGATATTTAGCCAAACAGAGCTTTAGCCACTCATTAAGAACAGAGTGAAGTTCTTTTTTTTCCTTTTCCCCTTTGTTTTCCCTCCAGAGTGAAGTTCTTACAACTTAGAGGTATACAGGCTTTTCAGGAGATAGGAGCAATGCATTTAGAAAACAATTTCTCCTGTGCAGTAGCGAGTTCCTAGTTTCAAGGAAAGATTGCAGCTGCCTTGCAAAATATGAGCCTTTTGCCTCTTTGTTCTCCAAGATTAGTCCTTAAAAGCTGCTCTAAAGAATGAGTTGTTCAGTTTTCTTTTAGTCACCTTAATGGCTTTTTTTGTCTAATTTTTGTTTTTCTATCTAAATAACAATTGAACGAAATAATCGTTTGTCTACAGTTTCATTATCGTTACCATCCTGCCTCTGTGGCTTTTATAAGTTCAAACTGGCTCAACGAAGCAACACTTTTTGGTTCCATTGCGTTCCACTTAACAAAATATTTACTCTACTATTTTAAGGCCTGCAGTTTTTTCCTGGTCAGTATCAACTATAGTGTGGGGTAGTGAACAGATTACCTTGACAGGCTTGGTAGCAAAAGCATTATACAGCCATTATATGTCTTTTAATATTTATTAAGTGTGGGTGAAACTGTCGACAGAGTCCCAGTATTTCTGTAAGTCTGCCATTCATTTACCCAGGTAAACAGGCCAATCAAATTCAATGGCAAATCAGAGCAAGAAACATTTGACTACATCAATAGGATGGTAGACCACAACCTCAACAGTATCAAAACGTCTTTAGAAACAGGAAAAGGGGTCTAATTAATTGTGAAGAGCAAATAAATGTTTCGATATTTAAATACACACCCGAGTCCCTGACCCCCAAAGCAAATAAGGGGGAAAAAACCAAAACCTTTGATTTTATTTTCCAGAGATGATGAACATTTGTTAATCCAGCATTACTGCCAAAGTTTGAACCAGGACTCCCCCTTGAGCCAGCCTCGTAGTCCTGCCCAGATCTTGATTTCCTTAGAGAGTGAGGAAAGAGGGGAGCTAGAGAGAATCCTAGCAGATCTTGAGGAAGAAAACAGGTGAGTTTTCTTTCTAGCTTTGTCGTTGGTATGCAGAGTGCATACACCTGCACACGGAGAAAAGCGCCAGGAGTCTTCACTTAGAGTCGTTCTATGTCTAATTGTTTTCTCCAATAATCTGTTTAGCTCCATGTACAACTTCTCTTTTTTTCCTTATCTGAAAGAAGAAAATGAATGCAATAGTATAATTAAGAACTCGTATTTTAGGTGGGAAGGGAATTAACACTGGTGGTGGTATTTGATTTGTTGCATGTGTTTCAGAGGCATTGGTTTTCTATTTGAGAGTAGAATGTAAGAACAAAGCAGGTCATTTCATTGTATGATTATATGATTTGTACACATGTTTGGCCACATTCTCTCAAAGCGTTTAAGAAAGTAGGTTCATTGGCTTGGTCATACTTGGGAACAGATCAGTTCATCTTATTTCTCATCGTCAAATATAGACATCATTTGTGCTCACCATCATAGCAGATGAGCGAGATGATTTCAGTTGTCAATCATCACCTGAAAAATAGTAGAAATTGTAGAAGTAAAAGCCGAAAGAAAATTCACAATGACTGCAGAGAGGACAAAGAGATAAAATCTGGTATATTATGTGGTGTTAGGATAATGCAAATCACTGGACTTGTACTTTTGTATTACATTTCTTAGATCATAGGTCCCTTGGTTAAGAAAGGCTTTTGCACATGATCACTCCTAATTCAGTGTGCTTTCTTTAGACAGATGCCACCAGGCAAGTCTTTAAAGGAGCAATTGCTCACATCTGTGGGACTTGAATACTTGCATTTCTTTGGTTTAGCCCAAGGCACCTAGACTTCTTAATCTAGGCAACACAGTATGTCTGAGAACCAGTGCCCTCAGGGAGTATGTCATCTCAAGATGAAAAAGCAAACTGCCATTCATCCAGTGCTTTCTGCTGCATTTCCCTCTTTTTGGCTCTTAATACCCCTGACCTCTGGCCAGAGCTCCTTTCCTGGTTGGGTTCCCTTTAGTCTCTTCCCCGCTCCTCCAATAAATCCTCCATACTGATTCCAGTTGCACATCTTTCCAGAATCAAGACCTATCATGGTATTCTTCCATCATTGGATTTCTGCAGCTAGAAAAAAAATCCAGCTTCTCAGCTGGGCATTTAAAACCTTCCACAATTTTCTCTTGATCTGCTTTTACAGCTCCTTCTTCTTTTGTACCTGTCTTCTGGCCACACTATTGTAGCTACTGTTTCTGAATGCATCCGGCTCTCATCCACTTTGTGGCTCGAGGTCAAGCTGACTTCCCAGCTTAGCTGCTATGCCCCATCCCTTTACTGCCATATCTGACAAAGGAGTCTTACTCATCCTCCATGACCTTGCTCAAAATAATTTTCCGTTGCTCATAGAACTAACTCCCTGATTGTTTGCCTTTTTATCAGTGTTTCCCAGTGCCTCACTCTAATGTGTTGGAGAATGTCTTTGGGGCAAGGATCGTGTCTTTATCCTCTCAGTGTCCTCTAGAGTACCCAGCACAGTGTGAATATTTGGTCGGTACTCAGGAAATTTGCTAAAAACTTAAGAATATAGCAAAGATGTCACATGAGTACCGTCCAGGAGGTAATACTAAACATTTTGTTGGTTTTAATGGTAACATTATTTTTGGCCTTATTTGGCAGTGAAGACCATGGTAGATAAAACATTTCTCTCTACTTTATTGAGGATCATCATTGGTATCCATTTATGTTAAATCTTTAATTATTTTAAGGGTCAAAGTCAAATAGGAAGAAAAATGTTGGGATTGGCGTTATACATAGAATTTGATGTTACCCAGAAGTAAAAATATTTTGTGCTATATGATTGTTGCCATTGTGTAATAATCTTTGTATCTCATTGGTCAAGAGCTTTGTCTTGTTTGCTATTAGTGTACTTTCCTTCCATACCATGAAAACCAAGCCAAAGAGTGTTGGTAAAGATTACTAATAACTATCATTTACATAATTTAATCATTTTCAGAGCACTTGAATGTGTTTCGGGTCATTTAATCTTCCTAAGAGCTCTGTAAAGAGGGTGGATGGGAAAATGCAGGTTCAGAGAGGTTCAAATGGCTTGACCCAGATTTCATAATCAGCCAGTGGCAGAACCAAGTTTAAATCCAGATTTTATGACTTAAAATAACCAGCTCCTCCTTGCACCAGACAGTAAAGAAGAGTCATTCGGTGTAAATATCACTTACATAGAATTGTGGCATGTTCCCCGGAATGTACCTTCATTTTAGGAAACATTTTTAAGGACTAGACATGATTAAACCAGTTCATCTATACTTGTGGTATAGTGATAACCACTTTACTCTGAAAGATATCCAAGACCATTCCCCAAGAATGGGATGGCTTCTTCTCTGAAAGAAAAGAAAAAAAAATACACCGAGTTTGCTTAGAGCTTCAAAATGAAGAATCTGGTGTTGATGCAAGTCTTTCTGTACGTTATCTTGACCTTCAAGTAAAGTTTAGGGTGAACTTCTTTCTCCCTCCACTTTGTCACATTTTCACTTCCTACCAAATCCCAAAGAGATGTCTCTGTAGAGCTCTCCTACTGAAAATGGCCTGTCTAGTTTCCTTTTCCCTATCCTCTCTTGTTGCACTTCTGTTCAAATTGCTTCAGAGCCATAGCTTAGCCTTTGTGATCTTTGAATTCAGTGTGGTTAAAGGAGCCTTGAATTCATCATCTCCTGTCCTTCCTCTGAGAGAGCCCAGGCGGTCATTAGATGCCCTCTCTCAGTGCCTGCCAAGCTGTCTGTATCTCCCAAGTCAAATTGGCTACCTAATCAGACAAATACAAGCATACCTTTAGAGAGAATGGGAGAGGACATTTAAAAATTGAGATTGTCCCATGTCCTTTGGATACGTGCTTGCTATATGTGTATTTCGAGTTCCTTTATTTGTAGCTATACATCTGCAGATGTCAGAGGAAAGAGGCTCAGAGATCCCCCGTTCCTGACTAGATATGTTACTGAATTCTGTTCATCTCATTCATGAGCCCTTCCCCTCAATCGTCTTGGAAAATAGAGAATGGCTAATTTAGAAGTGTCTCAGGGGTGTCTTATCTCTGTCTTTAGAGTTTCATTTCTCCCAGTTGTCCCGTGTATCATTCAATAAATATTTGTGGAATAAATCAATGAATAAATGAATTGAAATGAAGCTGCATTTATTTTAATTGTAGCACTCGTGCTTGTACTTTGGACTAAAATTCTTTTTGAAACCTAATGTCATAGAGAGAAGCCTTTCAAAAGCTTTTCTTCTACTTGCTTTGCAAAATACTTCCCTTTTCAAACTTGCTTGATTAGTGTATTTCTTTGTCGTAAATTTAGAATGTTAAAAATTTATTTTCCAAATTCCAGGCCTTACATCTCCCCCACTGGCATTCTCTGAATCTTGGTTTATGCCACAATGATAAGCTAAAAGCTGTGACCAAAGCTAAAGCTGACTCCGAATTTTCTCAATAGTGATCGTCATAAATTTGGGTGACTGTTGCCGTATATAGTCTTTACTGTTTCGTGTCTGTGTACCGTCTCTCCCTCATACTACAGATAATTTGATGCACCTTTATTTGGTTGAGACCTTTTGGATGTTGAGAATTGACTCCATTGTGTGTCCTTTACATTGCAAACTCAAAGTTTGCTTTGTCCTGCATACGTTAAAGCCTGCCATCTCCTGACTTAAATTTGCAGTGTCAAATTCTGACGTATTTTTCTCTGCACTGTCTAAACGAACCCACACTGGCTCTGAAATTCTAGGGATGACCGTAGCAGTGAAATGGTAGCCTTTAGGAGAGACAAAAATCGCATTGTCATTCTGCTGCCTGCATAGATTACTCCCAAGTTTAGAAGGAGGGTAAATACGAACCTGATTCACTGTGAAGTCTAAAGTTAAAGTTGTTAGTAGATGTTGTATGTCAACAGGAAACCATGGATTCTTAGTTCCTACTCAGTACCTTTCATATGTCTTTTTGTTGGGCGACCAGATGTTATACAGCCTAAATTTGCGTTTTTCTCTTGTTCTTTTCATTCCTCCAATGGTTATGCAAGATTATTAATGTTACAGTCAAAGAATTTTTAGATTGGTTATGAAACTGAATTAAACTAGCTGGAAATCATGATCCTGTTGCTTCACTTTGTTGGGTTTTTTTCCCCACCTATTCATTTATTTATTTTGACAGTCCATGTTATTGTCTATTAATTTCAGATGTACAGCATAGTGTTTAGACATTTATAAAATTTAAGTGATCCCCCTGTCTAGTCTAGTACCCACCTGGCACTATACATAGAGTTATTACCATACTGTTGCTTTACTTTATAAATGAGGTGATAACTTTGGGCCCCGGGCTAGTAGTTTTCAATTTTCACAGACTCAGGATGTCTTTATTCTATGTTCTTGTGTGTGAGTCTCCAGTGATGGTGAGAAGATAGCCAAGAGGGAAGCTGAAAGGCGTCAGGAGTGGGCATTCCAAACGATGGAGCAAAAAATGTTTGGGAAACTGCAAACAGTTGTGCTAATAACAAGGCCAGAAATGGGAGGAAATGAGGAGGGATAGGTGGGCGAGGCCAGGAGGGGAGGGCGCGGTGCCATGCTGAGTTGATGCCCCCTCACCATGAGCTTCCAGGTGCAATGCTCACACTCAGGGAGCCACTCGGTGTAAGCAGGAGGGATGCTGTTAGATTTGATGCTGACGTACAACACTCAGGCAGCTGTGTGGAGGATGACTTGGAAAAGAACAATACTGACCGAAGGAAATCAAAATGGGAGGTAGCATGGAAACCCAAGAAAGAGATGATTAGGTCCTAAAGTAAGGTAATAGAAATGGGAAAGACAGGCTGAATTTGAGAGAGATTTCATGGGACGGGCAGAGCTGTTTGATTTGGTGGTTTGGTGGGTCTGGGGAGGGAAGGAATGAATCCCATTTCTGGCGAGTGCATGCAAGATGATGGTTGTTTGCAGCTAGGACTGACAGTTCAGGAGGAGTAGCAGCAGATCCCTTCTTAAATTTATTTATATTCTCTATTAATATAAATTTATAGTATTTACAATGTTTATAGCAGTCCTTCAAGAGTCAAGTAGCTGGAAGATGGTGAATGGGGGTATGGGAGAGGTTGAGTTTGACATCTTAGTGACATACGCGTAAATGTGTGACAGTGAGAAATAAAACTTTGAAGCTTGCAGGAGAGGTGTGGGCCAGAGATATTAGATCTATGAGTCACCAACTCACGGGTGGTAGTTGAAACTGTGAGAGTGGATTTATCTGCCTAGGGATTGGGTGACAGAAGGAGAACACTGGGCTTGGTAGAACTCTGGGAAATGTGAACATTAAAATGTTTATTTACTTTTATTTTTTAATAGGTAATATCAAAATCTGAAGGGTTTAAAAAAGCATATAGAGAAAAGTTAGTCTTTCTTCAACCCTGTCACCTAGCGGTAGTGTTCCCGGCTCTGGGAGCTACCACATTTATGGGTTTGTTGTGTGCCCTTTCAAAGATACTCTCCGCATATGCAAGTATTTGCAAATATATTTGTGGTCGTTAGGATTATTACACACAATGGCATGTAGTGTTCACTCTGGTCTTCTCTTTTTACTTAAAAATCCCTAATTATTTTTCTCACGCTAGAGGAAGATACCAGAACAGGGAAAGAGAGCTTGAGAATGATTGCATTTTCCCAGAGGAGGTGGGAGGGATAAGGGTTAAGGGCACAGGGGGTGGTATGGCCGTGAATGGGAGAAGGGCCAGCCTGGAACGGAATGTGATAGATGAGGGATTTCAGGTAAGGAATGGGGGTGTAGAAGATAATGGGATGAATGTTAAATGTCCAATAGATGGCATTGGTAATTAATAGAGACTGATTCTCATAGCTGGTCTATACGTGTGTTTTTTTTAAAGTTGGACTAGGGGAAAAGAGTAGTATTTGAGAAATTTAATGAAACTAGGCCATCATGTCACCTGGTAACATAAGCCCCCAAAACAAAGGGCTGCAGAGTATTTTTAGAAAGGGAGCTCATTTTCCCACGTAAATCAGCCAGCCAATGTCTTTTATGGCAAGAGAAGCTACCATATGAAGAGAAGCTGAAGGGCATACACATGGCATTTAATAAGCTGTACAAGGGTCAACCACCTCAGCTCCACTCAGGCAGGGAGAGTAGGTACATGGGGTGGGGTCACCATGATTCAGAGGCTCAGTTTCTAACTAACCAGTCCACTAACTCAATTTCCCTCACTTTATCCAGAGTTAATCAAAGCCTGAGGGGACCAATTCATGCAATCCAATTCATGGAAGTAGATGGATAACCCAGAATGGCAATTTTATTTCTCCCTTTATCCTAATTCTCTGTCTTTTAAACTGTCTTGTTATATTAAATCTGTTTATGTTGCCTTAAACCTTTTTTGTGGAACAGCATAGGATTTAAGTATAAATACTAAATCGATTAAAAGGGGGAATATATGTTTTTCAGAGACTAGAGTTGTTGCTCCATTCTACCATGTTTCCCCTAAAATAAGACCTAGCCAGACCATCAGCTCTAATGTGTCTTTTGGAGCAAAAATTAATATAAGCATCAGAGCTGATAGTCCATCTAGGTCTTATTTTCGGGAAACACGGTAGGGTCCTGTGTCTTAGAATCATATCTTGGAAATCAGAATAAAAATCAAATTGTTGTCCAGTGAGCGTAGAATCTTGGCATAGTAAATTGGATAGCCATGAGGGCTGTTTCATACTACCAAAAAGTGGAAGTCCCCCTCTGGTGATAAAAAAAATATTCACAACTTACAGGTACAGCTAGCTGCCATATCCCTGGAACAGGCTGGATAAAAGCTGAAGTTATTACAGTCCAATTTCCCTTTTTAGGTCCTCCGTGAAGACCCTCATCCTTCTTTTGGCTTTCATTACCAGACCATCCTGCTACAGAATTGATTGTAGTCATAACTTGCTTTAGTTACTCCGCAGGCCTAAGGATATAATTCCATTCAATTCAGCAGATAGTCAGTGAATGCTTAATGTGTTTTTCAAACTGACAGGACTACAAAAATGAATAAGCCTTGGTTCTCACTCTCTTGGAGGTCAAAATTTAATAAAAGGCATTAAAATATAAACAAGTAATTATAACCCAGTGCTACAAGTGCTCTAGGGCCACAGATGTGAATGATTAATTCTGTCTGAGAGATTGGAGAGCCCTTCACAACGGGAATTGATGATAAAAACTGAATAAGAGTTTTCCAGGCTGAGAGAGGAGGAAACAATGAGCTTTCCAGACCAGTGGGACAGTAATGTGTAGCCAGAGCACAGAGTGAGAATAACAGAGTAGTGAAATGTAGATGGAGACCACTGTTTGAAGGACTTTACGTGTTCAACTAAGGAATTTGAATGTTATCCTATCAGCAGTTGAACAGTAAATATGTAAAAACAAATTTTTATTAGTTTCAGGCGTACGAGACAACATAGTGACAGTGAAGGTTTTTTTGAGAAGAGGAAAATTGAGAAAAATAATTGTAGGCAGGGAGCTGAAGACATGGAAATTGGTAGAATGACAGTGGAAGTTTGTTGTAAGACCGCCAGGTTCTGAACTAAGGATGCCTTAGGCAAGTGAAGAAGGGGTGGGGACATGGGACCGTCACACTAAATGAATGAGGCCAGGAGAGAAGGGAGAAGGAGTTGGGGAACTGGGAAAGGAACATTAAAAAGCAAACAAAACACAACATAGTGCACACAGGAAAAGCTACTGATTTGCAAAGGTCAGGGACTAGAGAAAAAGAACTACATATTGGGCATATTGAGTTCTGTTTGCCCAAGGACATTCAAATAGAAATTTCCTATATTGATGTTATGTATTCACTTTCCAAAAAGGATTGGGGGGGGAAACCCAATAAGATTCCCACAGTATAAATGGTAAATCAGTGAACATGGTAGGGAATAGCATAGTTGATATCATGAAACTTCAAATTTGGTTTGATTGGCTCTGCAGCCTGGAGGATGAGGGGAAACAAAATGATTTGCCTATGTCTTATTTAATGTTCCATGAAAGTAGCATGCAACTTCTCAGAAAACACCATAGTTTTTGTGCCTCTAATTAATAACAACAACAAACAAATAGCTGTCATCTGAGTGCTTGCTATAAACAGGAACTGTTGTGAGTACATGTAAGATCTTATGTAATCCTTACAACAACCCTATAAAGAAGAGCTCATTTCCAGAATAAAGAATCCACAGCACCAAGTGTGAAGGACATGCCATACAGCTACGTAGCAAGGAATGGGTCCTGGATTCAAACTCAGGCAATCCTGGACTCTTAAGTAGTGTTACACTTGATGTGATTATTGGCTAGTGTCCTCATCAATGTTTTTATAGCAAAGAACAAAGGAAATCTTATGTGGCTGCCTCTAGTGTCCTTTGATAAGTGTGGAAAGATTAACATTAAAGACCAAAGAAATGATGACAGTTTTCCAAGGATAAAGGTCACTGTTGCCCAAAATGTGTTCTGCAGAATACTTCTAAGATATGCTTAAGAAAAACAATTCCAAGGACAGATCAGCTTTTGGAAACACTTGTATTGGAAAGTCCTGAGTAAATTAGCATTTGCATTGAGTCTAGAAATAAAGAAACATGATTAGATTTGTGTAACCCAATATTGCTTACACATACTTGACCCACAGCCCAATTGTAATGTTCTATAGAACACACTGTGGTGAGAAATTCAGGTCTGTGACAAACTCGGAAAAACAGGCAAGGAGATAGCACAGTTGGCTCTCTTTGTGGGTGTTGAGAAGCCTAGCCATCATCTTTCTGGGGACGTCAGAGGAAGTAGCTATAACCGGTATTTGTGCAGACGAAGCCTGGATTTTTCTCACAAAAGTAACTTTTTATTTGCTCTGGCAGTAAAGCCCTATAAACCTAGAGACCAGAAAGGTAGGCATTAAATCATCTCCCATGACCATAGAAAATTCTTTGTACTCTTTTTATGGAATATCTCACTGAGTAAACTGGCTTTCCAATCTAATTACCAACAAAAACTTCCATCAATAACTTCACAAAATTAATTTGTTTATGGAGTTCTTAATTGTTGTTAACTGGTTGAATTTTGAAGGATGTCTACCAACAGACAGAAACTATTTTTTTAATTAAAATGTATTGGGGGTGACAATGGTTTGTAAAATTACAGAGGTTTCAAGTGTACAATTCCATAATGCATCATCTGTATATCACATTGTGTGTTCAACAACCAGTCAGTTCTCCTTCCATCACCATATATTTGATCCCCCTTACCCTCATCTCCCACCCCCACCCCCTTACCCTCTGGTAACCACTAAACTATTGTCTGTGTCTATGAGTTTTTGTTTCTTTGTTTGTCTTGTTCCTTTGTTGCTTTCAGGTTCATATCCCACATATCAGTGAAGTCATATGGTTCTTGACCTTTTCTGTCTGACTTATTTCACTTAGCATAATTATCTCGAGATCCATCCATGCTGTCGCAGATGGCAGTATTTCATCTTATGGTAGAATAGTATTCCATAGTGTGTATATGCCATATCTCTTTATCCATTCATCTGTCGAAGAACACTTTGGTTGTTTCCATGTCTTGGCCACCGTAAATAAAGCTGCAGTGAACATCGGAGCACATGTATCTTTACAGATAAATGTTTTCAGATTTTTTGGAGTATGTTCCCAGGAGAGAGATTGCTGGGTCATATGGTAATTCTATTCGTAATTTCTTGAGGAACCTCCACACTGCCTTCCATAGCGGCTGCACCAGTCTGCATTACCATCAACAGTGTATGAGGGTTCCTTTTTCTCCAGAGCCTCTCCAACACTTGTTACTATTTGTCTTGTTGATGATAGCCATTCTGACTGGGGTGAGGTGATATCTCATTCTGGTTTTTATTTGCATTTCTCTGATAATTAGTGATGTTCAGCATCTTTTCATATGTCTATTGGCCATCTGTATGTTCTCCCATTTTTTAATTGGATTGTTCATTTTTTTCTTGCTGAGTTGCATGAGTTCCTTATATATTTTGGATGTTAGCCCCTTATCGGAAGCGCTGTTTGCAAATATCCTCTCCCATTCTGTTGGATGCCTCTTTATTTTGTCGATGATTTCTTTTGCTGTGCAGAAGCTTTTTAGTTTGATATAGTCCCATTCATGTATTTTAGCTTTTACTGCTAAAATAAGGTCGAATTAATAAAATGCTCTTTGAACCCAAGGTCCATAAGTTTAGTGCCTATGTTTTCTTCTATGCAGTTAATTGTTGCAGGTCTGCCGTTAATTGTTTAGGTCTTTGATCCATTTTGAGTTATTTTGGTTCATGGTGACAGATAGCAGTCTAGTTTCATTCTTTTGCACGTGGCTTTCCCATTCTCCCAGCACCATTTATTGAAGAGGCTGTCTTTTCTCCATTGTATGTTTTTGGCTCCTTTGTCAAAAATTATCTGTCCATATTTATGTGGGTTTATTTCTGGGTTTTCAGTTCTATCCCATTGGTCTCTGTGTCTGTTTTTCTGCCAGTACCATGCTGTTTTGATTATTGTTGCCCTGTAGTACAAGCTGATGTCACAGAGTGTGACACCTCCAGCATTGTTCTGTTTTTCTTAGGATTGCTTTGGCTGTTCGGAGTCTCTTGTGGTTCCATACATATCTGATGATTTTTTTTGTTCTTTTTCTTTAAAAAATGCCATTGGGATTTTGATGGGGATTGCATTAAATCTGTATATCGCTTTGGGCAATATGGCCATTTTAACTATGTCGATTCTTCTAATCCATGAGCACGGAATGTCTTTCCATTTCTTTGTGTCTTCTTCAATTTCTTTCAAAAATGTCTTACAGTTTTCAGTGTATAGGTACTTCGCATCCTTGGTTAAGTTTATTCCTAGGTATTTTATTCTTTTTCTTGCAATTGCAAAAGGAATTATTATTTTATTTTTCTGAGATTTCATTGTTAGTATATAGGAATGCAATAGATTTTTGTATGTTGATATTTGTAGCCAGCAACTGGACTGCATTTGTTTATTGTTTCTAATAGCTTTTTGGTGGAGTCTTCAGGGTTTTCTACATAAAGCATCATGTCATCTGCAAAGAGCGACAGTTTAACTTTTTCATTCCCAATTTGGATGCCTTTTATTTATTTCTCTTGCCTGATTTCTCTGGCTAGGACTTCCTATACTACATCGAAAAGCAGAGGTGATAGGGGACAGCTCTGTTTTGTTCCTGAACGTAGAGCAAAGGGCTTCCGTTTTTCACCGTTAATTATGATAGTAGCTGAGGGTTTGTCATATATGGCTTTTATTATGTTAAGGTTTTTTTCCTTCTATACCCATTTTATTAAGTATTTTAATCAAAAATGGATGTTGTATCTTGTCAAAGACAGCAACTTTTGCCTCTCTCACAATTACCGTTGAATCTTTTTGGCTAGTTAAATGCGAAGGTGAGTTGTTACTCGAGGCCATTCCTGGATTGTGATATAAAAGTGTATTATCAACACATGGGAAGGTATTTCTCCCTCTTTATCTTATAACAGAAATGCAGGTGTGGTGTTCATCTCAACAGAAGGTAAAGGTATACATTTAAAAGATGTGTAGCTTGTATATGGTCCTGTGTAATGCTGCTTGGGGAAGCTGATTCCTTTCTTCCTGGCACTGAAATGTTAAAGAGGATAAATAATCAATACATCATCCTTGCTTGCCTTGGTGCTTGGTAAGTTCCATGTCATAAAGCTCATGGCTAATGGAGACATCCGAGAGACTGTTGAAAAGACACGTGTGGAGTTTAGAAGAGAAGTCTAGATTGAGGAGTAATGGGTTGGGGGAGGCGGCGTCATGGGCTCAGAGGAGGTAGAAGCGTAGGAAGAGGGATAGGGTCCTTCTTGGAAGAGAATATATATGGACAGAAGACCAAGGACCTCCTGGTGTACTTCATTGTAATTGGGTATTCCCAGTTAGAAATGGTTTCCTGGTATGTATGTATTGCGTAAATGGATGACTTCTGTAGATGCCTGAACTCATCCTTTTAAAAAAACTATTATTAAGAATTAAAGTTGACCTTTTCCTGTATCTCCAAATTCTGGGTTACCTTATCGTATCACTCTGTCTGCTACCGTGTTACGCCGAGAATACTAAGACCTAGCAAGACAATCATCTCTAACGCGTCTTTTGGAGCAAAAATTAAGATAAGACCCGGTATTATATTATATTGTATTATATTATATTATACCCAGTGTTATATTATATCATATCATATATCGTATCATATATCATGTCATACCCGGTCTTATAGTAAAATAAGACCGAGTCGTATATTAATTTTTGCTCCAAAAGATGCAGTAGAGCTGATGTCCCGGCTAGGTCTTATTTTCGGGGACACACGGTAATTATAACTCATAATTAAGTCCATCTGATCCTTTTCTTAGTATCATTTCAAAGATAGAAATAATCTGTATTTTTAGCTTTAGCAGTGAGCAAAATTGCCAGTTCTTTTACATTAGTGTAAGGGTTTTCACCATGGTTGAACTAAATAATATCCCATACTCTAGAAGGTGAGCTCTTCAAGGTTAAGGAACAGTATGTCACATATCTTTATCTCTATAGTGCTGGGTGTAGAAATGTGTTGATTAAATGGATAGGTGAATACCCTTTGGAGATTTTCTGTTCTGTGATGGATTTTTTTGGCTGATTTTCAACTGTCTTCTTTGTTTTTCTCATTTCTTACGTTATTGTTCTTTCCCCAAATCCCTTAATATACCATTTAGGTTGTCATGTCATTTTCTATTAGACCGAAGACATCTAAGTTGTGTAGGTTAACCCAGACTTGAATGTTTTCTGTGCTTAGTTTTTTAAGTCCATCATCTGAAAATACTAAAAAGTGTCTACATAGATAATTCTGCAGGCATGTACACACCATTTTTCTTTTATGTACGTGGGTTAAATTTCATTCCTCCATAGGAGGAAAGAACATGAGAAAATCATGTCTTCACTGGGGAAATATCTTTTGTGCTATGAGAAATAGAATTTTGAATCTAGAACTTAACCTTTTCTTCCAGAAATTTCTTTATAAATCCTCACATCAGCCCCTTCAATTTTTTTCTGGTTATAATTTCTTGATGGTTTTCTTTTATTTTTTAATTATAGTTGACATATAATATCATGTTAGTTTTATGTACACAACCTAGTGATTAGACATTTATGTTCCTGATGAAGTGATCACTATAGGTCTAGTACCATATGTCACCATACATACTTATTACGATATTATTGGTTATATTCTGTGTGCTGTGCATTATATCCCTGTGACTTAATTGTATAACTGGTAGTTAGTACTTCTTAATCCCTTCACCTTTTTCATCCATCACCCTACCTCCTTCCTCTCTGGCAAACATCAGTTTGTTCTGTTTTATTTTGAGTTTGTTTCTGTTTAATTTTGTTTGCTCATTTGTTTTGTTTTGTAGATTCCACATATACGTGAAATAAAATGGTATATGTCTTTCTCTGTCTGACATATTTCATTCTAGGTCCATCCATGTTGTCACAAATGGCAAAACTTCATTCTTTTTTATGGCTGAATAATATTCCATTATATATGTACCACATCTTCTTTATGCATTCATCTGTCGATGGACTCATGGGTTGCTTCCATATCTTGGCTACTATAAATAGTGCTGCAGTGAACATAGGGGTGCGCATATGTTTTCAAATTAATATTTTCAATTTCTTTGGCTAAATACCCAGAAATTGGGGATTGCTGAGTTATATGGCAATTCTGTTTTCAATTTTTTTGAAAAATCTCCATACTATTTTACACAGTGGCTGCACCAATGTTACATTCCCACCAATGGTGCACAAGGTGCACATTTTCTCCATATCTTAGCCAAAACTTCTTACCATGTTTCCCCGAAAATAAGACCGGGTCTTATATTAATTTTTGATCCAAAAGACGCATTAGGGCTTATGTTCTGGGGATGTCATCCTAAAAAAAATCATGCTAGGGCTTATTTTCCGGTTAGGTCTTATTTTCGGGTAAACACGGTAGTTGTCATTTTTGGTAATAGCCATTTAACAGGTATGAGGTGATTATCTCATTGTGGTTTCCAATTACATTTCCCTGATGATTAGTGACGTTGAGAATCTTTGTATATGTCTATCGGTCATTTGTATGTCTTCTTTGGAGAAATGTTTGTTCAGGTCCTCTGCTATTTTTTTTTATTTAAAGCTTTTATTTATTAAGTATGTTTTTCCAGGACCCATCAGCTCCAAGTCAAGTAGTTGTTTCAATGTAGTTGTGGAGGGCGCAGCTCACAGTGGCCAATGTGGGTATCGAACTGGCAACCTTGTTGTTAAGAGCTTGCACTCTAACCAACTGTGCTAAGCAGCCGCCCCTCCTCTGTTATTTTTTAGTCGGATTGTTTGTTTGTTTAATGTTGAATTGTATTAGTTCTTCATATATTTTGGATATTAACTCCTTATCAGATGTATTATTGGCAATTACCTTCTCCCATTCAGTAGGTTACATTTTTGTTTTCCTTCATGGTGTAAAAGCTTTTAGTTTGATGTAGTTCCATTTATTTTTGCTTTTGTTGCCTTTGCTGTAGGAGACATATCCAAAAAAATATTGCTAAGACCTGTCTGTATCAAAGAGTTTACTGCTTATGTTTTCTTCTATATTTTATGGCTTCAGGCCTTACATTTAAGTCTTTAATCTATTTTGAGGTTGTTTATTTATGTTGTAAGAAAGTGGTTGTTTCATTTTTTTTTGCATGTAGCTGTACAGTTTTCCCCACACCATTTATTGAAGAGACTGTCCTTACCCTTTGTATATTCTTGCCTCCTTTGTCATAGATTAATTGACCATAAAAACATGGTTTTATTTCTGGGTTCTATATTCTGTTTCATTGAACCATGTGCCTATTTTTGTGCAAGTACCATACTGTTTTTATTACTGTACCTTTATAGTATAGCTTGAAGTCTAGGAGTGTGATATCTCCCCCTTTGTTCTTTTTGTTATTACTAGTTTAAGGTGTACAAAACAACATAGCGATTAGACATTTACACACCTCACAAAGTGATAACCCCACCAAGTCTCCTACCCATCTGATATCATACATAGCTATTACAATACCACTGACTATGTTCCCTATGCTATATTTTACATCCTGTGACTATGTATTGTTTAAATTATAGTTGACATTCAATGTTATTTTATATTAGTTTCAGATGTACAGCATAGTGGTTAGGCATTTATATAATTTATGAAGTGATCCCCCCAATAAGTTTAGTACCCATCTGACACTATGTATAGATTTAAATTTTTCTTTTCAAAAAATCTGGGTTTTCTTTTTTTTTTTTTTACTTTTTTTTTATTGGGGAAGGGGTACAGGACTTTATTGGGGAACAGTGTGTACTTCCAGGATGTTTTTCCAAGTCAAGTTGTTGTCCTTTCACTCTTAGTTGTGGAGGGTGCCATTCAGCTTCAAGTTGTCCTTTCAGTCTTAGTTGTGGAGGGCGCAGCTCAGCTCCAGGTCCAGTTGCCGTTGCTAGTTGCAGGGGGCACAGCCCACCACCCACCATCCCTTGTGGGAGTCGAACCGGCAACCTTGTGGTTGAGAAGATGCGTTCCAACCAACTGAGCCATCCAGGAGCTCAGCAGCTCAGCTCAAGGTGCCGTGTTCAATGTTAGTTTCAGGGGGCGCTACCCACCATCACTTGCGGGACTGGAAGAATTGAACTGGCCACCTTGTGGTTGAGAGCCTACTGGCCCATGTGGGAATCGAACCGGCAGCCTTCGGAGTTAGGAGCACGGAGCTCTAACCCCCTGAGCCACCGGGCTGGCCCAGATTTAACATTTTTTAAACTATATTCCCCATACTGAACTTCACATCCCCATGACTGTTTTGTAACTACCAATTTGTACGTCTTAATCCCTTCATCTTTTCCACCCATCCCCCAACCCGCCTCCCTTCTAGCAACCATAAGTTTATTCTCTGTATCTATGAGTCTATTTGTGTTTTGTTCGTCTGTTTATTCTGTTCTTTAGATTCCACATATAAGTGAGATCGTATAGTATTTGTCTCAGTCTGACTTATTTCACTTAACATAGTACTCTCTAGGTCCATCCATGTTGTTGCAAATGGTAAAATTTCATCCTTTTTTGAGGCAGAGTAATACTCCATTGTATAAATATACCACAGTTTCTTTATCCAATTGTCTATTGATGGGCATTTTGGTTGTTTCCATATTTTGGCTATTGTGAATAGCACTGTAGTAAACATAGGGGTGCATATATCTTTTCAAATTAGTGTTTTGGATTTCCACCCAGAAGTGGGATTATTGATTCATAAGCTACTTCTATTTTTAATTTTTTGAGGAACCTCCATACTGTTTTCCACAGTGGCTGCACCAGTTTGCAGTCCCACCAATAGTGCACAAAGGATCCCTTTTCTTTACATCCTTGCCAACACTTGTTCTTTGTTGATTTATTGATGATGGCCATTCTGCCAAGTGCGAGTTGATACCTGATTGTGGATTTTATTTGCATCTCTCTGATGGTTAATGTCTATTGGCCATCTGTATGTCCTTTTTGGAAAAATGTCTATGCAGGTCCTCTGCCATTTGTTAATTGGATTGTTTGTGTTTTTTTGGTGTTGAGTTGTATGAGTTTTCTATAAATTTTGGAGATTAACCCTTTATCAGATGGATCATTGGCAAATATCTTCTCCCATTCAGGAGGATGTCTTTTCATTTTGTTGATCGTTTCCTTTGCTGTGTAAAAACTTTAGTTTGATGTAGTCCCATTTGTTTATTTTTTTCTTTTGTTTCCCTTGCCTGAGAAGATATATCAATAAAAATATCACTAAGAGCAATGTCAGAGAGTTTACTGCCTATATATTCTTCTAGAAGTTTCATGGTTTCAGGTCTTACATTTAAGTCTTTAATCAATTTTGAGTTTATTCTTATGTATGGAGTAAGAAGGTGGTCCAGTTTCATTTTTTGCATGTGTCTGTCCAGTTTTCCCAGCACCACTTATTGAATAGACTGTCTTTAATCCATTGTACATTCTTCCTTTTGTCGTAGATTAAATGACTATATCCGCATGGGTTTATTTCTGGGCTTTCTATTCTGTTCCATTGATATATGTGTCTGTTTTCATGCCAATACCATGCTGTGTTGATGACTATGGACTTGCAGTATAGTTTTTTTTTCTTTTTTTAAAAGATTTTACTGGGGAAAGGGAACAGGACTTTATTGGGGAACAGTGTGTACTTCCAGAACTTTTTCCAAGTCAAGTTGTTAAGTCCTTTCAATCTTAGTTGTGGAGGGTGCAGCTCAGCTCCAGGTCCAGTTGCCGTTGCTAGTTGCAGGGGGTGCTGCCCACCATCTCTTGCGGAGTTGGAGTTGAACCGGCAACCTTATGGTTGAGAGCCCACTGGCCCATGTAGGAATCAAACCGGCAGCCTTGGACATTAGGAGCACGGAGCTCCAACCGCCTCAGCCACCAGGCAGGCCCCTGCAGTATAGTTTGATATCAGGTAGTGTGATACCTTTAGCTTTGTTCTTCTTTCTCAAGACTACTTTGGGTATTTGGGTCTTTTGTGGTTCCATCAAATTTGGGGATTATTTGTTCTAGTTCTATGGAAAATGCTCTTGGTATTTTGATAGGGATTGCATTCAATCTGTAGATTTCTTTGGGTAGGATTGACATTTTAATGATACTAATTCTTCCAATCCATGAGCATGGTATATCTTATCATGTATTTGTGTCTTCAATTCTAGGTTGTCCAATTTGTTGGCATATACTTGTTTGTAGTATTCTCTTATAATCCTTTGTATTTCTGTGGTGTCAGTTGTCACTTTCATTTCTGAATTTACTTATTTGGGCCCTCTCTCTTGTTTTCTTGATGAGTCTGGCTGAAAGTTTATCAATTTTGTTTATCTTTTCAAAGAACCAGCTCTTAGTTTTATTGATCTTTTATAATGTACTTTTAGTCTCTATTTCATTTATTTCTGCTGTCATCTTTATTATGGCCTTCCTTCCATTAGGTTGGTGCAAAAGTAATTGCGGTTTTTGCAGTTATTTTTAACCTCTTAAACCGCAATTACTTTTGCACCAGCCTAATACTCATTATGGGCTTTGCTTGTTCCTTTTCTAGTTCCTTTAGGTGTAGGTTAGATTGTTTATTCGATAATTTTCTGGTTTCTTGACATAGGCCTGTGTAACTATGGATTTCCCTCTTGGAACTGCTTTTGCTGTGTCTCATAGATTTTGGATCATTGTCTTTCCATTTTCGTTTGTCTTAAGATATTTTTTATCTTCTCCTTGATTTCTTTGGTATTCCATTGATTGGTTAGTAGGATGTTGTTTAACCTCTACGTGTTTGTGTTTTTCTAGTTGTCTTTTACTAACTGATTTTTAGTTTCATACCATTGTGACCAGAGAAGATGCTTCTTGATATGTTTCAATCTTCCTAAATTTATTGAGACTTGTTTTGTAGCCTAACGTGTGGTATATCTTGGAAAATGTTCTACGTGCACTTGAAAAAGAATATGTTTTCTGCTGTTGTTTGGGGGTGGAATAGTCTTTAAATATCTATTTAAGTGAATCTGGTTAAGGCATTATTTAAAGCCACTGTTGCCTTGTTGATTTTCTGTCTGGGTGAGATCTCCATTGCTATAACTGGGTGTTAAAGTCCTCTTCTACTATTATTGTATTACTGTCAGTGTCTCCCTTTATGTCCGTTAATATTTGCTTTATATTATTTATGTGCTCCCATGTTGGATGTGTAGATGTTTACAGGTATTATATTCTCTTGTTGCATTGATCCCTTTATCATTATGTAATGCTCTTATTTGTTTCATGTTAAAGCCTTTGTTTTAAATTCTATTTTGTCTGATATAAATAAGTATTGCTATCCCAACTTTCTTAACATGTCCATTTACATGAAATACCTTTTTCTATCCCTTCACTTTCAGTCTAGGTGTGTCATTCAATCTGAAGAGTGTCTTGTATGCAGTGGATGTATGGGTTTTGTTTGTTTATTCACTCAGCCATCCTCTGTCTTTTGATTGGAACATTTAGTCAATTTACATGTAAAGTAATTATTGATAGGAATGTAGTTATTGCCATTTTATTAATTGTTTTCCAGTTGTTTTTGTAGTTTTCCCCATTCCTTTTTTTCTCTCTCATTCTTCTTGCACTTTGATGACTTTCTTTGGTGATTTTTTTGGATTCCTTTTTCTTTATTTTTTGTGTACCTATCACAGGTTTTCAGTTTGTGGTTACCATGAGATTGTTATAACAAGCTATGCTTATAGCTTTCTATTTTAAGTTGAGGGTCACTTAAGTTAAAACACATTCTAAAAGCACACAATTTTTACTCAGCCCCCCACGTTTAGGTTAGTGATATCATATTTCATATCTTTTTTTGTGTGTGTATACCTTAACTTATTATTGTAGTTACACATGGTCTTACTTTTTTGTCTTTTAACCTTCGTACTAGCTTTGCAATTGGTCGATCAACTACTTTCACTAAATATTTGCCTTTATCAGTGAAATTTTTTTCTTTCCCATATTTTCTTATTTTCAGTTTTGTCATTTTCATTTCCACTTACAGAAATCCCTTCACCATTTCTTGTAGTACTGGTTTAGTAGTGATGAACTCCTTTAGCTTTTACTTGTCTGGGAAACTGTCCTTCAATTCTGAATGATAACCTTGCTGGGTACAGTAATCTTGGTTGTAGGTTTTTTCTTTTTATCGTTTTGAATATTTCCTGCCATTCCTTTCTGGCCTACAAAATTTCTGCTGAAAAGTCAGCTGATAATCTTAGGGGAGTGCCCTTGTAGGTAACTGTGTTTCTCTTGCTGCTTTTAAGATTCTTTGTCTTTAACATTTGGCATTTTAATTATGATGTGTCTTGGTATGGGCCTCTTTGGGTTCATCTTGTTTTAGAATCTGCGCTTCCTAGAATTGTATGTCTATTTCCTTCACCCCTTTAGGGAAGTTTTCTGTCATTATTTTTTCAAATAGGTTTTCAATCCCTTGCTCTTTTTCTTCTGTTACCCATATAACGCGAATGTTGGTATGCTTGGTGTTGTCCTAGAGGTCTTCTATCCTCATTTAAAAAAATTTCTTGCTGCTCTGATTGGGTGATTTCCACTACCTTGTCTTCCAACTCGCTGACTCGTCTTCTGCATCATCTACTCTGCTGTTGATTTCCTCTAGTGTATTTGTATTTCAGTTATTGTATTCTTTAGTTCTGATTGGCTCTTTTTTAATATTTTCTGTCTCTTTGTTCACCTTCTCACTGGGTTAATGTATTGTTTTCCCAAGTTCATTGAGCGTTCTTATAACTCATGTTTTGATCCCTGTTTCTGGTAGATTGCTTCTCTCCATTTCATTTAGTTCTTTTTCTAGGTCTTGTTCTTTTACTTGGAAAATACTCCTGTGTCTCCTCATTTTGACTGCCTCTCTGTGTTTCTGTGTATTAAGTATATCTGCTACATCTCCTAGTCTTGAAACAGTGGCCATTTGTAGAAGGTGTCCTGTGGGACCCAGTGGCACAATCCCCTGATCCCCAGTGTCAGCTGCTCCAGGGGTATCCTCTGTGTGGGTTGCATGTGCCCTCCTGTTGTAGTCGGGCTGCAGTTGCTTTGGACGTGCCAGTGGGTGGGGTTGACCCTCTGGTGTGAGGACTAGCCACAACTACTGCAGACAATCTGATGTGTAGGGGCCGGTGCTATGGAGTGGAAGTCGCTTTTGTGGGGCTCTGGTGCCAGCTGAGGCTGCCTGTCAGATGAATCAGTTGTGGCTCTGCCTGGGAGGGGATCCATTTTAGGCGTAGGCTGGGTGCTGCTTGTGTTGGGCTTGGGGCAGGGGCTGGGTAATGGGTATGATGGGAGCCAAAGCCAGCTACCATTTGTGCCAGATGTGGGGCTGCTTGGAAAAGGCTGCACTGCTAGCTAAGGCTGGCTACCCCTTGTGTTAGGCTTGGGGCCACTAGGTAGGAGCTCCAATAGAAGCTGGCTGTCACCTGTGCTAAGCGTGGGGGCACTTGGAAAATGCAGTGATGTGAGCCTGGAAAATGCAATGGTGTGAGCCGAGACTGACTGCCACGTGTGTGGGAGGTCTGAAGCCTTTTGAAAGAGGCTCCAGCTGGGGTGAGAAGGTTGGGTGAGGCAAATGGTATTAGCCAGGTTAATGGAGAGTGACAGATTTGGCACCCGCCTGAGCCTGGCCAGCCAGGCGGAAGGACAGCATAACAAAGGAAACAAAGGAATAATTGCTCCTGCCAGCGCTTTCATCCCTAGACAGAGTTCCCACAGATCCCTGCCCCTCCAGCCCTCACCCTCAAGTTAGACAATTTCATTCCTCCCTGTACGACCCAGGCACTTCTCAAACTGCTGCCTTTGCACTGTAGCTTGGAACAAGAGTTCGTGCTTGAGCCCTTTCAGAGCAGTGTCTTGGTCTCCCAACGGTCCTTCCTCTCTTGTGCATGTAATCCCTGTTGGTTTTCAAAGCCAGGTATCATGGGGACTCCTCTCCTGGCACAGGTTCCCCAGGCTGGGAAGCCCGGTGTGAGGCTTGAACCCCTTGCTCCTCAGGCTGTTATTCCTCGCATTTGTGGGTGTGGGGCCTGACCAGAACGCATCCCTGTTCTGCCTCCCTGTTTCAACATGGCTTCTTTTTTATATCGTTAGTTTTAGGAATTCTGTGCAGCTAGACTTCAGGTGGTTCTCAGCGATGGTTGGTCTATATTTGGTTGTAATTTTGCTGTGTTTGTGGAAGAAGGTGAGTTCAGGATCTCCTTACTCTGCCATATTGACCCTGCTTCTGGAACTTATTTTTTTATAGGAGTTTTATTGAGAGATAATTTACATGCCGTACAATTAACCCATTTAAAGTGTATAATTCACTGGTTATAAAGATAGTCACAGTTGCACAACCATTATCATGCATTCAATTTTAGAACGGCTTCTTCACCCCAAAAAGAAAACCCATACCCGTTTCGGTCATTCTCCATATCTCTCAAAACAACGCCACCCCGGTCCTGGACAATCACTGATCTGCTTTTTCTTTATGGATTTGCTTATTTTGGACATTTCATATAAATGAATCATACAATACGAGGTCTTTTGTAACTGGCTTCTTTCGTGTAGCATAATGTTTTAAAGAATAACTATGTTGTAACATGTATTCATACATTCTTTTTTATTACTGAATGCTATTCCCTCATATGGATTGACCACATTTTTTTTAATCCATTCAGCAGTTGGTGGACCTTTGGATTGTTTTCACTTACTGGCTATTATGGATAATGCTGCCATGAACATTCATGTACAACTACTGAGGCTTATTTTAAAGAAAGGATTCTGTAGTTTTTGTCCTTGTACTAGAGGAGGCCATAGGATCAGATATGGCAAAAGTGTATAGCAGTGTGTGCCAGGAAGTAAAAAAAAAATAGGCCATCAAGATGAACTTTCTGGGAGTATTTAAGGCCAAGTCTAACTACTCGAGGAACTCAAGCCAGGACACGCAAAGCTTAAAATTGTGATTCTCCTAGAGACTGTTATGGGTTTTTGCTCACCACAGACAATGGAAGTTGGATATTTTACTGTATTTGTCTGAAACTTGAAACACCCTTTACCCAATGGTACCATTCCTGGGGACTAGACTTTCTCACATTTAAAACCTCTCCAATCCTAGTGTACTTTTTGAGTGGTGAAGACTTAGCTACTGTCATTTTTGTCTTGGGTTTGATTTGTCTGCCTTATTTCCAGGTATAACAGGATTTCTTATGAATTCTTCTCTTCTTGTGTTGAACTTTTGATTAATACGCTTACTCTATAGGCAGTGTCAGGAATTTGTGAAAAATATCTCAGTAATTGAAGATACGCTAAAGCTAATTGATATTGTCTGATTCTATCTCTCGGAATTTGCGCATCAGATAGTCCATGTGTCAAGGGCGTATCCCCAAAGTAGAGTACATCTAGATACATTAACCCTGTAGACTTGGTCCAAATATTTTATTACAACAGTAATCTACAGGCATAATTTGATGATTCTGTCATATGCCCAGCAGAGTTGGTTCAATCTTAGGAGATCGCCTCGTAGTGATCTGAATTCAGTGGTTTCATTTTGTACAGATGATGGACAATATACAGTAATTTCCAAATTCAAAGGTATCTCTAACAATGACTGGAGGGCTAGAACTCAAGTATATATACAGAGAGCAAATAGTGAATGATGAATCAGTTTTTGAGCATTATATATGTGTATTTTCTGCCAAGCTCAATAAGGCTTAGTAGATTGCTTTTTTAAATGATAATTTAAGGGCTTTCTTTTGACAGGAAGTTCTCAGCACATCTGAGTTTCCAAATCTAAAAAGTTCAGACTGTATAGAGAAAGAAGTAAGAACAACAATAATAGTAACCAACATTTATTGAACACATAGACGGCTGGGCATGGTTCTAAGAAAGTTGTACATATGGAATATAGACCATACCGGCTAATTAATCTTGCTGTTGGAGTGAGTGTTCACGTCAGTTTTGTAGCCTCAGCAGGTGGCAGAGTCTAGTTGTGAATCAAGGTCTCTCTGACTCCAAAACCATGCTCTCAAACCTTCTTCTCAATCTCTCCTCTGCTATAGGTGGTAAAAGTCACACAAAGGGCAATGTACCAAAAAAGTGATCTTTTTTCTTTACATGCTTCAACATCTCTTCTAAAATGCATATATCACATAATTATACAATCCCGGTAAGGATTACATGATTTATAGAACATCTTTCTATTGAGCAAATTTCAGTAGGAAAGGAGTTAAAATTAAGAGCTGTGAATGCATGCGGGGACAGTGTTAAGAGAAAAAGAGTAGAAATAAGAGCCTGGGGGAGTCCTGACAGTTTTACTGTTTTGCTTAAGGCAGACCTAAAATATGCATGCTTTTACTTTCCACCCTGTGAACCTCTCCTTGTTTCACACTGGTAATGCCAAAGCACATGGATGTCTTTTTCCATCTAGTTTAGGGGTAGTTTTGACTTTGTGTTTGATAAAATTTTACAGTATAGCTTTAAATATTTTTATGATAATTGAAGAGGCTCTGTGCAATTTCCAGTTTTTAAAATGCATCAAGCTTGCAAAATTTGTCTTTTTCTCTTTTTAGAAATTGCTAATTTGCTAGATTCATAGTTGCTGTAATAGTGCCATATGATTTACTCCATTTGCTTGAATCCAGATTGGTGGATATGATTTAGGTGCTTTTAATATTGGATGAAGGTAAAGCTTGATTTCTCTGGGCCTATTTTTTTTCGAGACAGACCTTTGTAGTTGTTCCCACTTTGTGAAACAGACCCTGTGTGTGCTCATGCTTTGGTATAATACTGTTCAAAAGCCATTCCTCAGTGGAAAGTGACCTTTAATTCTTTATTTCAAAAATATCATTGTACAACTGTATAATTACACATAGTAGGGAAGTTCCATTTAAAGAATAGATGACCTACGTTGAAAATACTTGGCCTCTGTAAATTAATGGAACCTACATAAAGATTGTTGTAATGCTCTTTATCATAACTAGCATTTAGCTAGTAATGATTGCTAGAGGGGCCAGGAGATTTCATGTTTTCAGCAGGTAGAGGTTAGGGCAATGTGATTCATCTCCTATATGCTTTACTTGGTTAGGAAATTTTTAAACGTGATTTTGTATCTAGACAACCATGTTTATACACTTGATGACATAAAATTAATCAGCTACATCTACATAGTTGTAGAATGGAGGGATCTTTTTAAGCTCTACAGAGAATAAGAAATTAATAATGGATGGGAGACCTTTTTTTTTTTTTTTTTTGGATGACTAGATGCAAGAAGAAATTGTGGTGACAGAAGCCATGTGCAATGAATTTGAATTAGTGTTCTTTAGGGAGCTACCAGAGAAATATAATTTACAAGATAATCAAGAACGTAAATAGATTCTCTGTGGAGTCGTTGTCTGATCACTGACATATTCATCTGTATTGAAATGATTCCATATACATTCTAATAATTAGAGAATCAGTAGGGATGAGATGTACATGTGTAACTTCAAGAAAAGCAAAATATATATCAGTAATAACATAAATTGACAGCCAACTGATAAAATGAGTAAATTGCGTATTTGTGGGTAAGCTTTAAAACAACTTACCTTGGAACAGTGGTCAGTGTCTCATTGATCTTTTCTGGGAATGATGCCCCCTATGTGCTTTATAAATACTGCATCCAAAAACTGTCATTGTGATATACATTTAAAGGTGTTGGCATAGATGTTTTTAAATTGAAGAAAATGGCGTAAGGGCTAAGTGGCTTTATTTCCGAGCCCCTGACAAAAATATGCCCAAAGACAGCTCTGTAACCATGACCATATTTATTAGGAAACATTTATTAAAAGTTATCTTTAATTCAACTCCTTGAATACCAATTGTCTTAATAATCCTCATGAAAATTTGTAAATATCTTTAAAGGAGAATTTAGACTCAAATCAAAGAACTTTGTATTTTAGTTGGTTTCTGGCCAAGATACCTTTTTTGAGGTATTTCTGGCTTTTCAAACTTTTGGCATGACAGCTTGTCCTGCCTCAGAGATTTGGGAGGGAAAAACTAGACCCTCAGAATCAAATTTGTTATTGAGCTTAATAGAAGGCTTATGTATGTCACATATTTAAGAGAAAGGCACTTGTTTGGCTCATTTAATCCTGTCCTGCTGAATTTAGTTTGAATAAATACTGAGGGAATCTCGATCATACATCTACAAAACCAATGTGTCCTGGTCGCCTTCTGATTAAGATAACATTAGCTCTTGCTTTAAGACATCTTCCTTTCCTCCTACCGTTTATCCAATGGTAGATAATACATGGGGTGAAACAAAAATGGAAGAGACATAACTGGGCTTTAAAACAAGGTGCACATCTCCTTGGACCACAAATGGAAACAACAACAACAAAAAACCACCTCAGGGCATAGTGAGCAGTGTGTGGGAAATGGTGGGGCTTACAGCTCCTGCTGTAATAACAGAGATTACAATTCTCTTCACAAGGCGGGGACCCAGAGGCAGCCATTTGAGATCAGGGCCCTGCAAAAACACACGTGAAGGGACACATCCACGTGCACACTTACACTGGAAAGGAAATTGGCAAAAACAGCAATTTGGACTGCTGCAGGAGACCACAGCTTAGATGCAGCCACGGCCCTAATGTGTAGAGCCTGGAGAAGAGGTGAGGAGTGCAGCAGGGAAGAACATGAGAACCTTGAGACCAGCACCTGAACCATGCTGCCTGGTGATGGGATTTGCGATAATTACACTCACTTCACTGTGGGAGCCGCAAACTACCAGTGTAAGATCGAGCTCTCATAGATTAGACTAGGGGCCTTTGAGTGGTAGATGGAAACAACCACAAAACCACTTTGTGGAGATAAGGTGAGTTTAGCAGGAGAGGAAAATACACACACACTGCATTATTTACTGTGTCTTCAAACCAAAATCCAAAACACACAAAGGGGTGAGATAATCCCTCCAAACTGATCATCAAAAGATGAATGAAGCCTAGATGAAAGTAAAATGACAGAACAATATACCAAGGATTGCTAGTAAGTAAGGATTCTCGGAAACATAAATAAGGAAACACCATTTATTAAAAAATAACAAGAAGCTAAGAAACAGATGGATCTAAAAACAGCATCTTTGGAAATAAAAACTGTCATCAATGAAGCTACTAAACTCCATAAAGAGGATAAATTCTAGACTTGACCCAGTCAGAGAAGATAAGTGAATTAAAAGATGAGTCTGAGGACTTGATTATACATAGCACTAAGAGAAAATGATAAGACATATAAATGAGCATTGAAAAGAGATGGGGAATTGACCACAAGGCTCTAAAATATACCTAATAGAAGTTTCAGAAAAATGGAGGAAATGGCAGAGAAGCAATGTTTGAAGCTATAGTAGCTGAAAATCTTCCAGAACTGAAGAAGAATGTGAGTTTTTAAGGAAATGGTCTCCCAAGAGAAATTTCAAACATCTGGGAAGGGAAGAAAGGCCCTGCTTAGGAGCAATTGGTATTCTTTACAGTTCAGCTCTGGGAAGCCCTGTCTGATTCAAATGACCTTTTCTGTTTGTCACTAGAAAACATAAAAACAGAAATGTAATGTGTTGTATATACTAAATCATGTTTTCTGAACAAAGTCACTTGTAAAGAACTGATTAAAGGAGAGCTCTGTGGACAACTAAACCCAGAGGATCAAGATGCCAAGGAAGACCTTTCTAGAAAATGTCAGTACCTTTGTGAAAAATAGGTGGCAAGATAGTCATCGTTTGTTTTTAGAATAGTACAACAGTGTTTTCAAAAAGAACATTGTGGATGACCCAATCTGGTAGAAAGAAGTATCCTGAATAGGATTCTACATAAAAAAATGTTACCAGTTGGGACATTTCAATGAAGGTGGATTTCTTTTAGTGAATACTACAAGGGGGGGGAAATAGAAGATAGTTCCTATCAAGTGAAACTTTGTGAACATTGGATGCTGCTTCAAGTTCACAGAAACATTTAGATGATTGTCAGTGAAGAGGTCCAAAAATTGGATTTAATTCATGTGGATGACTACATGCATTGGTTCACACCCAGAGGACCGTTGTACAGAATCTGGCTGAGGGTAAACTTATTTTGGTCAATCTCTTCTTATTACTGCTTTGTCAAAGCAGATTGCTATGAAACAAACTATACACACAACTATTCTTGAAGATGTAGCAGATTGATTTCAATCAAGACAGATAGGAGATTATATTCCTGTAGACGAAAAAGATCATATATTGATTTCCTGCATGACTTTAAATTCCTAGAAAACTTGTAATGTTAAGTACAGGGTAGAGTTTAAAAAAAAAAAAAGAATAGATTGGATTTTATTTCTTCTTCAATGTGGAGATCCAGCATTCAGAATCTGAGCAATTTGGAAGACATGCTGCCCCTGTGGAACATTCATTCCAGGTGTGGAACGACAGAAAATATTTCCCTAACAGGAAACCTGGTCATGAGATTATCTTACTCTCAAACTGGACAATGGGAAAACTCTCCTTTCCTCACTTGAATTTCATGTCTTTTCTCATAGGTATAGATCTCCCACATTTGTGGATAGGAAGTTCTCTCACTTGACGAAATATCACCTGTGAACAACAGAAATCTGTCATCCTCTTTTGGTATTGTAACTGGAAGAAATCAGTCACCGAGTACCAAATAGCATTATCAGCAATTCTAAAGCAAGAAGGAAATCTATAACCCCAAATGTCTTAAAAAACATAAAAATTCAAAATAAATGATTTAAGGGTTGGCCGGTTAGCGCAGTCAGTTAGAGCGCAGTGCTGGTAGCACCAAGGTTGCCGGTTCGATCCCTGTATGAGCCACTGTGAACTGCGCCCTCCTTAAAAATAATAAAATTAATTGGTTTAAGCATTCAACCTGAAAAGCTAGATGAAAAAGCACAGTAAATTACACATTAATAATACACATGAAATGAGACTCGAAGAAGTGAGGAGCTTCACCACATTCCTGGATAACATGAAGTCTGTTCCTACCATTTTAATCGATAAATTCTATGTAATTCCAAGCCCAAATTTCACCACAAATTTTCATAGGAAAATGTGACGCTAAAATGATGGGCAAGGTGAAAGGGATCAGAAGAGCCGAGACAATGTTAAGGCAAAACAATGTGGGAAGACCTACCAGACAGCAGTGTATTTAAAGCTGTGTTGAGGTATCTGCACGGGGAGGGAGCATACAAAGAAACCAACGGCATAGAATAGAGAGGTCAGAGACATACTTACGTATTTATGGACACTTGATGTATTGCTGAGGTACCACTAGAAATCAGTGGGGGGAAAGAACTATACAGTGAATGAGGCTGGCTTAATAAGTTAGCTATGGGGGAAAGTAAAAGTAGATATGTTGATACCCAGCACAAAAGATTCTGGGTAAAGTTCTAAATGAGAAGAACAAAAATTTTAAACTTTAAAATGTAAGTGTCGGGAAGAGTTTCTTAAGCGAAACATAAAAAGCAGCAAACATGGAGGAGTACATTAAAATGTAAGTTTTTTGTACAACAGGATGCCTTGAACCAAGTTAAAGGTAAGCGACACTAAGATACAGATAGGAGATAATATTTGTTGTGAATGTAGCTGGCAAAGAAATAAGTATCGAGAATATATCCAGAACTTGAATAAGAACAAGGCAGTCCAGTGGGGAAATGAGTAAAGGAAACATGAAAAGCCAATTAACACAAAAATTCAACCTCACCAGTAATGAGAGATGTGCAGCTTAAAATGTACCCATCAGATTCAGCAGATTCGAGTAACACCAAGTGTTTGGTGAAGATGTGGCCTAAACGGAAAACTTTGTTCACTACCTTTAAGAGAGCAAATTGGTAAAACCACTTAGAGCAATTTGGTGTTATGTAGCAATGTTAAAGATGTTGTTAGAACCCAACAATTCCACATCTAGATGTGTTCTATACAGGATTTTTTAAACAGGTACCCAAGAAGACAGGTAGAAGGAAGTTCATTGCATCTTTGTAATTGTGAAAAGTTGGAAACTTAAAATGTCTACTGACAGGAGAAGGTTGTTGGCATATTCAAGCAGCAAAATAATACCTTAGCGCACTTAAAATCATGAACCATTATGTATCAGCACAGATAAATCTCCAAAATGGTGTTGAAGGCAAAAAAAGCTAGTCGAATGGTATGTACATACTTAAACATAAAGTTCTTAAACATAAAGTTAAGAACGTGCAAAATAATGCTATTGGATTGAATTATATGAAACAGCCATTTTGTTGGTTAAAAAACAGCCGAATATCAGCATCTTTATTAAGTTCAACGTAATATTTGTGGATACAGTGTTGTGGGCCTGGAATTCAGCATGGTATTATCTCCTTGGGGGTGATGGTGAGGATGGTGGTATTGAGCAGGGTACATGGGGGAGCTTCAGCTTGAACTGTCCGTATTTTGTGTCTTCCAAAAACTGTTGGAGAAAATATGGCAAACGTTACATATATTAATTAAAGCACTGTGCTGGGTACACATGGGTACACTCTTAGTATGTTCCTATATACATTGATGTTGAAAATATTTTATGATTCTTTTTAAGCACACCAGTGTTGATAGAGGTATAAAAATTGTAACCTCATGGCATTATAAAGAAGTATTTACAAAATGATTAAATCCTTTGCTGCTTACTTATCTGAACATAGCATTCATAAGGCTTTTAGTATAAAATAAAAGGTTGAAAAGCATCTCCTCTCACACTCCGGGCAGACACTTCCAATTTTATTTTGTTTTTGTAGCACTGTTAATCGTCATCATAAAAGCCATTCATTAAGTGCCTCTCTTTTGCTTGCTATTGTGTTTGGTGGTGGTCATCTCTCTGCCATTTTATATGAAATCTGGTGATGACATTGACATTCAACTTACTTTGATTTTTCTTCTTTTTTCCTTTTTTCTTTTTTGCTTTTTTTTCACTTCTTGGATGCCAACAGAAATCTGCAAGCAGAATATGATCGTCTAAAGCAGCAGCATGAACACAAAGGCCTGTCTCCACTGCCGTCCCCTCCTGAAATGATGCCCACCTCTCCCCAGAGTCCCCGGGATGCTGAGCTCATTGCTGAGGCCAAGCTACTGCGTCAACACAAAGGCCGCCTAGAAGCCAGGATGCAAATCCTGGAAGACCACAATAAACAGCTGGAGTCCCAGTTACACAGGCTAAGGCAGCTGCTGGAGCAAGTGAGGCCCACATCTCTACCACGGGACATTTATAACAATTCATTCTTCCCTTCAACACAACTAAACAAAACTCAGAGTCCTTTTTAGAGGTGCAACAAGCATCAATTTGTTGAGTATCTTGTATGTGCCTAGCCTAGCAAAGTCTAGGTAACAAAGGCTATGAGTAGGAAAACTGGTGTGTTTATTAATATCTGTTCAACATTGTTTCCTACACAAATATTTTGTATTGGACTGATTCAAAATTCGTCTTTAAAATGTATCAGAAGGTTTCCATTCATTTTCTAAAAGGGAAACTTTTACCTCTTAGAATGGAACTCTCTTTTTTGCAATTAGTCTTATTTTCTGGTAACTTCTTCTTCTTTTTTTTCTTTTTCTAATCCCTAAAATGTAATTTTTCAAGCATCCATTGAAAACCTAGCAAGAGGCTGCACTGTCATAGGCCCTACCTGCCCATGGTCCTGGCTTTCTGGGAATTTTAAATTTTGAGATACGTTCTTTCCATCTTACTGCTTAATACTTTGCAAAAATATGAATTCTCCGCTATGTTTTCGTGGTCCCACATGGTTTCACCATCCCACATGACCTAAATCTTTCAGTTATTTGGTCTAATGATTTTATATATCTTACTCCACTGCAGCTATAACTTTTTTCCCAAACACATAAGGGGGCACAATGCAAATACAAAGACAATATCTGTGGATCTCATCAATAGTGAAATTTTTCAAATTTAACAATCTTTGGGAGGTTTCTAAGTAGGAAAGTTCATAATTTCTGAGTCCTGAGTGTCTATAGAATAGTTTTATACTTATATATTTGAGTGTTTACTATGAAAAAAAATAATAATTTTGTTTTCTTCTGGATGCCTTAGCCCCAGGCAGAGGCCAAGGTGAATGGTACAACGGTCTCCTCTCCTTCTACCTCTCTTCAGAGGTCAGACAGCAGTCAGCCTATGCTGCTCCGGGTGGTTGGCAGTCAAACTTCAGAATCCATGGGTAAGTGTCTGTCTTAGTGCCTTCCTGTTATCGCTCTCTTTTTTTTGTGACCAAAAACTTGCTTTATTTCTGTGAGCCTTAGTTTCCCCATCTGTAAAATGGGAGATAATTCTAATTCTACCCCTACTTACAAAATTATACCTATACATACACACACAAACACATATGTGTGTATCTGTGTATACATGTGCATACATACGTACATACATAATGTGTATGTTATACACAGAAGGTGCCACCAAAAATGTATACAGATTTTTTAAATTAATTTCAGGTGTAGAAAACAATGTAATAGACATTCATCATTTATATCTTGCACATAGTGACAACCCCCCACCCCCATCCACTACCCCTCTGACATCGCACACAGCCATTACATTTCCACTGTCTCTATTCCTTATGCTGTACAGCCACTTCCTGGAACTATATATATATATGTATATATATGTGTGTGTGTGTGTGTGTGTGTGTGTGTGTGTGTGTGTGTGTGTATGTGTATATATATGTATATGTATATAAAATTGTAGTTGACATTCATTTTTGTTCAGCTTCAGGTGTACAGTGCAGTGATCAAGCATCTACATCATCCCTGAGGGGGTCTTCCTAATGGGACAAAAGTGTCCATCGGATACCCTACAAAATCTTTACATTATTGATTACATTCCCCAAACTGACTTTCATATCCCCGTGGCAATCTTGTGGTTACTGACTACTTTCTAATCCCTTTACCTTCCCCCTTATCCCCACCCTGCCTCCCATCTAGCAACCCTCAGTTTTTCCTCTATGTCTCTGACACTGTTTCTGATTAGTTCATTCATTTATTCTTTTCTTTAGATTCCACATATAAGTGAGATCATGTGATAGTTGTCTTTCTCTGTCTGACTTATTTCACTTAGTGTAATTATTATCTCTTAAGGTCTGGAAATGGTGAATGTTTGCTCAGAGGTCCAAATCAACAGCTAAATTATCTAATATCAGTTCTGGACAAGGCATTTTCAGAAATGCGTTATTAGAGGTACAAAGATGAGTGACGTAGTCTTAGCCCTCAGTGGGCCAGCCATTCAATTTTTCAGAACAAGGCAGTGTGGTATTACAGTTTCATTCATTTCTGGAGACCAGAGAAGGCTTTGAATTGATATTTGTGCAGAGTTCCAAAGGATGGAGTAGGAACCAACTATGCTTTGAGGAAGGAATACATAACCGAAGATGTAAACATGAGGCCCTTGGGCCAAAGATGGGAAAGAGACAATGGTCCAGTTAATAGAAAGATAGGGCCCAGCCTGGAGGTGGGGGAAATAAAGCTGCAGAGGAAGCTTCAGGTCACATTATACTGAGGGGAATGTTGGGCAGAGGCGTCCGACTCATTTTGGTCAGTGTCAGGGGACCACTATAAATCATATACCAAGTAAGAAATATCTAAAAAGATGCATTCTGGCAGCTGTATCTGGCCCAAAGTAAAACTTGTATAGGTAGAAAGACCAGTTAGGAGAAGTTATAGGAGTTCTGAGGGCCTAAGCTTGAGAGAGAGATCAGTGATGGGATGGGAGGAGATGACTGTGAGACTATTATTTGAAACTAGTGTATCCAGGCCCGGCGGACTGACTGACAAATGTGAGGAAAGGAAATGAAGGGAGAGGATTTGGTTGGAAGAAGATAATGATGCTTTTGACTGTGAACATACTGTGTTTCAGGAACTGGCAGGTCTAAGTCATGTCCAGAAAGAAGTTAAAATACAGGTCTATAACTGGTGTGAAAGGGCACGCTGAAGAGATTGGAGAGTGAGCTCCACAGAATTGATAGCTGACATGTTTGAGATGAGATATTAGGTTGGTGCAGAATAACTGCAATTGTTTAACCTTTTAAACCACAGCTACTTTTGCACCAACCTAATACCGTGTTTCACCGAAAATAAGACCTAGCTGGACAATCAGCTCTAATGCATCTTTAGGAGGAAAAATTAATATAAGGCCGGGTCTTATAGTAAAATAAGGCCGTGTATTATATTTTATATTATAGCATAGCACAGCACAGCATTATATTAAAGACCCGGTTTTATGTTATAGTAAAATAAGACTGGGTCATATATTAAATTTTGCTCCAAAAGACGTATTAGAGCTGATTGTCCAGCTAGGTCTTATTTTCGGGGAACTACGGTATATACCAAAGGTGCTTGGATGCAGTGCCTTGGGGAAGACCTCCATATGGATGATGTAGTAGTGAAGTAGTAGGGAACAGGGATAGGTTCAAGGAAGATGTGGGCAACAGGTCAAGTGCTGAAAAGAGTTCCAGGGAAGTGAAAATAAATCACAGCGAAAATCAATTACATTGGATTATTGGAAACGCATTAGCCACTTCTGAGAAAGCATTTTTAGCCAAGAGAAGGGAAGTTGGAGAATCTGTCTTTTCAGTGAAATAAAAGACCAGGTAATCTTGAAAATGAGTGCAGTTTAAGGAAAGTCAAGACATGTTTGGAACATTACCAAGCAACACTGAGGGCCTTGGTAAAAGATGACTATTGAGGAAATGGTCAGCGTGGTCTGGTGTCTGCCATTCTTCAGTAGTGTTTTCTGCCTAGCACTCGGCTCTAAGCAAACGGGAATTCAGGAGGCAAAAATCATAAAAGAAGGTCAAAAGGAGTAAAGCATTTTGCAGTGGTAATGAACTTACACTGAAAGTGGCCATGACAGAGGTTGCCAGCCATGTGCTTGTTGGTTTTTTCCACTGTGCTAAGCTAGACAGTAGGTGGTTTTATGAAGGCCACAAATATTTGATCCATCTTCTTCATTTCTCCTTCTCTCTTAAGGCCCAACATGAGTCAGCCCCCATGCTCTATGCTTCCTTTTTCCCTGGGTCCTAAACTGGTTCTGCTTGGCCATCCTGATCTTACCTCATAGAAAGAAAGAGACCTGGGACTCCTTGAGCCCTCACGCTTAAAGGTCTTCAGCCTGGCATCATGGTGTGTTAAGGAGTCCTTTTTATACTTAAGATCTTCCATGAGGGTAGACTATAGACAGGCCAAGTGCCTAACCAAAACTGATAGGATAAAAAGGAAGGGGCAAGGGTGTGAATGAGTTTTATGGTGGGAGATTAGGAAAATCCCAAAGTTGGGCATCATGGAAGTAAAATACTACTTTCAAGCAATGCCTGCATCTTCGATGTAGCTTCCCAGTGAGCTGTTGAAGATTGTACATGGAGGTCAGTGAGGGGTACGGTTCCTGGGGTTGATAAGGCCAGGGTTGCGGGGCTTGCCAACATGGTGGTGAGGTCCTTATGAATCAAGATAGATATTAAGGAAGGTGGATGAGGGTACTGAGGAGATGAGCATTTCTGAGGAGGGAGAGAATGTGGTGGAAGCAAATCTGATGAACTTCAAGAACCTTGAGCAGTGGGCAGAGGTATAGCCTCCAGAGATGTCAGACCTTGTAGGAAAGCAAGGTTTCGGTTCCTCTGTGAAGGGAGAGAAAAGGTTGTCACTGTTTTCATGAATTTACCACACACAACTCAGTAATTTAGGGCAATCCCTGCATCAGATTCTTTCTCCACGTGAGATCTGAATATAGCTAATGCACTGTTGGGACTGTAAAAGATCACTCGGCATATGAAAAACTATCATATGCTTTTGAAAAGTCTGTGATTTCCCCCAAACAACTGACTTTCAGTACTTCTGCTGTTTCTTACTGCAGGGTTTTTCCTTTCTTTTTTAAGTAAGTGAAGCGTGACACTGAGTCGCATATTTTAGCAGTGAGATTCAGGGCCCTGAGTGCTTAGAAGCATTAATTATTGAGGCCCATCAACACTGGCAAAGAGGCAGTGTGTCCATCATAGCACCCAAAGTAAAGTACACATCAGGCTGTGGTCCCGATGGTTTGTGGGGCAGAGAGAATTATGGCAGAACTGCATGCAAGGACAGAAATGCTATATTCCAGTGGCTAAGAAATATCTTGCTGATACAAATTGGACAGGCTCTGTTGTTAAGTTTGTTCTCTGAAAGAAAAGACTGAATTCAAAGGAGATTGTTTTCCAACTGTATAAGCCAATTTCATTTAAGAAGAAAAACCCGACCGTCTCCTTGAAGAATGCATACAGGTATTTAAATAAGCACAGTGTGTATTCCTCATCTTTGATGGTCTGAGATGTGAAAAGGCTAGGATTTGCTGAACCGTATGCTGGAGAGAGAGTTGCAATTCTTTAAACATACAATCCCAGTGACATTTGTAAAATGAAGTATGGGTGAAGTCATACTAGGTGTTCTAAGGAGTGGAGTGCTTCCTCAAACCATGAAGAATTTATCACTGGTAAGTCTCTGTGTACCATGTGTGTTTATACACTTTATTTTTAACTGGAAGAGTGTCCTAATGGAAGCTTACATTCTATTGGAAAAGACAAACAAATAGAAATTAACTAAGTTAAGTTCTTTTGGCTTTCGTGAGCTACACACACAGGAGCCTGTGAATTCCTAACAACTCCGTATGTCTCTCTAACTTCTGATTTGGAACAATTTCAAATTTATGGCAGAATTGCAGTTAATTCAACATTTTGCCACATTTACTTTATTTATTTATTTATTTATTTATTTATTTATACTCACATCTGCATATTTTATGTTAACATCTTTATACTGTGTATATATATTTATTTATTTACGTTGCATATTTTATTTATGTGTGTGTATAGTTTGTGGATTTGTTTTTCACTGAAGGATGATGTTTCCTACATAATGACACTTTACCCCTAAGTCCTTCAACAAGTATCCAAGGTGAAAGATATTCTCTTATATAACTACAATAGAATTATCACACTGGGGAAATTAGCAGATACAATACTGTTATCTAATATATAATTTAAATTCAAAGAGCCCCAATTCTGACACTAATTTCTTGATAGCTTTTGACCTTTTTTCATTCAGGATCTAACAAAGGGTCATGCTTTGTATTTACTTACCATGTATGTCTCTTTAGTCTCCTTTAGTCTAGAACGATTTCCCAGCCTCTCTACATTTTTTCGTGACACTGACATTCTAGAAGAGGTGAGACCGACCAGTTGTTTTGTAGAACGTTCCTCAGTTTGGATTTGCCTGCTTGAGAACTCATAATTGGATTCAAGTGAAATATTTGATACCCAATTACCACATAGATGATGTTGTATCTTTCTCAGTCATCACCTGAAGGCTTTCCTGAGATTCTCGCTCCTTTCCCTTCACTCTCCCTGGGCACTCCTTCCATTCCTTGGTTTCTGCTATCTTGAGGACCATAAATCCAAATTGCCAGACCTCTCTGTTGAGTGTCTTCTGGATAAAACCATGGATAAAGACGTAACCCAATCTGAAATCATGATCAACCTCCAGAATCTCTCTTCCAATTTATGAAACTACACAAAGTCATTTCCAACATTTTCTTCTTTTACCTTCTTTTTATTTTTTTGCTTCCTTAAAGTGTAATTGATGGGAAAAAAAATTTTACACAATGAGCTTGGACCTATGTATACATCCCATGATACAATCACCAGAACCAGAGAACTAAACATATCTGTCACCTCGAAAAACAACCCTTTCCCTCCCTTCTATAGCCAAGTCCTCCTACCACCACTTGAACCATCAATGGCAGTCTCTCTTCTCTTAAAAAGAGAAAAATTCTTCAATTCAGCTGCCTCTGCCCAAATGTAGCCTTTATCATGTGATCAGCTAAACAGACAATATGAATTCTCTCCTAATTGGTTTCACTGTTTTTGGTCCCTCTCCCTTTCCAAGCTATCTTCCAAATATTTCCAGTTACTTTCTTAACATTCAGATTATATATTATTCTTCTCCTTTAGTATTTTTGTGACTCCTGTTTGCCTACAGAATAAAGTCCACATTCCTTGGCATGGTATTCAAAATCCACCGTCCTCTCCAGCCCAGATTTTTCCTACCTTCAAGCATGATCCGCTGTCTATTTGTAGACCCAGTGCTCGTCCACACATATCATGCTGTTTCATTGACCTATGCTGTCAGTCATCTCAGGCACAGTGTACACAGTGTTTTCTTAACCTGAAATATACCGTCCTTTGTTTTCACTCAGTTAGTCTTTTTGGGGAACTTCATCATGCATTATACAGCTTAATCATGCATTCTATCTTGTTTTATGTATATATTCTGTATATATTCTGTTTTGTAGTTAGTTATTAGCATTTGTTTCTAGAACTTAAGCTCCTTAAGAGCTTTTTGAGTGACTGTTTTAGACATCAAGCACAGTACATTCTTGTGGAGATACGGAACAATCCACACACTTAAGAAATTTAGCTGGAAGTTCTGGTTCAAGATAGCAACATAAGAGGATCCTGAACTCAACTCACCTCCTCCCATAGACACACTGGATTTACAGCTACATACAAAAGAATTCCCTCTGAAAGAAATTCAGGAACTAGTTGAGTGATTCCCACAACATTGGGCAAAGGAGCAAAAATCCTACATCAAAATGGGTAGGAGAGGCTGATACACAATCTTGCTATAAACCCCACCCTTGGCATGGCAACACACAACCAGGAAGAAACTCCAAGCTTCTCGCTAAGGAGTGAAAGGTTTGAGCCCCAACGTTTAGACTTCCATCTGAAAGATGAGGCCCTGAAACTTCTAGCTTTGGAGTCAGCGGGGCTTGCATCCAAGAGATCCACAAAGTGATAGTCTAAGAGACAGCTCTTAAAGGGCTGACAGGGACTTACCATGGGATTCACCATGGCTAACTCCCCAAGGCAGGGGCAGCAGACTGAAATATGGCCACTCTTCCTATGAAAGAGGATTGTTTATCTTAAAAGCTTCTGCCTGAGGAGCAGGCTTCTAGTTGAACACATATGTAGGGGCTGACTACAGTGCTCTCCGGAGATGGGGAGGCCAGTGGGAGCCATCTTCTTGCTCTCCTTCTTTGCTTCAGGTCACTGGTTATTGACTAGAAAGGAGTTTGGGCACATATCCAGTGTTCAAGTTTTTGTGGCTGCCACCCAGAGAACATATACCTTGTTAAGCTGGTTCTGGGGGCCTTCAGGGCTTGCATTTATGGGTTCAGTGGTATTGGTGGCAAACGACAATTTTTAAATGGCTATCCCTCCAGGGCTCAGTGTAGAGGAAACAGACAGAAACTCACATCTCCCAGTCTTTCCCTAAAAGAGGTATATTTACATACTTTAAAAGCTGCTGCCTGAATGTTCGGCCTTTTAATCACCCGGCATCTAGGTGCTGACTGAGATACTCCACTTTGGGACACTGACAGATCTTGGCACACTCTCAGTTACTGGGAATCACTGAGAACGAAGGAGACAGCTTGGACTTTCACAGAGGTTTGAGAGACAACCAAGAGCTAGGGCAAAGTTGAAAGATAAGGTTCATCTCTTACATGAGACCATTCCTTCAAGACTAAGAGAGGTGGCTGTTTTATCTAATGCATAGAAACCAACAGAGAGAGTCAAGGAAAATGAAGAAATAGGAAATACATTCCAAATGAAAGAACAAGGTAAAACCTCAAAAAAGACCTTATGTGATTTTCCCAATACAGACAGAGTTCAAAATAATGCTTATAAAGATTCCCGTTGAGATCAGGAGAGCAATGCATGACTAAAGTGAAAATTTCAGTAAAGAGATAGAAAAATATAAGCAAGTATCAAGTATAAATCATAAAGCTGAAGAATGCAATAACTGCACTGAAGAATACACTACAAGGATTTCAACAGAAGACTAGATGAATAGAAGAAGGGATCAGAAAACTTAAAGACAGGGCGGTGGTATTCATCCATCATAGGAGGGAAAAAAGAGTAACCCTAGCTTAAGGGACTTTTGGGGATACCATCAAGCCAACATATATTCATATTATGAGGGTTCTAGAAGAAGAAGAAAGAGAGAAAGGAGCAGAAAACTTGCCTAATCTGAGGAAGGAAACAAACCCAGATCCAGGAGCCTAGAGAGTTCCGAATTAAGGTACCCACGTTGCCAAAACTTAGAGACAAGGAGAGAATCTTAAAAGGCAGCAAGAGTGAAACAACTTGTTACATACAAGGGAACCCCCATAAGACCATCAGCAGTGTTTTTTCAGAAACTTTGCAGGCCAGAAGGGAGTCTCATGATATATTAATCTAGTATGAAGGTTAACAGACAAAAGAAGTAAAAATAATTATAATTACAATATTTGGTTAGTAGATACACAAAATCCAAAGCTGTGAAATCGAAAACATTGCACGGGGAGTGTAAAAATGTAGAGCTTTAGAATGTGTTTGAACTTAGTAGTTATCAACTTAAAATAGACTGTTGTAAATATGTTCTATGTAAACCTCATGGTAACCACCAAGCAAAAACCTATAGTAGATACACAAAAGATAAAGAAAAAGGAATTTAAGCATACCACTACAGAGAATCATCAAACCACAAAGGAAGTGAACAAGAAAGTAACAGGAACTGCAAAACATTCAGAAAACAGTTTTTAAACTGGCAATAAGTATATACCTATCAAAAGTTTCTTTAAATGTAATTAGACTACATTCTGCAATCAAAAGACAGAGTTGCTGAATGGATTAAAAATGAAAGACTCAACCATATTTTGCCTACAAGAAATTTACTTCAGGTATAAGGACATACAGAGAGTGAAAGTGAACAGATAGAAAAGATAGTCCATGTAAATGGGAGCCAAAGGAAAGCTGGGGTAGCTATGCTTATATCAGACAAAATAGACTTTGAAACAAAGACAATAATGAGAGACGAAGACATAATGGGATCAATCCAAAAAGAGGATAAAACATTTATAAATATTTATGTACCAACATAGGACTACCTAAATATATAAAGCAAATATTAACAGACCTAAAGGGAGAAGCAGCAACACAATAACAGTAGGGGACTTGAATAACCCCAGTTTTATCAATGGGTAAGATGATCCAGACAGAAAACCAGTAAGGAAATACTGGCCTTAATACATTAGACCAAATGAACTTAACAAATATATATATACGGGGGTGCCAAAAAAATGTATACACAATTTAAGAAAGGATAAAAACTGTATTAAAATTGTAATACTCAATATATGCCCCTAACAAAAGATGAATACAAGTCACATTTGTCTTCTGCAATTACTAGAGGTGCTCAGAGTGGTTCTCATCAGTGTAATTTTAATAGTTTTTCCCTTTCTTAAAATATGTATACATTTTTTTCCCACCCTCTATATATACACAGCAATCAGTCCAAAAGCAACACAGTATACCTTATCACATGCACATGGAATATTCTCCAGATTGATCATATGTTAGGCCACAAAACAAGTCTTAACAATTTTAGACGATTAAAATAATCATTTCTGGCCACAATGGTGTGAAACTAGACATTACAAGAAGAAAACTGGAAAATTCACAAATACGTGGAGATTAACAACATGCTACTGAACAACCAATGGGGGGCAAGGAACAAATCAAAAGAGAAATTTAAAAAATGCTTTGAGATAAATGAAAATGTGAACACAACATACCAAAATTTATGGGATACAGCAAAATCAGTTCTAAGAGGGAAGTTCATATAATAAATGCCTACATTAAGAAACAAGAAAAATCTCAAATTACCAACCTAACTTTACATCTCGAGAAACTACAAAAGGAAGATCTAATGATGTCCAAAGTTAGTAGAAGGGAAAATGAAGATCAAAATAGAAATAAGGAAATAGAGTCCAAAAAGAGAATAGAAAAGATCAATGAAATTAAGTGTTTTTTTGAAAAGATAAACAGAATAGACAAACTTTTGGCTAAAATCACCAAGAAAAAAGAGAAGACTCAAAATCAGAAATCAAAGAGATGATGTTACAAAGGATCCCAAAGAAATAAAAGGGATAATACCGTGTTTCCCCAAAAATAAGACCTAGCTGGACAATCAGCTCTAATGCATCTTTTGGAGCAAAAATTAATATAAGATCCAGTCTTATTTTACTATAAGACCAGGTCAGAATAGAATAGAACAGAAAAGAATACTTGGTCTTATGTTAATTTTGCTCCAAAAGATGCATTAGAGCTGATTTTTGGCTAGGTCTTATTTTTGGGGAAACACGGTAAGACCCGGTCTTTTATAGTAAAATAAGACCAAGTCTTACATTAATTTTTGCTCCAAAAGAGCTGATTGTCTGGCTAGGTCTTATTTTGGGGGAAACACTGTAAGAGACATCTATGAACAACTATACACCATCTAATTGGACAACTAGAACAAATGGATAAATTCCTAGAAACATTCAACCTACCAAGACTGAAAATGAAAAAAGTAGAAAATCTGAATAGACCAGTTACTAATGAAGAGATTGAATCAGTAATCAAAAACCTCCCAACACGCAAAAGTCCAGGACCAGATGGCTTCACTGGTGAATTCTACCAAACATTTGAAGAAGAATTGATAGCAGTCCTTCTCAAATTCTCCTCAGAAATAGAAGAGGAAGGAACACTTCCAAATTCATTTTAAAACCAGCATTACCCTTACATCAAAACCAGTCAAGGATACTACAAGAAAAGAAAAGTACAGGCCAATGTTCCTGATGAACATAGATTTCAAAATCACAACAAATATTAGCAAATCAAATTCAACAATACATTAAAAGGATTCTATACCATGACCAAGTGGGATTTATTCCAGGGATTCAAGGATGGTTTGACATCTGCAAATCAATTAATATGACACACCACATTAACACAATGAAGGATAAAAATGATATGATCATCTCAATAGATGACAAAATTCAACATCCATTCATGATAAAAACTCAACAAAGTAGGCATAGAAGGAACATACATTAACATAATAGAGGCCATATATAACAAGACCACAACTAACATCATACTTAACAGTGAAAAACTGAAAGCTTTTCCTCTAAGATCAGGAAGAAGGATAGGATGTTCACTCTCATCACTTTTATTCAACATAGTACTTGAAGTTCTAGCCAGAGCAATTATGCTAGAAAAAGAAATAAAATAATATTGAATGTCAACTGTAATTGAAAACATTAAATGTTTTTAAGACAAAAGAAAGAGAAATAAAAGGCATCCATATAAGAAAGGAAGAAGTAAAATTCTCTTACAGATGACATGATATTATATATAGAAAACCCTAGAGACTACCATAAAACTTAGAACTCAATGAATTCAGTAAAGTTGCAGGATACAAAAATCAATATACAGAAATCTGTCACGTTTCTATACACTAATGAACTACCAAGAAGAGAAATTAAGAAAATAATACCAGCTACAATTGCATCAAAAAATAAAATACCAAGGAATAAATTTAACTAAGGTGGTGAAAGACCTATATATTGAAAACTATATTAGCGAAAAAAGCTTAAGAAGACACAAATGAATGGAAAGACATTTTGTACTCATGGATTGGAAGAATTAATATTGTTAAAATGTCCATACTATCCAAAGCAACCTATAGAGTCAGTGTAATCTCTATCATATTTCTAATAGCAATTTTCACAGAAATAGAACAAATAGTCCTATAATTTGTATGAAACCACAAAAGACCCCAAATAGCCAAAGCAATATTAAGACCAAACCTGGAGGCATCATGCTTCCCGGTTTCAAACCATGTTACAGAGCCATAGTATTCAAAACAATATGGTACTGGCATAAAAACAGCCTCATGGAGGGGGCTGGCGTGGTGGCTCAGGCGGTTGGAGCTCCGTGCTCCTAACTCTGCCGGTTCGATTCCCACATGGACCAGTGGGCTCTCAACCACAAGGTTGCCGATTCAACTCCTCGAGTCCCGCAAGGGATGGTGGGCTCCGCCCCCTGCAACTAAGATTGAACACGGCACCTTGACCTGAGCTGTCGCTGGACTCCTGGATGGCTCAGTTGGTTGGAGCGCGTCCTCTCAACCACAAGGTTGCCAGTTCGACTCCCGCAAGGGATGGTGGGCTGCGCCCCCTGCAACTAGCAATAGCAACTGGACCTGGAGCTGAGCTGCGCCCTCCACAACTAAAAGGACAACAACTTGAAGCTGAACGGCACCCTCCACAACTAAGATTGAAAGGACAACTTGACTTGTCCTGGAAGTACACACTGTTCCCCAATAAAGTCCTGTTCCCCTTCCCCAATAAAATCATTTTTAAAAAAAGAAAGAAAAACAGCCTCATAGAGTCACAGAACAGAATAGAGAGCCCAGAAATAAATGCATGACTATACAGTCCATTTATTTACAACAAAGGAGTCAAGAATATACAACGGGAAAAGGATAGTCTCTTCAGTCAGTGGTGTTGGGAACACTGGATGTCCACATGCAAAAGAATGTAACTGGACCACTATTGTATATCGTACAGGAAAATCAACTCAAAATGGATTAAAGGCTTGAGTGCAAGACCTGAAACCATGAAACCCCTAGAAGAAAACGTAGGCAATAAGCTCCTTGACATCAGTCTTGGCGATGAGTGTTTGGAGTTGACATCAAAAGCAAAGGCAACAAGAGCAAAAATAAACAAGTGTGACTACATCAAATAAAAGGCTCTGTGCTGCAAAGGAAACCATCAAAATAAAAAGGCTACCTATGAAATAGGAGAAAGTATTTGCAAATCATATATCTGATAATAGGTCAATACTGAAAATAAAGAACTCATACAACTCAATAGAAAAAAGGCTGAATAAAAATTGCACAAAAGATCTGAATAGACATTTTCCCAAAGAAGCAGTACAGGTGTCCAACACGTACATGAAAAGCTGCTTTTAACATCACTAATCATCAGGGAAATGCAAATCAAAACTCCAATGAGATAATACCTCACACCTGTCAGAATGGCTATTATCAAAGAGACAAGAAATAAGTGTTGGCAAGATTGTAGAGGAAAGGGAACCCTTGTGTACTGTTAGTGAGAATGTAAATTGGTGCAGCCACTATAGAAAACAGTATGAAGATTCCTCAAAAACTTAAAAATAGAAATACCGTATGATCTCGTAATTCCAGTCTGGGTATTTATCTGAAGGAAACAGAATCACTATTTCAAAAATATACCTGCACCCCCATGTTCATTGCAGCATTATTTCCAATAGCCAAGACATGGAAGCAACCTGTTTCCATCATTGGAGGAATGGATAAAGAAAATGTGATACATACACACATATATACATAAAAACAATGGAATATTATTCCGCTATAAAAGAAGGAAATCCTGCTATTTGAGACAACATGGATGGACCTTAAGGGCAGTATGCTAAGTGAAGTAAGTCAGGTGGAGAAAGAGTAGTATATAATCTTAGTTATATGTGAAATCGAATCAAACCAAATTCATAGATACAGAAAACAGATGGGTGGTTGCCTGAGGTTGGGGGCGAGGGGGCGCAAATTGGGTGAAGGTGCTCAACAGGTACAGACTTGCAGTTATAAGATAAACATGTCCTGCGGATGTAATGCACATCATAGAGACTATAGTTAACAGTACTGTATTATATCTGAAAGTTGCTAAAAGAGTAAATCTTAAAAGTTGTCATCACAAGAAAAAAAATTGGTAACTGTGTTTGGTGAAGAACCTTCACTGTGGTAATCAATAGCAATTCATGGTATTCAAATCATTATGTTGTACACCTACAACTCATACAATGTTATATGTCAATTATATCTCATTAAAAATAAATTAATAAGAATATTAACTACTAATTTTCATCTTTTGCCACCATCCAATACTGACTGGCTAATAATGAATAATCAGTATCATCATTGTATATCATAATATTTTAAAGAACTTCTATACAGCATTGTTACATAAAAGTGAAACCATCTACCCCAAATATAATTTTAAAAAGTAATTGAAGCTAATATCAGGTACTGGATAAATCATGTTTTTTATTATGAAAACCTAGAGAAAGGCAGGAAAGACATAAGTCATGAGGTAATCACACATTAAGTTGGAAATTGGTTAAAAACGTGATTTAAGTAATTCAAAGAAAAATAATGATGGGCATATTTTCTTATACACAGCCTCCTTTTAAGCAAAATCACAGGAATAAGGTTTCTAGTGTCTCTTCTGCCTAGGCTGCATAGGTTCTAGCTAACATCCCTTTTTTAAGCAAGTAGGAAAATTCTCATTTGAATTGAGGGAAGGGAAGTGAGTCAGATGGGATAGCATCCCTTCAAGAAAGCCTAAAATCATGGTGCATTTCAGAAGACTTTACAGAATATCTTGCCCATCGCAAATCATTCCATTTCTTTTTTCACAGATTAAATTGAGTCATTTCACTTTTTTCTTCACTTCCACAGTGTCTAGCATGTTCTGCTGACATATTTTAACTTTGTTCTGTCCTTATTTTGAAACATTCATTTCTTCAATGTTTCAGTCATTTTTTGGACCAACTTCAGACGAGCCATGAGAGCTATAGCTAATAATTGAGAGGATTTTTATGCATGTTTGTGGGAATCACCTTGTTGTAGAATCGAACTGAAGTATTAATGCTAAAGAATTGCCTTTAACTAAGTTTGCAATCCCTTGACCATTAGCAATATACTGTTTCAGCGGGCGATGAATCAGTGAAATAGGATGAGGGCTGGCCAAGTTCCTCGGGTGCACAGTTGGGACTCAATAAGTGTTTTGAATAAATGATTTGTGTGTGTGTGTGTGTGTGTAGAGAGGTGTGTGGTCATAGGTATCGTTACTCAGGAACATTTTTGGGTTGCCCATTATATTGTAACTACATATCAGTGTATGATCCTTAAGTATTGGATTCTTGCTGGTTTGATGCCTTAAAACAGTTAGGTGTTGCTGTGTAACAAAAATAATCACAAAATTCTCAGGTTACATATTTCTCATTCATGTGTCTGTTAGTTGGCTGGAGTTCAGCTGGCCTTGACCCCAGCTTGTGGTGGGGTTCGTCTGTTCCACATGTCTCTCCTCCTCCTTGGATTAGCAGGCTAACTCGGCCATGTGCTCCCTATGGCACATAAGCACAAGAGGGCCAGCCCAGCCATCCAAGGTCATTACGAGCCTCTACTTAGGCTATGTATGCTAACATGCCATTGCTCAAAGCAGATCATATGACCAAGTCCAAATTCCTAGGCCAGGGAAGGACTCCCCTTCCAAGTCTTGGTCACTATGCTCTGGGTACACTGACCTTGCTGTTCTTTAAGGAAGCCAATCACACTCGCCTCTCCAACTCTGCATTTGCTCTTCTCTCTGATATGTTCTTCCCTCCACTGTTGACATGGTTCCCACCCTTAGGTCCTTAAGGTTTTTGCTCAACTGCACCTCCTCGATGAGGGCTTCCAAGACTCCCCTTTCTGAAGATTCTTTCTCACTGCCCCTCATCACCCCTCTCTTCTGAATGTTTACCACCACCTGACATACCTTTACAATTTACTTGTGTATCTGTGTGGTCTGTGTGCCTGCATAAGAATGTCAGTTCTGTGGAGACAGGGCTTTTGGGTTGTTTATTGCTGTAACCCCAGCACTGAGAACAGTGCCTGGCATATCGTTGACTTTTGATAAATAATTGAATAAATAAACTAATCATACTGGTTTAACATTATTATGGGGTTTTTTTTAAGACATTTAAAATCTGGCTCAGTATTGAATCATCCCATGGTATTACTGTAATTTCAGGCATCATGTAGTTGTTTTAACTTTTCCAGTATAATTTGACACAGAAAATACCAGGCATTAAGCATTTTTCAGTGTCGATTCACCTCTACTCATGCATACATGTGATAAATCTGATTTTGATTCTTAAAAGATTAGTTAAACCCAAAGGATTGTTTTACTTGCTGAGACAATCTTGAGAAAAGAAGAAGACAAGATTATATTTTACTTGTGTATGTGCGAACTAGGATGTAATAGGCACTCAAAAATGTTTGAATGATGCATTTATTGTTGCCGTGAAAGTTTTCCATTAAAACATATAAGCCAAGTTTACATTTGTACGTACACAGTTATATTTGAGACTTACCGATGATGGTTGATGTGTAAACACGGACTTGGCTGACATCGTTAGGTTTATACTTTATAATATGATCCTAGAAATAATTCAGGGAGAGGAATGCCAGTCACTTCATTAAACAGGACCTGAATCTTAACACAGTACAATTGAGTTCCTGAGCTCTGGTATAATGTAATTAAACTGTCAGAAATAATAATACATTGCTCATAAGTGTCTCTGTTGGTTCGGATTTATTCTATAAGGCATACTACCACTAAAGTGGACTTGGTGCCATGAAAAATGCCTCGTGTTCCCCAGCTGGGCAAAAATTGGCATTGGTAATGGAACAAAAAGATGGAATGAACCCTGCAGTTGTCAGGGTCCTGTTCCTCCTGGCAGTGAGTATTTCATCCATTCCATCCTCACCAGCTAATGGTAGTTTAAACTCATAGGAAAAAAGAAAGTAAAGATGCTGAATTTCATTTTTTTCATTTCCAAAGGCATAAGTGTAAAGCCAGGAAGGAGTGTGGGGAGAGAAGATAGATAGATAGATAGATAGATAGATAGATAGATAGATAGATAGATAGATAGATAGATAGATAGACAGACAGACAGACAGACAGACAGACAGACAGACAGACAGACAGACAGACAGACATTGTCCTAATAGTGAGTATTGCCAAGGATTCATTAAGCTTGTCCTTAAAAAACAAGGGTGAAAACTTAATAATAAATGCAGGATTATAATCAGAGATGAGAATCCAACTGGCATAGACCAAAGGAAATGACAAGCGTATGTAAGTCGTTAAATCACTGGCTCTCCAGTCATGTCCAAATCAGATGTGAACCTGAGGTTGTCCTTAAGTATGTTCATTATTGTTGATTTGCTGAAGCAAGGTCTTTTAGATGGAAATGACAATGTACTAAAGAAATTGAAAAGAGGTGATTCTCACTATTAGAAGATTGAATGTTATGAAAAATTAGTTTCCAGGGACTCTCGAAGTTCAAAATAATTTCATTTGCGCTTAAGAAATTTCTCCCTTACTGAAATGCTATTTAAGGTGTACTTTTTTAACAGATACAAAACCTATAAGATCAACAAAACCTACAAGGAGACTCCCATTCCCAGATGAAGACCATCCATCCCTAAATTCCTTTCCTACCAAAATGATCATTCTCCTCACAAATTCTCAAAAATTAACATAATATTTCCCCTTATTAGCCTCCAAAAACATTATTATGATAAAGTAGTCCCATGTAACAGAGTAAAGGAATGTAACTCCCCAGTGTACCCCATATCCATAGTCTTTAGAATATTAATATTTCATCACCTATATAGGTCACATACAACTTCTATTTCTCCCTATTATATTGGACCTTAAAGACACGAGTTTTGTTTGTATTTTTGGTGAAATGTCAAAGGAAAGAGTGGGAAAAATACCTCAGTGTCTCCACTCCATTTTTACTTTCATAGATGCAAAATGTCACAGTCCTATTTTCTGATGTGTTGCTTTGCAAATGTCTTTTTCAGTAATAATTTTTTAGTACAAAGAAAAATGTTTCTCATTGGTTCATAGGGCACAAGAAACTTATGTCAACTTTATCTTAACTTCTAAATACATACACAGTTTTCTTCTCCAAAGATAATGACACACAAATCCCTGCACGGAATTCTTCCCTTTAAGGAGTTGCTCCCTAATTATTAAGCTTGAAGAGTTATTTTTATTTACGTTATTTATGAGCAAGTGGAAATGAATTTATCATGGATTTTTAAATGCAATTGTGGACTCTGTCTCTAGTACCTCTAATTTTTTCCTTAAGTGTAATTTGCCATTATTTGTGTTTGCTTTCATTAAGGTGAGGAAGAGCTTCTCAGTCCTCCCCAGGACACAAGCACAGGGTTAGAGGAAGTGATGGAGCAACTCAACAACTCCTTCCCTAGTTCGAGAGGTAAGCTCCACTACTGAGAAGTAACTCGGACTTACTAGAGTTAGGCCACTCATTTTCATACCCAGCTAGTTTGTATTTTCCATGTTTCAATAACCAAATGCTAAGAGAATGCCAATTTGGGATCATTCTGAGAAGATTTGATGTTTAAATGTGATTTTCTGCTTTGGATGAATGAATTTTCTGGACTTGGATTCTGGTTGAATTCGAATACCTGTGTAATCAAGATATTTCTAGAAATAAGCATAGTAACTTACATTTCTAAAGTATTTTACTTGCTTTGCTCTGGAGTCTGAAGAGTTCATTGTGAGATAGCTTTTACTTAAGAGGAATTATGTGATTTTTACAGACAACGAAATGAATACCCTGATGGTGCTTCTGCCAGGGACACACAGTTACTGCCCGATACAGCGAGATCCAGGACATGCATAGTGTAGGGGGCGGGGAGACTCTGACTTGCAATCTGATCTGATACCCTTCATATTTAAAAATGGAATCATCCCATCATTGAAATACAGGCACAATTAGATCTTTATATACTAGTCTGTTAATCTTTTGACTTCCGTAGATAGAATACAATCTTCACAAAGAAAGACATTAATCTTATGAACGCCTTTATTTCTCCCCATCATTTGGACCTCGTGTACTTTGCCCCTCCTACAAAACCCCACCAAATTTTCCCACCAGCCAGTATGAGCTTCAGATGTTTTGCCTTATCCAAGGAGGTACTGTGCCACTGTTGTTAATGTTTTGGAGTTTTTATTTAAGTTAATTGCCCTGACATAAAACAAAGTCACTGACCCACTTCCCTTCGGTGAATAGAAAGAATGGCCACAAGCACCTGTTCGCAAACAGAGGAAAGCCTAGAGAAGCCAAAGAGGGAAAACACACGGCTTTGTGGCCAGTGACTGGGCCTCCTCATGGGCAGCCCTGGAGGGAAGGGCCGCCGAGAATCTGGCTATTTGTTCCTCTCCAGAAGGGCAATGAGGAGGGTGGTTTGAGCCGGCTGTTTTGCCTATCCTTTTGTTCAGTGTCAGTTAACAATGGCCATTTCCTAGCTATTTGATGTATGAGTAAACGTTGTGCAGTGCACATTAAAAGCATTAATGTTCTTATAGAGTGTTGCTAAGGAACCATCAAGGGAAGTTAATTTTAAATGTCTGCAGCAGCCATCTTTGCACCACCGAGCACCTCTGAGGTGTTGATTCTAACAGATAAAAATCTTATCTGTCTTCCACCCACCCTCGACCCTCCACCCCACACCCACCACCTGTATCCCCATAAGGACTATCGTAGCTGTCTCCTCTTCCTAGATGCCTTGATTTATCATGAGGAGATCATATGCCTGTTTGCCAGAAATCACATGCTTTCACTTTTAACCTGTCAGTGGAGGATTAGGGATGAAAAGAAGAAATGCCAGGTTCTTTGCCTTCGAGGTGTGTATGGTCAGTCGTGGATATAGACTTCCAAAGAAGTTCAAATCACAGTATAGTCATATTATTGCTGTAATGGAGATGGGGACAACACAAATGAATCCTAGAAGCATGCTTTTAGATAACTAGGGGGTTAGCCACAGGCCAAACAAGTGTCTTCTACACAATCACGCAGCTACTAGTAGGGCCAGGACTTTGGGGCCCACGTATAGCACACATTTCATTGACTCCAAGATTTGCCTTGAAGGTCACGGCCACTGTCTCATCCCAGCCCCTTGAACTGAAAGCTCTGTGGGAAATGAGTGGCTACTTGTTGGTGCCTGGGCATTTCTTTCACATCTAAACCACTGGAGTGTAACGGAGAAGAGACTACAGCAGGGCTCGTGGCTCTGCTTCCCCCAGGCAGCCTTTTTGTACTGGGCCTCTGGTCCATCCTAATGGTCTTGAAGGTGAAATCTGTTGCACCCTCTCCCTGCATCCCCTTTTTAGAGTCCTTGAAGCTAGACACCTCATGGGTATGAAAGTAGCCGCCTGCAAGACTAGAAACATGCTTCCTCTGATACAGTATTTGGCAGTTAGCATCTCTGATGCTACTTGTATGATACTGATTTACTTACTTCTGTGGCAACTTGGGAAACTATTCAGGCTGCCTGCATCGTGTTTACGAAATTAGTGCTTATGGAAGCAGTATCGTCCCCGGAGTGCTAATTTGAGTTCTCAAATAGGGGATAAGGAGGCTTTATGTGATACCAATTCCAGTAACTAAGTTCCTGCTTATTCAGTAGTAGTACCATGGTGGCCTGAGAATTAAAATCATTTTCCTGAAAAAAACACAATCAGAAAAATATATCACAAGAAAGTAGATAAGTTGCTAGATCTGCCTGATCTTTCTATGATGCTATGACCTTGACATTTTTTTCTTTTCTTGCTACTTCCTGCCAAATTAGGCCTTATTATTACGCCCTTTTATGATTCTGCACCCAATTCCAATGTGTGGGGGTTTTCCCCACACCAGCAAGCAATTCTTGGACAACAGCTGGGAATCCTACCCATTCCGCTTAATTCTGACACTGTCCACCTGGAGATAGCATCAGATCCCACAGCTAAGGACTCAGCCCACAAGACTGTCCCCAGCTTCAGGTGCTATTCTCAAGCCTAGGTTGTCACCTGTGCTTCTGACCCACTAGCTGTGATTGGAGGTTCGAATGATCCTCTCCTTTGGGTTAGATGAACTTTGTAGAGTGGGTCACAGAATTCAGGAAACAGTTTACTTACTAGTTACCTGTGTATTATAAAAGGATATATATAACTCAGGAATAGCCAGAAGGAAGAGACGCACAGGGGAGTGTATGGGGAAGGGGTACATAGCTTCTGTGGAGCACCACTCTCCACAAATCCCCATGGTTTCATTAATCCAAAAGCTCTCCGAACCCCCTCCGTTTGGGTTTTTATGGAGGTGTTATCACATAGATAGGCATGATTGATGAACTCACTGGCTATTGGTGATTGAAGTCAGCCTTCAGTTCCTCTCCTAGCCCTGGAAGTCTGGGTGTGAGGACTGAAAGTTCCAACCCTCTAATCCCATAGTTGGCTCCACTGGCAACAAGCCCCCATCTTTACGTGCTCATTAACATAACAAAAGTCACCTTGATGCCTCTCATCACAGGAAAGGACAAAAACCAAATACTGCATTTTGCCTGGTATAATGCACATTTTTGCCCCAAATTTGTGAGGGAAAAGTAAGGGTGCACATTATACATGAGTAGTACTAATTCCATATCTATAGTAAGTGTTTTTAATTCTTTTATTTATGCTTATGAGTTAAAAGTTTAACTCTAGAAATCAATAACAATATCTGTATGCAAAATAATACCCTGGAATAAGATAATCGGTGATGCGTTAATATCATAAATTTGTTACCAGTACATAAAATTTCTTATATCTGTTCTTGCATTTTGTAATTATTTGCTACATAAAATTTCTTGTACCATAATATGTTAAAAAATAAATGCTAAAATTCCTTTAAAATACAAAAAACAAGTACATAAATGTAAACAAATAAAAATTTGAATTAAAAAATTAAAATGAAAGATTTTTTTTTTCCCCCTGAAAGTTTGGGCCAAAAATGTGGGTATGCATTATACTCGGCAAAATATGGTATGTGTTGCTTTTTATAAATCACACTATCATACCTCTTTCCCCCACCAAATTCAAATGGATAAAAAGTCTCATTTTAAAAACTAGCTAATTATCAACATACTCCAAAAAGTGGATTTTTGGGTGCCTCATTTCTAACGAAAAGTATTTTGTTTTTATTTTGAAAGAATGGAGAATATACTGGGGGTGCCAAAAAATGTATCCACATGACTTTATTAATCTTTTGTTACCAGTATATATTGAGTATTACAAATTTAATATAGTTTTTTCCTTTCTTAAGATGTGTATACATTTTTTTGTCACCCTCTGTGTATGTGTATATATATATATATACATATGTTAGGGTTTAATGGGAACATCTTACCAGTTAGTAGGTATGTTAGGTTGAGATTAAACAGAAAATCTTGAGAATTTTACGTTCTCAGGATTACAGACTCTCCTAAATGAAAGGGCCTTAAAAGGTCACTATAGCCTCTTTGATGTCCCAGATAGTGGCTTTTGACCTTCTTTGACCATTATCCGTAGTAAGAGAAACATTTTACATCTCAGAGTGCAGTAAAAATACAAAATAAATTATATGTGTATGTATATACACATACATATGTGTATACACCCACCATGTATATACACCACACACATATTTATATATAGTCACATGTACGACGTATATACAAAGATCAGAAGCAAAAGTTTCAAGAAGCAGTGCTTTCCATGCTGCATATAATTCACCCTGTTGTTCTGTTTTATTTATTGAAAACTAAACTGCTAGTTGTGACCCACTACATTGATTTTCTGATCCAGTGGTTTAAAAATACTGATCTCAGGCTTCCTTACCCAGGTGGATATCTTTTGTAAAAATTGAAAATTTTAGAATTTCTACCATAGAAGTTTCTGCCAAGACCTTGTTAATGTCATTGGAATACATTATACTGTATAATGTCTTAGAAGACATTATACTTTCATTCTAAGTCTGCCATCCATATTCCTGTTGTGTTACCAAAAAATGAAGTTCACGATTGCTACAGCTGTTTCGGACAGCTGTTTGAGTAACTCACAACAGATGTCAGAGCCAGAGGTCTCACATTTACTGGAAATGTGCTCTTAAATACCACCTCATGGTTTACTTAACCCTGCACACAGAGGAAAACACCTTTAAAAAAAAATAACTATGTTGTCCACACATGTAAAGTATATAGATAGGGGAGTTATTGTGTACTTTAAATTTTTACAACTTGTTTGTTACCCCCTCCCACCACCACCCCTCTACCACTACTACCACCACAGTTTCGACTTAGAGCTCAAGTCTTAAGGTATTAGCTAATCTTCCTCTTTCATTTTCGCTAAAAGTACGTGGAAGCCCAAAGAACTGAAGTGCCTGGTTCATGGCCATTCAGCAAGTTAAATTAGCCTTCGGATCTTATCTCGAAGGCCTTGCTTAAACCATTATCCAAATTAATAAAAGGGTTGCCTGCTTCTCCATTTAGTAATAAACTGATGGCCAAACTGTCCTGCATAATAGCCAACATAAACTTTAGGACGTTCAAGGTGTGAATGTGTACACATTTAGCTTTGTGATTATATCTTCCTGGTTAATCTCTAGATATAGTTAGCTGTTCACAGCCACTTGGGGAATTTGAGTGGCTCGGTGTAAATTAAACACGGAATGTTGCCCAATTTCTATCTAATCTGTCTATTTATCTATCTGTAATCTGTCCATCTGTCTATAAGTATATGTAGAAGTTGAGTTCCACTGTAATAAAAATCATTATCTACTGCAAGACACCTTCTAAATCTTCACCATTATTCTATAGGAACACTACATGGGTAGAATGAACAATAAACATAATTTAAAAATAAACTCTGTAAGCGATTTGTCCCTATGTCTCTGATCATCTAGCAGTCTAACAAAGGTATTTTTATACGTGTGTACATTCACGAAAGCAGTGCTTCCTGAGTCAGTGGTATGGTATTGGGCTCTCTAAAAGTGAGGTGTCACAGTACATAGATTAATAAATGACAGGATCCAAAATAAGCTCTTAGTGCAGTAAGACAATTCAGAAAGCAGTTAGCAGCTATGCAGGTATTTCTGCTGCCAGTGTGATCTCTTACCCGCTGACTTGTACCACATTAATTTTATCCCCAACAGCCCACACCAGCCTCTCCCTCTCATACTACCCTTCTAAATAAGCCCACATACATTCTGTTAAATACCTCTAAATGACCAAACCAACAGCTGTGCAAAACCTGCCATCCTTTCGAATTCAAGTCTTATCTGTGCTTCTTTGATGGGAGAGCAACATAAAGAACCAAGGCAGATGGAAGCATCATGGACCCTGTTTCAGGCACCGTTCTGTTTCCTATCTGCTTCCGTAAAGGATTTGTGCTCTTATTCCTTTACAGTAGGGGCCAGCAAACTACAGTCCATGGGTCCGATCTGGTCCACAGCCTGTTTTTGTAAATACAGTTTTATTGGAACACAGCCATACCCATTCATTAGTATATTGTCTGTGGTTGCTTTCCCACTACAAGGGCCGAGTAGCTGTGGCAGAGTAGAATAGTTACTACAGAAACTGCATGGCCTGCAAAGGCTAAAATATTTACTATCTGGCCCTTTACAGAGGAAGTTAGCCAGTCCCTGCTTTACACTATTATTTTCTTGTCCATTCTAGCTCATTACACAGGCTTCGGTGCTGATCAGCTTTCAGCTCAATAAAACTGCATTTGAATTTACCTATGCATTTATATCCATGTTCACCAGAGATCCAGCATGTTTCAGTATAAAGTATAGCAAGGGACTCACTCTAAACCTTTTTAAATGGTCAATGAAGTGTGATAAAGAAGTTAACAGTACCCAGAAACAGTAATGTCCTGTGATTCTGACTCTGAAATAATTACAACCAATCATCTCAAGTCATGCTGCCTGAAAAACTCGACTTCTCCAGGCCTGACCAAGCTCTTTATTTAGACTCAGGACTCCCCAACACACTTCCCTTTTCTCTTGATTCATTTCCTGACAACATACCACACTGCCAGATGGACACCCTAAGTGAATGTCTAAGGAAACTCACTTCCAAAGAATGTATCTGTGAAATAAAACCTTTATCTGGTACTTGTGTTTATTTATTGATAAAGAATCTTCTTAATTGCAACCAGTCAGCCGGTTTCCTCAGTGTAGAACTTCCTAATACTGTAGAAAACATTATTTGTTTTAACTTTTAAACAAAAAGTACCTTCCTTTTGTACTACGCTTATGCATGAGCACATTGGAACCCAAGTGATGAGGACTTTGAAAGAGGTTAGGGTTAACATGGCGCTGGGAGGTCCATTTTATATAAAAGATGGTTTTCTAGAGAAGTACCTGAAACAAAACCCAAATCATGTGCTGCATATTCAGCAGTGACCAGTTGATACCGAGCTCTGAATATGGCTTGGTATAGAGTTCATCAAGATAGGCAACCTTTATCATTCTAGGAACCGTAATTATATTCTGAAACTAAATCATATTGCTTTCTAACATTACTGTCCTTCCTAAGGTTCTGAAGTTATAAAAATAGACCAAAGTTACAATCCAGAACAAGTTCCCAGCCCTTGGCATCCAGGCTGAAGGGTAGCAAGCAGGGCCCAGTTGCCTGAAACACTAAGGACTTGAGGCCATGGCCTAGCGGCTGCCTTACCAATTCCCTTCAGCCACCATTTGTCAGATACCCATAGAGTCAAGGTTAGGGGTTCCAGGCAGGGAATTCCCGCCCGTTCTCAGGAATTTTTTTTGCTTTCCCGTTCCCGAATCCCGAGATATAAACTGTTTTCTGTTCTCCACAATGAATCATTTCCACAAAGTGACGGCTGATACTACTAACCACCTGGGTTCAAGGAGCCGATTTCCCCCATTTCCTGACCAACTTTTCTCGGAATTCGGGAATGGAAAAGCGAAAAAATTCCTGAAAATGGGCAGGAATTCCGGCCTGGAAACCCTAGCGATAAATAGGAAAAAATGTCTAAGAGATAAGCCGATTTTCCAACCAACTTTTCTCAGCATTTGGGAACGGGAAAGCAAAGAAATTCCTGAGAACAGGTGGGAATTCCCGCTTGGAAACACTAGTCAAGCAAGGTACAATACCAGGTTTTGGGGATAGAAAGGTGGGTAAGCAACATGTGGGCCCTGCCCTCCGGGAGGGAAGGGAAGAGAATTAGTTCTACTACCAGGTAGTAGAACTATGAAGGAATCAAAAGAAGTGGATGTGGAATTCATGCTGACATTCATTGGAACCAACAAAAATAAAATGACGTTCTCCTCCTTCCCTTCTTCCTGTCATCTGATATGGGCCTACCACTGGGAACACCCCAGCTGAGGAGCCAGTACCCATTTTTCTCTCTTTTCCTTGGGTTGAGGAGGGTCGTGAATACCTTGACTATGCTGACGTGGTGAAACGTGTAGTTTTCGTACTCCTAAGAGATTTCAGACTCACTTAGGAAAATTTGAGAGGAAGGAAAAGCCACACTTAAAGCACCTTTAAATGTACATTAGAAGTTTTGACCCTAAACTTGAGTTTTGAAAGATTTCTGTTGGAATAATACAGCTCCATACTTCCTCACTCTCAACTAGTAGTTCTCAAATGATTTCAAGGAGTTTTCGTTTTCTTGGAGCCCCTGAGCATGGTGCTGTTGGTGGGGGTGGGCGGTGATGATATGCAGCATCTCTCACAGTTCTGCTTTGATTGGCTGTAAACACTGGGATTTCATAGAAGGTGGTTTTAGGAAATGTCCCATTGCGAAAGTCAAAGTTTGAAAACCAAAATATCATTTGGAAGACCCAGGAGATAAAAGCAAATTGAATGGCCAGGGCATGCTAAGTATGGCCAGAGAGCCATGATTTTCTGTCCAATTATAAATATTATTAAAAAGTCCTCATTGGAACCTGCTTTTCAAGAATGAATACATGCATACAGATGTGGGAGGATATAAAGCAAAGGCCCGTGGATCTTTGGCCATGGACTCGCAAGGCTCCTGATACCTGTACCTGTTGAATTGCAAGGAGAAAGTTGAAGGCTTCTTCCTGGATCTGGCCCTGGGGCTTGCCCATGAGTAGGACTTCTCTCCTCCCCCCTTTTTTTCTTTCTCTTTCCTCAAATGCCCCCAAATCCCATCGTGGGCATACTCAGCTTCTACCAGATAGAACAAATTCTTCCAAGAGGATAGAGTCTAGACTCTGTGACGTTCCACCTTGCATTTGGGGTGCACACTTTTGGCACACAGAGAGAGGCAACTGCTGTTTATGTTTTGGTGTGTCGATTGTCAAGTCCAGAGTGAAGAGTTTCTCAGATTTGGGGACATTAAGCTTGAGATTCTACCGTTGCCCTTGAAAACAATGTTCGATTTGTCAGATTTCTATGCTGTGCCAGCTTTCATCCAGTTTTACCACGTAATCTCCATGGATTCAATGAGTGATGTCTCCTGGATCATGTTATCTGTTTACACTGATTTAAGTGTATGTAAAGTTATTTGACTAGATGTGTCTTTTGGGTTATTTTTGTTTCTGTTTTTCTTTTTTTTTTTTTTCTTTTTTCAGAAGGGAATAAATGAATTGTCATCTCAACATTTGTTTGGTAAAAGAAGCAAATTGGTATGAAACTGTATTTATATGCATGATTTTTTTTTTCCTTTCTGATATCTCTGCCTCTTCCTCTCTCTATTATTAAAGGAAGAAATACCCCTGGGAAGCCAATGAGAGAGGTTAGTGAGATTCAGGCTCACAGCCATGGCTTCTGTCTGTCTCATCCTGCTTTCTATGTTTGGCGTTTGTGTGAGAATTGTGTGCGTGCACGCGCATGTATGTATTACACGTGTCATCATGTAAGGACAGTAGTCATCTCTCCACTTGCAGCTCATGAGGAACATTCCTCAAATGTTCACTGCCATTGTCATCACCATGACGACAGGACCAAGGGTTGGGGGAGCAGGAATCTCTTTAAAATGGCAACCCTTTGTAGTCCCTGGGTTGGAATCCTGCAGTTCAATCATCTGTTGCCATTTACAACCCAAACAAAATCTTCAAAATAAATTTAGCCTTGAACATAATTGATGAGTCATAAAGCTTCTTTCCACTTCAAGGACCCTAGCATTTTGCGCCAGGGCCCTTGGTTTTTATTTTTGTGGGATGACTTCATTTCATTTTGTTTTCTTTTTCCCTGGTTTCTACACTCTTTCTTTCCCCACTTTAGCTAATATTTTTGGAGCACTTATTGTGTGCCAAGCACTGTTCTAAGTACTTGCCGTCTTTTTCATTATGTAATGTTCATGACATGAGGTAGGTATTCTTATTAACCCCATTTTACAGATGAGGAAATTCAGTCAGTGAAAGGGGCAGCCGTGTGTCCAAGGTGACAGAGGATTTGAATCTGGGCAGTCTGGCTCCTGTGCCCCATTCTTAACTCTTAGGCTTTACTGCCAGTTTATAAAATGGTTTGAAAGGCTTACGTCATCTCAACATGCCTGTTAGAGGATGCATTTTTAAATTTGGCATTTGAAGCCAGATAGAACATGAACCCATTAGGGAAGAAAATTGAATGTTGGAGTCTTGAGAGGTTTTTTGAATGCTTCCTTATGGGTTAAAAGGGGAAGGTACAGCATTATAACCGAATGTGGTTCAGGGTGTGCCAGTGAAAGCTGCTTCATACTTCTACCATCAGTATTGTCTGAACTTTGAATTACCTAATCAAATCACTATTGGATGACAAAGTGTTAAGTGACATCCCAAAGTGAAAAAGATTGTCCTTACCAAGAGTTTAGTGCGAAGGACGCAAGGAGGAAAGCTCTCTCATGAGCAGCGCGGTAGCATGTACTAATCTGGGACACAGGTTGGACGGGTGGAGAGTCCTTATATGAGAAGGTTCTGGGTCCTTAGCAACAGGATGGACAAGAGTAGCCATGGATTCATTTACACATCAGGAGTCATACTGGAAATTCTGCCAACACCATGCCATGCAAGTCTAATGAATTGAACGATCCCTCAAGTGTGTTGTGTCTACACCAGCGCTCCCTTCCAAGGCTTGGGGCAGTAGGGTCCCAGGGAGGGAGTGGTAGGCTGGGAGGAGACACTGAGGAAACCCGAATCGTTGAAGCATTGAATGCTCCTGACGGTTTGCCTGGCTCGTGTACTTCTTATGTGAGACTTCTTGGGTTCATTGTTATGGTAAGTGCCCCTTAAAATGTATTTTAACTTGTTAAAAGTTGCACTGTAGTTTTGCCCACCCTGAACATGTTTCTCTCATGAACGAATTTTAGAAAAGAAGAGCACATATCATTAAAGTCATATAGGCATTTAGAAACTTTATGACCTGAGATGTATTATAGTCAGGTAAGTTTCCAGAAAGCCAGAGAATCAAAATAATAGTGATTTTTTTCATGCTGTAAAAATACCCCAAATATACAGTAGACCAGATATTTTTTTTCCCAAAGGTTAAATTATAGAGAAGATAAGCAAATTTCACTACAATATTCTGGCTTGGCTCTAGCCATTTAAATGCTCACCATTTATTTGAGAATTGTATTTTTTAAAAAATACAGGGCCAGATTGCTCTTGAGGTCTTGGATCACTGCCAGTGAGTCTCAGTCCCAATCACTGCGGAAAACAGTTCCCTCAGGCAGTGGTGGCATGTGAGACTAAATGCGTGTTACACTTGGTGCCAACTTGCAAAAACATACAAGTGCCCTCATGCTCAATGCATGGCGCCTTTGTGTTCAACAATCATTGCTTAAGAATGGATTAAATGAATGCTTCTATAGGCGCATATCTTTGTCAGCTCATGCCTGAGACTGATTGCAGGTGCCTGAACCCTGCCTGCTTTTCAATGCCTCTTGCACTCGTAGTATAAGATTTTAATTTTGACTTTAGGAACATCTGTCAGGTAAAATGAAGGACCTCAGTAATGTTCTGTCTTACACACATGGACAGCAGAGTCAGAGTACAAAGCTATTTTCTGTCCCCATATCACAGTGCGGTTTTAGGCTTCCAGCGGGTTGAGGTATATGATTCTTTGGGGCAGCATTTTGTCAGAGATAGAATTTTCTTTCTGATTCTAATGAAAACCTCCATGAAAAATACCGGAAGCATTATTCTGGTGAAACAGGTAATTGTAAATAAAGCAAGCAAAGCTTTGCATAATAGAGATATGGTGACTGAACATTCCTTTTATCTAGCATAGGGACAGCCGTGAGGTCATTTGTGAACATGAACACCCTAAACAGGCTAAAGGCCACCTAACATTTTGTGGGAGTGTATGTGGTACAGTAAGAGTAATGAACCTCTATTTTACCTGGTAACTTTTTAAATAGCAGATACCCCTAGCACGTATGCCTCTTGAGAGGCTCAAGAGTTTTCCATTCAAGTATTAACTGGACACCATTTCATGGAGTAGCAGCACCACTTGATTATATATAGTAAGTCCTCATATAACGTTGTCGGTAAGTTCTGAGACTTGAAGTGAACCAACATAACGAGACCACTTTTACTATAGGCTAATTGATATTAACAGGTTAGGTTCCTATGGCATCTCATCAACATTATAACGAAAAGATATTATCCGAGGACCTGCTGTAATCTATAAATCCATTGACTTTATTATCTTTAGAACTGCCGTCCACCTGCCCTATCGCACAGTCTAACTAAAATAGACATGTTTTGATTATCAGTAAGCCCACGGGGGGAAAAATGAGTTCCTCCCCGTTTTATGTTTTGTAATACATTTCTAACTACTGGGTGAACTATACTGTAGTCACATGTGGGTAATGACAAATAGTTGGAATTATATTCAGGTATCAGGTTGTAAGAGTCTTGGGTTTTGTTTTTACTGGCCTCATTAATTGCTATTGAGATTGCAAGTAATTAAAAATGTGCAACTAGTCCATCCATTTTCGGTCATTCATGAATAATTGTGCAGCTTTCCCAGGGGTGCTGGGCAGTCAAATACAGATACAAGGGAAGCCCTGTAACCTGGTGGCAGCAGTTAATATTTGTGCTCGTAGCTGTAAGGAGCAGCAAAGGACCCACAATGTGTTCCTACAGTTTTTATGGTTTAGAAAAACCAAACCCTCACTTCCACTGAGGGCTGCCAAACAACTGGCACACATCCTTTGTTAAAAGTTTCTATATTTGCAGTCTCAACCCAAATCCAAAGTGCTTTTTAAAAAACATAATTAGTACTCACTGAAACTCTTTGCACTAATAAAGCTGAAAGAGATTTACAAACTTGGTCACCTTAATATAAATGGCTGAATGTCATTAAACTTTTAATAAGTCTTAATTGGATCTGGTGCCATCACTGTTTAAGTGCCTGCTTGTGAATCCTCTTCAGATCCGCTCTCTCATATATATATAAAAACGGTATGTCTCTTGAAATAAATATTAGAACAGAATACCTGCCCTAGTCTACCTTTAATTTTTATAGGGACTTTAACTATGATTATGGGAATCTGTAAAGTTGATTCATGGCGAGGTAGTAATAGCCTACTAAAGCATTTTTAGTTCCATAGGCAGTACTTGAATAGTGGAATGATTTACTAATGTCCAAGAATTAAAATTAGTCATATAAAAATATGGGACGTATATGAAAAGGCAGAGTCATACAGTATGTTTCTAATTATCTCCCACTAGATCTGAATTTTGCCACAAAGTACCCAGGGACGTTGGCCTGCTTTTGTGCTCCATGCTGGGGGATTAATGCTAGGTCACATCACGTTATTATTAAAAGGCTTTTCTGATAGTTAAGCCTCATTTAGAAGGAGATCAAAAATGGACTCGCAGGATACCCAAATCCATGCTACACATGTGGGTCATGTTATAATTAGGCTCGAGAGTAATTTGGAATGAAAAGTGCTTTTTATTCTCGAGCTTCCTTATTCAAATGTTAATAGTGTACCAAAAGGTCCATTCAGGAGTTTATTTTCCAACCAAAGTAAAAGCAGAAAGCAAATACCGTGGTACCTCGGTTTTCGAACGTAATCCATTCCGGAAGACCGTTCGAGTTCTGAAACGTTCGAAAACAGCCGACAGCCAGGCCTCAGGACCTTACACTCAGCGGAAGCCGCATGACATGTTCGACTTCTGAGTCGTGTTGGAAAACCAAAGCATTTACTTCTGGGTTTACATGGTCGTAAACCGAAATGTTCGTCAGTGGAGACCTTCGAAAACAGAGGTGCTACTGTAGTCACTTTCACCAGAGGCTGAGTGGTGAGCCAACAGCATGAAAGAACCTTGAAAGGAAGGTTTTGTGTCGTGGTGATGGTAGTCATGGTGATAACTGTGATGGCAATTAGAGTGGCGGTGATCGTTATGGTGATGGCTTTTTGATAGTAAAACATGTTATTCCGAGTACAGAGCAAATAATCTCCGGCAACAAGGTGGAAAGGTGATCCCATCACAAAATATTCCTGTGATGCCAGGAATCTTGTGGTTATCCGTGGAATCCTTTTCATCTATATTGACATTGGGAAGATGAGTGCAGTCTTGGACATTTTCCCATTTAAATGACACCAATAGCCTGATCCAATAGTAAGCTGATACTAACAATGTGGAATGGCTTCATTAACAAGGCTTCGCTCCTTCCTGGAAACTGGTGAAAACCAAACCCTGTTGCGTCTCCCCCTCGGTGCACCTTCTGTGTTGTCCTCACCAAGAAATGGGGAATGGTTTCCCAAATGGCAGAAAGGCAGGGGAATGATACCTGCACGTTGTGTGAAGTTTTTCTTTCTCCTTGTTTTCCAGGACACAATGTAGGAAGCCTTTTCCACTTGGCAGATGATTTGGGCCGAGCAATGGAGTCCTTAGTTTCCGTCATGACAGATGAAGAAGGAGCAGAATAAATGTTTTACAACTCCTGATTCCCGCATGGTTTTTATAATATTCATACAACAAAGAGGATTAGACAGTAAGAGTTTACAAGAAAAAAAAATCTATATTTTTGTGAAGGGTAGTGGTACTATACTGTAGATTTCAGTAGTTTCTAAGTCTGTTATTGTTTTGTTAACAATGGCAGGTTTTACACGTCTATGCAATTGTACAAAAAAAGTTATAAGAAAAACTACATGTAAAATCTTGATAGCTAAATAACTTGCCATTTCTTTATATGGAACGCATTTTGGGTTGTTTAAAAATTTATAACAGTTATAAAGAAAGATTGTAAACTAAAGTGTGCTTTATAAAAAAAAAAAGTTGTTTATAAAAACCCCTAAAAACAAACACACACACACAGACACACACACACACACACTTTGAGGCAGCGCATTGTTTTGCAACCTTTTAGAGTGATATCCACATGAAATTCATGGCTTTTCTTTTCTTGCATATTAAAGATAGGACTTCCTCTAACACCACCAAATGACTTCACATTGCTCTTTTTGGACTTGTTGACTGAGTGGAACTAGCTGTGGGTTTTCAAGTTATACATCTATATGTCTATAAGTATGTAGATACTATGGGTATATAGATAAATACAAATTTAAAGAGAACTTTTCAATTTTTTGTTCAAGTGTTCCTGACACTTGCTATTGGAAAGAAATTGCTTCTGGTCATCCAGGCCTACCCGCTTGGTCTGGAATGACTTTTCTCTGGAGCCTGAAGCCAGAGGGAAACTACCACACTAAAACATTGTCTGAGGCTCCAGATGTTTCTTTAAAGTTTCCACTGACAAGTAGAGTATCGAATTTTTTCAAAAGGAATATATGAATGAGTGAGTACACGGGACTTATTATGTCACAATAATCCATTGGTTGATATACTGAGCTTCCTGCTGTCGGCCATGCCACAATTTAATGATGCTTCAGTGGCAGTCAGAGCATCAGAAGGGATTGTAACTCCCAGAGACGAGGAGGCCTCTGAGGGAGTAGGCCACTCTTGAATGGCCAAAGGATTGGGTGAATGTTCATAACCATAGAGATCTTTATAATTACAATGAAGTGATTCTTCCCTCTTCTCACAGTCAAACAGAAGTTGGGTGTCTTGGTTTTTCTTTGTTTTTAAGATTTTTTCCCCCCATCACAGTGAGTTTTTAAAATGCCACAAGACTTCATTTCAAACAACCCTTGGGAAATGTAAGACAGTAGCCCCACCACACTGTGATACTGTTAAATATCCACCCAGAATTTCATGAACTCTGCTTCCCTCCTTTACATTTCTCTACAAGTAATTCCACACAGGTTTGTAAGTGGGAATGCAAATTGATTCAAATGTTCCAAAAGGTACTCCAAACCCTTTGTGGTGGATTAGGCAGGTTAAGTATGTGAACAAACAAACTGTTCAAAAAAAAGGAGAAAAACTCAAGAGGACTAACTGGTAGGAAAAAGCTTTACTCTTTCATTTCATCTTATTAGTGTGATTTTTAAAAATCATTCAATAGAAATCACCATGTGACCTATTGTTTTGCAAATCTGTTACCTCTTACATCAAGTGTAATTAACTTTTGGAGAGTGGGTTTTGTCCATTATTTTATTAATGATAATTAACATCAAACATGGCTTCTCATGCTATTTCTACCTCACTTTGGTTTTGGGGTGTTCCTAATAATTGTGCACACCTGATTTCACAGCTTCACCACTTGTCCATTGTGTGAACATTTTCCTCCATTTTCTTTTCCCTTTTTTAATTTCCAAAAGAAAACCCAGAGCTTTAAGGTAACAAATTACATGAAGATTTGGTTTCAGTCTTGCATTTCTTCCTTTATGTGACTCTGGACATTTTCTTTGAGGACTTTTTTTTGAACCACGATTTAAAACAAGGGGTTCCTTTACTTCCTACTAAGAAGTTTAAGTTTCATTCTAAAATCAGATAAGTAGAGTGCATAATTTTGTTTTAATCTTTTGTTTTATCTTTTAGACATTAGTTCTGGAGTGAGTCTGTCAAAATATATGAATAAAAATTGAGAGCTTTAGTGCTACGTTTTAAGCATAATTTGGACATTATTTTGTGTTCTTTATAACCATCGAGTATTAAACTGTAAATCATAATCAATGTAACTGAAGCATAAACATCACATGGCATGTTATGTCATTGTTTTCAGGTACTGGGTTCTTACTTGAGTATCATAATATATTGTGTTTTAACACCAACACTGTAACATTTACTAATTATTTTTTTAAACTTCAGTTTTACTGCATTTTCACAACATATCAGACTTCACCAAATATATGCCTTACTATTGTATTATATTACTGCTTTACTGTGTATCTCAATAAAGCACGCAGTTATGTTACAAAAAAAGTTGACTGCAGTATTCTTTTTATTTTAATAGGTGATTCATATGGTTGAAAAATCTAGAAAGGCAAACAGTGAAAAGGCGTCAAACCCTATTCCCACATTATCTTCACTGCCCTATGAGTAAATATTATTTCTTAGGTGTCCTTCCAAAGTATCTTTATTATATAAACAATTACAAACATATGTTCCTGTGTTTTCCTTTTATTACATAGAAGATAGCCTTCTATACATCTAAATATATGCCTTGTTTTTTAAAACTTCAGAAAAGACTCGAGATCCATTCTTATATTGAAATGGATTCTTCCATTTCAATATATAAAATGCTTTCTCATTTTTTAAATAATTTTTTATTCAATTACAGTTGACATACAATATTATATTTTATGGTGTATAGCATAGTGATTAGAGATTTATGTGTGTCTTATGAAGTGATCACCCTGATTAGTGCCCACCTGGCACCATAGTTATTACAATATTGTTGACTATATTCCTTACGCTTTACATCCCTGTGCCTTTTGTTACTGGCAATTTGTACATCTTCATCCCTTCTTTTTCACCCGTCCCCTTCAAACCCCCTCCCATCTGGCAACCTCAGTTTGTTCTCTATGAGTCTGTTTATGTTTTAGTTTTTAGATTCCACATGTAAGTGATGACATACGGTATTTGTCTTTCTCTGACTTATATCACTTAGCATAATACCCTCTAGGTCCATCCATGTTGTCGCAAATGGCAAGATTTCACTCTTCATGGCTGAGTAACACGCCATTGTATCATTTTTTTTATAGCTGCATCATGTTCCAGTGTATGCCTGTGGGATATTATTTGAGCAGTCCCCTTTGGTGGGATATGTGGGTTGTTTTCAGCCTTTTCCTATGACAACATCACATCTCTCATTTCATTATTTCACTTGTGTAAAAAGATAGTCTCTGTGGTACACATTCCTAGAAGTGAGATTTCTGGGTCAAAGGTGGCAAGCACTTGTAGCTTGGGAGATAATTTTTCGTGCAGCAATTGTCATAGTGTATCTGCGACAACATGGATGGACCTAGAGGGTATTACACCAAGTGAAATAAGAGAAAGACAAATACCATATAATATCACTTAGGTGTGGGATCTAAAGAACAATAAAAAACAGGAAGAGACTCATAGATGCAGAGAACAAACTGATGGTTACCAGATGGGAGGGGGTTTGAGGGGCTGGGTGAAAACAATGAAGGGATTAAGAAGTACAAATTGGTAGTTACAAAATAGTCATGGGGATGTAAAGTACAGCACAGGGAATATAATCAATAATACGGTAATAACTAGGTGTCGTGCCAGGCAGGTACTAGACTAATCGGAGGGATCACGGCATAAATTACATAAATGCCTAACCACTGTGCTGTACATCCGAAATGAATATAAAATATTGAATGTCAACTGTAATTGAACAAATACATGAAAGATAAAAGTTGTATATCACGTCTATCGTTAATGGTACCAGACGTAAGGGGGAGTCTAGGAGTAGCAGTCTCACCTACAAAGATGCCACAGAACTGGTTCTGGGGAGGATACCCCTACCATACATAGGCAGACCCACCACCAGAAGGACGTCCCCTCCTCCCCACATCCTGCTCTGCTTCTGCCCTAGCTGCAAAGGAGGCTGGGAAACTGAATAGCCATGTCAGCTCCAAGAAGAGGCTGTCTGCCTCCCACCAAGACTCATGGTGAGGAGTTCCCAGCAGGGTTCAGATGCTAGGAATCCAAAAAAATTATAAAAGTCCACTAGCTACAGCCTGTTCTAGTGATTCTGGAAATAACAGATCGTCAAGCTCATGAAGAATGATGTTCAGTGAGTGTGGCATCTCTGACATGAATCACTTGTTAAGTTTTTGAGGGTGGGGTGATGATGCCAACCTAAGTGACTATTACATTGAAAGATTGCCCTTGAAGTCACAGATACCAAGACTAATTTTCATCCTATTTGGATAAATCCATCATTTGGCCCTCCTGCCATTCCCCAAACCTGCCCTTGTTTGAAACAACAGATTGGCTCTTTGGATGGCACTCAACTAGGGAACTGAGGAATTTTAACACTTCACCATGACTAAGAAAACTGTGTGAATGAGTCTGAGGAGGGCATTTGGCTTTCCATTCCACACCTGGCACAGGCTGGAGGGGAGGGAATTATTTCAGTGAAAAATGAAAACAGATCAAGCTGGCGCAGATTGTGCACCAGCAAGCAAAATGTGTGTTTGGGAGAAAGCATCAAGACTAATGGATGAGTTCTGTGAAGCCGCGATGGGATTTCCCTGAATTGGTAATGCTCTGACGGTGGAATGACTACAAAGGCAAGCACTGGCACGCTTGCAAAGACTGCCCTCAAATTAGTGTAGGAAGGACATGAATTGAATTATTTCGCACAGTAGCAAAGCCACTAGAGTGGGAACCAGAAACACATTCTCCATTGCAGCGTGGACGGCAGAATGCTGGGATCTCATGGACACGAGAGCAGCTGAGAACAGCAACGTGCCATACACTCCATAATAAACAATACTGTGTGAGTGTGTGAAGTTTGTGGATGATTGAGAGTGGCTTTTGTGTACGGAAAAGATGCCCAGTAATTTGAGGCTTACGTCCTATACATACGTGCATGCATACATGTGGGCATGCATACATGCCCAGTAACTTGAGGCTTACGTCCTATACATACGTGTATGCATACATATATATTCAGGATAAATGTTAGCTCTTCTCTAACTTTTTAGTTTGAAATAGCTCAAACTTACAGAAAAGTTGCAAGAACAGTACAAAGAACCCCCATATACCTTTTACCCAGATTCAACAATTGTTTATGTTTTGTCCCTCTCCCTCTCCCTCTCATCAGTCTATTATCTAATTCACGATCTCGTGACATTTAGTCATGTCTCTTTAATCTCCTTTGATCTGGAATTTTCTCTGCTTTTCTCTGTCTTCAAAGGCCTTTGACATTTTTTATGAGTACAAGTCAGTTACTTTGTAGAACATGCCTCAATTTGGGTTCGATGTGTCCTCATGATGAGATTCACGGTATGTGTTTTGGGCAGGAATATGATACAAGTAATGATGTGTCCTCAGAACATCAAAGCCGGAGCAACATAATGATGGTCTGTCCCGTTCTTGGTGATGTTAACTTTGATGGTATCTCCAAGTTTCTCCACTTGTTATATATACTTTAAAACATAATTCTTCTTAAACCTTTGGGTTCAACTTACAAATCTTATTATTTTCATATGTATAACATAGATGACTTATAAAAAAATAAGAAATTACTTTCTGAGAGTTCCAGTTCAAGATGACAACATAGGAGGCTCCTGAACTCACCTCCTCCCACAGACACTGAATCTACAGTTCCACACAGAACAATTCCTCCTGAAAGAAACCCAGAAACTAGTTGAGTGACTCCTGCCCATATGGGCAAACAAGAAAACACACATTGAAGCGGGTAGGAGAGGCTGAGACGCAATGTCAGCATAAACCTTACCCCTGGCATGGCAACACACAACCAGGAAATAACTCACAACCCTCAGGTTCTCCCTGAGGAGTGAAGGGTTTGGACCCCACATCTGGCACCCCAACTTTTAAGACTTCCATCAAAGACCTGGGCCCTGAAAACATCTAGCTTTGAAAGCCAACATGGCTTGCGTCCATGAGACCCACAAAGCTGTAGTGAACTATGAGACACTTCTTGAAGGGCTCATGCAGACTCAGCCTGGCTAACCTTCCAGGGCACAACACACAGGCAGCAACACCCAGTGTTTCCTTGCCAGAGCCCTATTTGCTTATCTTAATAGTTGCGACTGGAGGGGCAGACTTCTAATTTAACACACATCTAGGTGCCGATTGCAATACTCCCCAGAGACCCCAGAAGATGGCAGACAACATTTTTGTGTCCTCCCTCTGCCTCATTTGCTTATATCTCCCAGGGAGGAGCTTGTGCAGCTACTGCCCAAGGAATGCCCCTTGATCACCTGACTCTAGTGGCCAGTCATGGTTACATTTGTGGACCCTGCAGGACTGTAACAAACAGAGGAACAGTTCCTAACCAGCTATTCCCCCAGGGCACAATGCAGAGACAGCAGTCAGAAATGCCCATCTTCCAGTCTTCCCCTGATAGAGAGGGTCCAGCTTCCAACCCCCCTGCATCTAGGTGCTGAGATGCTTCCCTTTGGGACACTGACAGATCTTGGCACATTCTCAACTACTGGAAACCACTGAGAATAAAGAAGACTGCTTAGACCAGGGGTGTCCAAACTGTGGCCTGCAGGCCAACTGCAGCCCACAATCCATTTTTTATTGGCCCGCAGCAAATTCCAAAAATATATTTAGTTTACTTAAATAAACCAGGTGAGGCAATACATACTTCACCTCGAGTGAGTGGCCTGGTTCTTTGTGTATTTTACCGCATATGGTCCTTGGTAAAAAACGTTGAAAACAAGTGTTGGAGAGGCTTTGGAGAAAAAGGAACCCTCATACACTGTTGGTGGGAATGCAGACTGGCGCAGCCATTATGGAAGGCAGTGTGGAGGTTCCTCAAGAAATTACGAATAGAATTACCATACGACCCAGCAATCGCTCTCCTGGGTATCTACCCAAAAAATTTGAAAGCATTTCTCTATAGAGACACGTGTACTCCAATGTTCATTGCAGCTTTGTTTACGGTGGCCAAGACATGGAAACAACCAAAATGTCCTTCGATAGACGAATGGATAAAGAAGTTGTGGTATATATACACAATGGAATACTATTCGGCGTTAAGGAAATATGATATAGAAACATTTGTGACAACATTGATGGATCCTGAGAGTATAATGCTAAGCGAAATAAGTCAGACAGAAAAAGCAGAGAACCCTATGATTTCACTGATATGTGGTATATAAACCAAAAACATGACAAACAAATGAAAAACAAAAACTCATAGACACAGACAATAGTTTAGTGGTTACCAGAGGGTTAGGGGGGTGGGGGGAGGGAGATGAGGGTAAGGGGGATCAAATATATGGTGATGGAAGGAGAACTGACTCTGGGTGGTGAACACACAATGGGATTTATAGTTGATGTAATACAGAATTGTACACCTGAAATTATGTAATTTCATTAACAATTGTCACCCCAATAAATAAATTTAAAAAAAATCGTTGAAAAATATTTGGACACCCCTGGCTTAGACAATCACTAACGGTTGAAGAGACAACTCAGAGCTGGGCACAGTTGAACAATAAGGTTCATCTTTTATACGAGAATAAATTCAACTAAGGTGGTGAAATACACGTACACTGAAAACTATAACATATAAATGAAAGAAATTGAAGAAGACACAAATAAATGGAAAGATATTTCGTGCTCATGGACTGGAAAAATTAATGTTGTTAAAATATCCATATTATCCAAAGCATGTGGATATGTGGACTCTAAAACAAAATAAATGAACAAACAAAACAGATTCAATACACTCCCTATCAAAATTCCAATGGCAGTTTCTACAGAAATAGAACAATCCTAAAATCTGCATGGGACCACAAAAGACCCCAACTAGTCAAAGCAATGTTGAGAAAGAAGAACAAAGCTGGAGGTATCATGCTTCCCGATTTCAAACTGTATTATAATACAAAGCTATAGTAATCAAAACAGAATGGTATCAACATAAAATTAGACACATAGATCAATAAAGCAGAAAAAAAAACCCAGAAATAAAGCCACACTATATTGTCAACTAATGGGGAAAGGATAGTCTGTTCAGTAATGGTATTGGGAAAACTGGACAGCCACATGCAAAAGAATGAAACCAGACCATTATCTGACACCATACACACAAATCACCTCAAAATGGAGCACAGACTTGAATGTAAGACCTGAAACCATAAAACTCCTAGAAGAAAACACAGGGAGTAAACTCCTTGATATCAGTGTCAGCAATGATTTTCTTTTTCTTTTTTATTTAACACCAAAAGCAAAGGCAATAAAAGCAGAAATAAACAAGTGTGACTACATCAAACTACAAAGCTTCTGTACAGCAAAAGAACCACCAACAAAATGAAAAGGCAACCTATGGCATGCGTGAAACTATTTGCAAATTATATCTCTGATAAAGGGTAAATATCGAAAATACATAAATACCTCATACAACTAAATTTTAAAAATCCAATTTTATTAATAAAATGTGCAGAACATCTGAGTAAACATTTTTCCAAAAAAAACCATACAGATGGCCAACAGGTACATGAAAAGGTGCTCAATATCACTAATCATCAGGGAATGCAAATCTAAACCACAATGAGATATCACCTCACACCTGTCAGAATAGCTATTATCAAAAAGACAAGAAATAACAAGTGTTGGTGAGGATGTGGAAAAAAGGAACATTTGTGCACTGTTGCTAGGAATGTAAATTGGTGCAGCTGCTATGGAAGGCAGTGTGTGGAGGGTCCTCGAAAAATTAAAAATAGAAGTACCATATAACCCATCAATTCCACTTCTGGCTATTTATCAGATGAAATCCAAAACAGTAATTTGAAAAGATATATGCACTATGTTCATTGCCGTATTATTTACAATGGTCAAGATACGGAAGCAACCTAAGTGTCTATCGATAGATGAATGGAAAAGAAGATGTGGTACCTATATACAATGGAGTATTACTCTGCCACAATAAAAAGAATGAAATCTTACCATTTGTGACAACTTGGATGGACCTAGGGGGTATTATGCTAAGTGAAATAAGTCAGACAAAAACAAATACCATATGCTTTCACTTATATGTGGACTCTAAAAAAACAAATAAATTAACAAACAAAACAGAAACAAACTCATAGATACATAGAACAAATTGGTGGCAGACAGCTAGGAGGGGTTTGGGGGATGGGTGGAAAAGATGAAAGGGATTAACAAGTACAAATTTCCAGTTATTAAAATAGTCACAGGGATGTAAAGTACAACATAGGGAATATAGTCAATAACATTGTAATAACTATGTATAGTGTCAGATGGGTACTAGATTTATCAGGTGATCACTTCGTAAGGTATACAAATGTCTAATCACTATGTTATACACCTGAAACTAATATAATATGTCTGTTAACTATATTTTTTAAAAATTAAAATTAAAAAAAGAAAATGTATATACATGCAATGAAACATTACTCAACCATTATAAAGAAGGAAATCTTGCCTTTTGGGACAAAATGGATGGACTTTTAGGGCATATGCTAAATGAAATGAGTCAGACAGAGAACGACAAATACCATATTATCTTATATGTGAAATCTTAAAAAGAAAAAGAAAAAGAAAATCCAAGCTAGTGGATACAGAGAAAAGATGCTGGTTGCCAGAGATTGGGGGTGGGGGGGGGACGGAGGAATGAGTGAAGGGAGTCAAAAAGTCCAAACTTCCACTTATAAAATAAGTCATGAGGATATTGTAATGCACAGCATGAAAGCTATAGTCTATAATACTGTGCTGCATACTTGAAAGTTGCTAAAAGAGTAGATCTTTAAAGTTGCTAAGAAAGCAAATCTTTAAAGTTCTCATCACAGAACTCTGGTGACAAGAACTCTGGAGCCTCCTAACTAGACTTATAGTGATCATTTTGCAGCATATACAAATATTGAATCATTATGTTGTGTACCTGAAACTAATATAACGTTGTATGTCAATTATGCCCCAATAAAAAACTAAAGTAAAAAGTATATATAGACAGCATAGACTCAAAGTGAAAGGGTGGAAATTGACACTCCAAGCAAAGAGTACCCAGAGAAAATCAAGTGTAGCCATAATGATATCAGATGAAACAGACTTCAGGGTGAAAAAGATAATAAGAGACATAGATGCACATTTCATAATGGTAAAGGGGACTATACAACAAGAAGACATAACACTCATCAATATTTATGCCCCCAATCAGGGAGCACCAAAATATACCAAGCAACTACTAACAGAACTAAAGGCAGAAATTGACCAAAACACAATTATAATAAGGGACCTAAATACATCATTGACAGCTATGGATAGATCATCCAAACAGAAAATAAAGAAAGAAATAGCAGGCATAAATGACACATTAGATGAAATGGACATAATTGATATATATAGAGCACTTCATCCCAAAACATCAGACTATACATTTTTTCTAGTGTACATGGTCTATTCTCAAGGATAGACCATACACTGGGACATTAAACTAGCCTCAGCAAATTTAAGAAGATTGAAATAATGCCCAGCATATTCTCTGATCACAAGGCTTTGAAATTGGATATCAACAGCAAAAAGAAAGCAGGAAAAAACACAAATACATGGAGATTAAACAACATACTTTGAAAGAATGACTGGGTCAAAGAAGAAATTAGAGGAGAGCTCAAAAGATACATAGAAACAAATGACAATGAAAATACATCCTACCAACATTTTTGGGATTCAGCGAAAGCAATTTTAAGAGGGAAATTTTAGCATTAGAGGCCTATCTCAAGAAACAAGAAAAATCCCAAACAAATAACCTCACGTTACACCTTAAAGAACTAGAAAAAGAAGAACAAATGAAACCTAAGGTCAGCAGAAGAAAGGAAATAATAAAAATCAGAGCAGAACTAAACAAAATAGAGAACAGAAAAACAATAGAAAAATTTAATGTGACAAAGAGCTGGTTCTTTGAAAAGATTAATAAAATTGACAAACCCTTGGCTAGACTCAACTAAGCTAAAAAGAGAAAAGACACTAATTAACAAAATCAGAAATGAAAGAGGGGAAGTTATCACGGACACCACAGAAATACAAAGGATCATGCAAGAATACTATGAAGGACTATATGCCACCAAATTCAATAACCTCGAAGAAATGGACAAGTTCTTAGAAACATATAGCCTTCCAAGGCTGAACCACGAAGAATTGAAAAATCTAAACAGACCGATCACCAGTAAGGAAATTGAATCAGTCATCCAAAACCTTCCCAAAAGCAAAAGACTGGGACCAAATGGCTTCACCAAACCTTCAAAGAGGATCTAATACCTGTCCTACTTAAACTCTTCCAAAAACTTGAAGAAGAGACAGTACTCCCTAACTCATTTTATGAGGCCAACATTACCCTGATACCAAAATCTGGTAAGATAACACAAAAAAAGAAAACTACAAACCAATATCTCTGATGAACACAGATGCAAAACTCCTAAACAAAATTTTAGCAAATCGAATGCAACAGTACATTAAAAAGACCATTCATCATGACCAAATGGGAGTTCATCCCAGGGGCACAAGGATGGTTCAATATATGCAAGTCGATCAATGTGATACATCACATAAACAAAATAAAGGACAAAAATCATATGACTACATCAATTGATGCAGAAAAAGTGTTTGACAAGATGCAACATCCATTTTTGATTAAAACACTTAATAAAATAGGTATAGAAAGAAAATACTTTCACATAATAAAGGCCATATATGACAAACCCTCATCTAATATCATAATTAACGGTGAAAAACTGATGCCCTTTGCTCTACCTTCAGGAACACGACAGGGCTGTCCCCTATCACCTCTGCTTTTCAACATAGTGTTGGAAGTCCTCGCCAGAGCAATCAGGCAAGACAAAGAAATAAAAGCCATCCAAATTGGGAATGAAGAAGTTAAATTGTCACTCTTTGCAGATGACATGATGCTATACACAGAAAACCCTAAAGACTCCACCAAAAAGTTATTAGAAATAATAAACGAATACAGTAAAGTTGCTGGCTACAAAATCAAAAGTCCATTGCATTCCTATATACTAACAGGGAAATCTCAGAAAAAGAAATAAAAAAAAATTCCTTTTGCAATTGCAACAAAAAGAATAAAATAACTTGGAATAAAATTAACCAAGGATGTGAGAGACCTATACATTGAATACTATAAGACATTTTTGAAAGAAATTGAAGAAGACATAAAGAAATGGAAAGACATTCTGTGTTCATGCATTGGAAGAATAAACATAGTTAAAATGGCTGTATTACCCAAAGCAATATACAGATTTAATGCAATCCCCATCAAAATCCCAATGGCATTTTTTAAAGAAATAGAACAAAAAAATCATCAGATTTGTATGGAACCACAAAAGACCCTGAATAGCCAAAGCAATCCTAAGAAAAAAGAACAATGCTGGAGGTATCACACTGCCTGACTTTAGCTTGTACTAGAGGGCTACAATAATCAAAACAGCATAGTATTGGCAGAAAAACAGACACATAGACCAATGGAATAGAATTGAGAATAGAGAAATAAAACCACATAAATATGGACACATAATTTTTGACAAAGAAGCTAAAAACTTACAATGGAGGAAAGACAGCCTCTTCAATAAATGGTGCTGGGAGAATTGGATAGCCACGTGCAGAAGAATGAAACTGGACTGCTATCTGTCACCATGTACCAAAATTAATTCAAAATGGATCAAAGACTTAAGCATAAGACCTGACACAATAAACTGCATTGAAGAAAACATAGGTACTAAACTTATGGACCTTGGGTTCAAAGAGCATTTTATGAATTTGACTCCAAAGGCAATGGAAGTAAAAGCTAAAATAAACGAATGGGACTATATGAAACTTAAAAGCTTCTGCACAGCAAAAGAAACCATCGACAAAATAAAGAGGCAACCGACTGAATGGGAGAAGATTTTTGCAAACAGTGCCTCTGATAAGGGGCTAATATCCAAAATATACAAGGAACACATACAACTCAACAACAACAAAAAAAACAACCCAATTGAAAAATGGACAGAGGACCTGAAGAGACATTTCTCCAAAGAGGACATACAAATGGCATATAGACATATGAAAAAATGTTCAACATCACTAATCATCAGAGAAAAGCAAATAAAAATCACAATGAGATATCACCTCACCCCAATTAGAATGGCTATCATCAACAAGACAAATAGTAATGAGTGTTGGAGAGGCTGTGGAGAAAAAGGAACCCCAGGAATTCCCACTGTTGGTGGTGCAGACTGGTGCAGCCACTAGGGAAGGCAGTGTGGAGGTTCCTCAAAAAATTACGAATAGAATTACCATATGACCCAGCAATCCCTCTCCTGGGCATCTACCCAAAAAATCTGAAAACATTTATCCATAAAGACAAGTGTGCTCCAATGTTCATTGCAGCTTTATTTATGGTGGCCAAGACATGGAATCAAACCAAAATATCCTTTGATAGATGAATGGATAAAGAAGTTGTGGTATATATACACAATGGAATACTATTCGGCAGTAAGGAAAGATGAAATAGGACCACTTGTGACAACATGGATGGATCTTGAGATTATAACGCTAAGCGAAATAAATCAGACAGAAAAAGTAGCAAACCATATGATTTCACTGATATGTGGGATATAAGCCAAAAACAACAAAAGAACAAGACAAACAACTGAAAGAACAAAAACTCATAGACATAGACAATAGTTTAGGGGTTACCAGATAGTAAGGGGTCAGGGGGGAGCGGTGTCTAGCAGAGGGTAAAGGGGGTCTAATATATGGTGATGGAAAGAGAACTGACTCTGGGAGGTGAACACACAATGTGAGATATAGATAATGTATTACAGAATTGTACACCTGAAATCTATGTGACTTTACTAACAATTGTCGCCCCAGTAAAATTTAATTTAAAAAAAAGTATATATAAAGAACTCATACAACTCAATAGCAAAAAAAAAAATAATCCAATTTAAAAGTGGGCAGAACATCTGAAGAGACATTTTTCCAAAAAGGACATACAGAGGGCCAATAGGTATGTGAAAAGGTGCTGGACATCGCTAATCATCAGAGAAATGCAAATCAAAACCACAATGAGCTATCCCCTCACACCTGTTAGAATGGCTGTCAGCAATGAGACAAATAGTTGGGTTGGGCCAGAGTGAGAGCAATGCTCTGAAGCTATTCTCCTGGGGAAATGCTCCAGGAACAGGCTGATGGCCAGGGAGGAATTCTAGACACTTCACTGCTGCCTGAAGATACAACTGGTCCAGAGCATAATGGAACTTTGCGTTTGGATTGCTGAGGCTTTGCACTTTGACAGAAGTCAGGTTGGGTCCCCAAGGCCTCGTTCCAAAAGTCCTTGTAGCTTCTCCAGGGCCTTTGGCCTCCCAGGTGGCCATGGATTTTCATCCTACGCATGCGCAGTTCAGCTCAGTCAGCTGTCTGGCTTCGGTTGGTCCTACCCCTCCACAGCCTTTGTGTTGGATCCCGGTCCCCCACACCTGGCTGGCCCCTGGAGCAAGGAGCAATTGCGTTGTGACTTTGATGGGGCCTCAAAAGAGGGTGATTGGGGTTTGCCTGATACCGTGTTCCCCACAAAATAAGACTGGGTCTTATATTAAGTTTTGCTCTAAAAGACGCATTAAGGCTTATGTTCAGGGGATGTCATCCTGAAAAAGCATGCTAGGGCTTATTTTCCAGTTAGGTCTTCTTTTTCAGGGAAACACAATAGCTGGCATGAGCCAGACTCCTTAAGGACCAATCTGGGACAAGGGGCCACTTACACCAGGGGCACCCAGGCATTTCTCATCCCAGGACTCCCCTGCCACCCCCATAAAATTATGGAGATCCTGAGAGATTGGGCCTCCTCTAGGAACAGGGGTCCTAGCAGCAGCACCCCCAGCCTGATTCCAACGTCCTCTGAGGCCCAGCATCCCAACCCATCCTCTCCCAACCCCCTACATCTGGACCCGCTATTACTTCCCCCAGAACCGGGGAGGAACTATGAATGAGGCCGCAAGTTCTCTGAAACATTTTTTATCCCATCTACTGTACGAACTGAGTCCATTTTTATACCATTCATTTTGAATTCACATTTGTAAAATTACACATTTTCAATTGGAACCCAAGGCTAATCTCTCCAATTTACTAATATGCCAAGTTGCCACGAACATTTTAAGCACTTTAAACAAACACAGATTATTTTTAAATTCAACATAAAAGTAGTAAAACCATGGGTTGGGTTTACTTCACCATCTCTTCATTTTATTCTAAACTTCCTGGGATTTCAAGATTTACGGGGGCGGGCAGAAGAGGACTTACTTGGTAATGCAGAGGTTCTCAGTGAAGTACTCCTATGGCGTCCCCGGGGGCGAGGGAGGCTGACGTCTTGGACCTTGCGGTCTTGGTGGTGGCCAGATGGAGCCTGTAACCTTCAGTGTCCTGCAGTCAATCAAGGATGCCCAACAATTAAAAATCAATTTCTCAGATGTGGCCGGGTGGCTCAGCTGGTTAGAGCACCAGCTCTGAACAACAGAGTTGCCGGTTCGATTCCCACATGGACCAGTGAGCTGCGCCCTCCACAACTAGATTGAAGACAGTGAGCTGCGGCAGAGCTGCAGGAGGGGCAGCCAGATCGCTCAGTTGGTTAGAGCACCAGCTTTGAACAACAAGGTTGCCGGTTCAATTCCCTCATGAGATGGTGGGCTGCACCCCTCCAACTAAGATTGAAAATAGCAACTGGACTTGGAGCTGAGCTGCGCCCTCCACAACTAGATTGAAAGACAACGACTTGGAGCTGATGGGCCCTGGAGAAACATACTGTTCCCCAATGAAAAAAAGAAATATGTACAATTTTTTTTAAATCAATTTTTCTGTATGCCATGACATAAAAACATTTGGGAAACACTACACTGAGGGAATACTTTTACCATCACAAGAATTGAGGTTCCTGGTTCAACAATTCCTGTCCCTATTAAAACTAAATATCCTCGGCATGGTGACAATTTTTATCAGTCAGAAATTTGTGGCTAAGATCGGCAACTCTTCTTATGCCACAAGAGGATAAACACTCAATCCCTTTTTATAGTTAGTATGACAACAGGGGGACTCCAGGCCATACAGGAAGTAAGTTCTGCATACATTCCTCACATCCTGTGCTCTGGGTTTGACTTACCCCTTAACTTGTGTGGATAATTGCAAGCCCCTGGTAATTGCAAGACTGGACTAGAGCTCCCATAACTCCTAGTTACTGGCCTCATTCATGGTTTATGCTGGTTGTGTTGACATAATTATTAATAAAAACGTTTCACTCTCAAAAATGCCCGGGTTAGTAGGATAAATTACTTGCCCATCCTACCTATAACCAGGTTGCACCTAACTTCCTTCAGCCACAGTGTTTCTTAGCAGAGAGGCTATTGTCATTTGGGTTGGGACAATTCTTCATTAATGCATGCTTCTCCCTCACTTTGCAGTTCTCCCAGTCATTGTAATGACAAAGCCTCCCCAACCCATTTCCAAATGCCTCCTAGGGAAGCAGTAGGGAATTACGGGTTCTCTTTCCAGCCTGAACACAGGCTGTACCCTTTTCGTATTTTCTCGAGCTGGCAGGCTCCAACTCTTAAAGATACTCTAATGGTATTGGTTCATGCATACTTTTCCTGTTTTGTCCAACCTGCTAGTCAATTCTCTAATGTTATTTAACAACACTACCCCAGATGAAAACATTGACCAGCTGATAAAAATCCAGCAAATACAGATGTTTTCCAAGGTTGCAGAAAGAAGCTATCCCCATTTATTTGCATTTCATTTCAATGCAACATCTGACCTCTTGGGACATTTTCAGCTTATAGATGCTCATAGTGGATACTCTGGTCACATCACCTCTTGTCTTCAGGGCCAAGACACTCACACTCCAGCTTGTGAGAATATCAGCTGCTGATGGTCCCTCTCTAGGCATTGCCTTCAGCTCCAGGGAACTGTCTTGCCCAACGTAACACCACCTCTCATGGGGAACAGCCTGGGCCAATAACTGGCTAAGGTAATGATGCAAAACCCAGTCCCCTTGCTTCAATTTGGGACAATTCTGAAGGGCCATCCCAGCTCCAGTGCTCCCTGTGGGATCTGCTGAGCCTTAGTTGCAATCATATTACAGCTCAGGTTCTCTGCCCCACCCGCCTTCCTTACTGCCTTCCGTAAAATGTAGCTCCCATGAGCACTCCTCAGTAAACCTTATGCATGTGAGAGCTCCACCTGCAGAGAATACTCAGAGGCTGCTTCCAGGCAACACTGCTGTTAGTTTTGGGGGGAAATTGAGTTGCGAAACAAGAATAACCTAACCATTCTACCTGTATCTCCATCCTGCTGCCTATTACAGTCACGCTGTCCCTTCATCTGCTTCTAGCTGTCAACCTAGACTTCTCACTAGGTTCTCACTGCTGCGTTCTTTTTCTTTAAGACTTCATCTCACCGTTCGTGTTCCACACATCAGTATCCTTTCCTTCCTCCATACTGAGCCGAATCACCCTCCTTCTCCAAAGTTTACTCACTCATGGTTGTTTCCACCAAAATGCTTATGTGTGACGTGTATGCATACCTGCTGATATTTTTACAAACAGTCCACCCCTGGGGCACGCCCCAAGGTTCAGCCCTTGAAGCTCTTCTTCAATGTGTATGCTATGCTACCTTGGTGATCTCATTCAGCCTCAGGGCTATAAATACCTTCAATATGATGATGACTCTGGGATTAGTGTCTCTAGCCAGAACTTCATCCATGAACTCCATATTTGTAGATCTAGCTGCCTCTTCAACATCTCTACTTGGATGTGTCTAATAGTCTCTAACTTATCATGTCTGAAATTGAGCTCCTGATCTACCCACCTCCCTGCTACCATCTACAACATCCTCTGCCCCAGCCGTTGATGGCAACTCCATCCTTCCAGTTGTGCAGGCCCAAAACCTTGAAGTCACACACGACCCGTCCTTTTCTTTCATACTCACGTCTATTCCATCAGCAAGTTCTATTGGCCCTCCCTTCAAAATATATCTAGAATCTGGTCATTTCTCCCCATCTTACTTCCACTGCTCTGGTCTGAGATGTCATAATCACGCTGCTGAATCATGACAATAGCCTTCAGCTGGCCTCCCAACTGCAACCCTTTCGTCCTTTAGTCTATACTCGACCCTGGGTGATCCTGTTAAGGTATAATCAGACCTCGTCAGTCAGTCCTTGGCTTCAAACCCACCAATGGCTCCCCATCACAGAGTAAAACCCAAAGTAATTCTAGAGTTCTGTGAGGTTCTACATGATCTGACCCATACTCCTCTGTCTTCATCCCTCCTACCCTTTCCCCTTGTCCACTCTGCTCTGTCCATCTAACTGCCACCTTATTGTTTTGCAAACACACCAGCCAGTTCTGACCTCAAAGCGTTCATGCTTGCTGTTTTCTATGCCTGGTAGGCTCTATTCCAGATGCTTGTTTGGCTGGCTTCCTCATCTCCCTGTGGTCTTTACTCAGAATTCACCCTGTTGGAATAAATCTCTAGGCCCAAAATGGAGCCGCTCCTGCACAGGGTGCCACATCAGTAAATGGAAACTTAGATAGCTTTCATGTCTCTGTAAATGCTCCACTTGACCAGAAACACAGTATATCCAGTGAGCCAAGGCTATTACTGTGTTTTCCCGAAAATAAGACCTACCCTGAAAATAAGCCCCATTTAAGATTGTCAGCCAGACGGACACATTTAGTACATTATGACGATGTTCCAGAAGATGACACGACTGTAGTTAAATAAATGTAGATTGCTGTACAGGAAAAAATAAGACATCCCCTGAACATAAGCCCTAATGCATCTTTTGGAGCAAAACTTAATATAAGACCCAGTCTTATTTTCGGGAAAATATGGTAGAGGAGCCAGGTGAGAAATAATTGCCAAAGGTCATAATATAAACCTCACACAAGCTAAAGTGGGAGCACAAGGAGGGCGTACTAAGCAAATAGGGGGAATCAGGCAAAATTGCACAGAGAAGATCCCTACACTGGGTCCAATAATTACATTTCCAAGCACTATGCTAACATCATTTCATGTGTTTTGTTTGGAAGACCTTTTCAATTAATTTGCTTTTCAGAGTAAATTAATGTTCCCAGCAGTATATGATGGTCATGAAAAGATCTGTATGGAATTGGCAGCCAGATGTCTAGCAGAATAACATGCAGCCCAAGGATTATAATTGCCAATAAAAAATTCCATATTTCTGGTCACATTTAGCAAAGATTATTTAACAGATGAGCATTACTATAAGCGGACTAAATCCACCAACAACCCTTTCTGAATACCAACTGAACAGAGCATCACTGTACAACAAAACACACATAGTAGGTCCTAATTAGTTTTTGGTTTGATTTCATTCTTACAGAAATGAATCAACAAATGAAACACATAATATATTCATGCGTTTGATAGATTTATACAACCCCCTTTCATCGAAAAGACAGTATATTCGGAGCTTTCTATTAATCATAGCTGATTTCGAAACCAAAAAAAAAGTAGAGAAGAAATGAAAGATTCATATTAATAGCAAGAATTGTTATGCTAATTGTGAGTTATTTGTGCTCTGTACTATTTTTTGCTTTCTACTGAATAGTCATTATCTTACTCCATGCTTCTTTTTCAAATCATTTGGAAAATACAAATGAAGAAGCTGAGTAAGGAGATGTGCTTTGACATCTGCTTCCTGAAGTGTCAAATTACAGTGACCATGTAAGTCCTGCCCAACTCAAAAACAAGTAGGTACATAAGTTTCTTTGGAAGATCATGTAGTCAGGAGAGCTAGGTTGGGCTGCAGTAACAAACAGACCCTGCAATCTCAGCTGTGAAACTCAACAAAGGTTTGTTTTTAGTCCACAACACAGATCAGGAACTAGCCTGCTTCCATCTTGCAACTGCACCATTTCAGAGGCCTTTCAGTTGAACCACATGGACCAGAAAGTGAGGATATGTACAAGGCACGTTTATGGAAGTCACAGATCATTTTTGTTCGTATCCTCATTGGCTAGAATTCAGTCACAATTTCCCACTCTAACTGCAAGGAAGGTTAAGAGATATCACTTTTCCTAGGTGCCCAAGAAAAGGAAATGACTGGCGAACATCTAGTCAGTCTTTGACACAGAGGGAACATAAAGTACACATTTCTATCTGAGCAATGTTATATACAAAGGGTGCCAACAAAATGTATACACATTTTAAGAAAGGAAAAACTGTATTAAAATTATAATAATATACACCAATAACAAAAAATGAACGCAAGTCACGTTTAACTTATGCAATTACAAGAGGTGCTCAAAGTGATTACCATCAACATAATTTTAGTACAGTTTTTTTTTCCTTTCTTTAAATCTGTATACATTTTTTTGGCGTCCTCTGTGTAATGATTAGGGTTCCAAGTCAACCCACCCAAAATGCAACTGAAGAACAGTGCTAATAGACTAACACTTGACTGACTTAAATGTCACCTCTCTAGCCATCTTGTCTACGAGGACCAAAGTTGAAAACTTTTTAAGTCATATTAGAGGTTCTGCATTCTATGCATGAACTCACCTTTCATTTGGTGAACACTTATTTTGCCTACCTGTGATAGGCACTGTTCTAGGCACTAAACAAAATAATAAGATCCAGCTATGGCAATGATGAGACTAACGTTTGTCAGACCAAGATAAGAACTAGGGTGTTTTCAAGAACTGCAGATAGATCAGTGTGGCTGGAATAGAATGGGAAAGACAGGGGTAGCGAGGGCCAAGGACCAGGTCATCGATTTGGACTCAAATGGGAATCCATTGAAAGAATTCAAGCACAAGAGTACAACCAGATGAGTGCTTTTGAAAGACCATTCCAACTGCCTGCTGAATGGAAAATGAACTAGGATGACATGATGGGAAGGGCTATGACTATTATACAGCTGCCACTGTTTTGCCATTAAGGACATTTTGATGTAGATACCCTGACCTGGACATTTTGACATGGGGCAATTTTGACACAGTACAAAAAACAAATCACTAGATGTTCTCTTTGCATTTAATTGTTTTGTTGTTTTTTTCCTTTTGATTATATGCTCACCATGAAATAGTCGGAAAATACAAAGAGGTATAAAGGAAAAGGAAAAATCACATTCAGTGCCTGGTGAAAACGGCTGTTAACATACTCACTGTATACTTTTTCATAACTTTCCCCATGTTTAATTGTTCTAATAGAAACGTGATAATACCATAACTGCAGGTGTAACCTGTTTTCTTTGTATAGCAATACATTTTGAACATTTTCCTAAGGAAATAAGTATAGTTTGGTACCATAATTTTTAATGGCCATTGAGTATTTCATTGGTTGGATGTTCCATGAGGCAGTGTAGGGTAGTGGTTGAGAATGTAAGCTCTAAATTCAGATTCTCTAGATTCTGATACTGGCTCTTAGTCAATGGTCAGAAAACATTTTCTGCAAAGGGCCAATTAATAAATATTTTAGGCTTTTCAGGCTGTTTCAGTTAGGGTTCTCCAGAGAAACAGAACAAACAGAATATATAGATAGATCTATAGATAGATATCTATAAGTATATATCTATACATATCTATAAATATAGATATCTGCCTCTATCCATCTATGTCTATCTCTCTCTACACACACACACACACACACACACACACACACACACACACACGGTCTGACAATTAAGTTCGTGAACTTGTTGCAAAGATGTTGCTAACCTTTTCTGATATCAGAGGGATTATTCATTACGAATTTGTACCAACTGGACAGTTAACCAAGTTTACTATTTGGAAGTGCTGAAAAGGCTGTGTGAAAAAGTTAGATGACCTGAACTTTTCACCAACAATTCATGGCTCTTGCACCACGACAATGCACCAGCTCAAACGGCACTGTCTGTGAGGGAGTTTTCAGCCAGTAAACAAATAACTGTATTGGAACACCCTCCCTACTCACCTGATCTGGCCCCCAATGACTTCTTTCTTCACCCGAAGAGAAAGGAAATATTAAAAGGAAGACATTTTGATGATATTCAGGACATCAAGGGTAATATGCCAAAAGCTCTGATGGCCATTCCAGAAAAAGAGTTCCAAAACTGCTTTGAAGGGTGGATGAGGCACTGGCGTTTGTGCATAGCTTCCCAAGGGGAGTACTTTGAAGGTGACTGCAGTGATATTCAGCAATGAGGTATGTAGTACTTTTTCTAGAATGAGTTAGCAAACTTAATTGTCTGAATATCTGAAGGGTGGAGTAACACAGAGACCCAGGGAAGAGTTGTAGTTCCAGTCTGAAGGCAGTCTCCTAGTAGAATTCCCTCTTCCTCTCCATACTATGGAGGGTAATGTACTGTACTCAAAGTCTACTGATTTAAATGTTAATGTCATCTAAAAAGTACCTTCAGTGAAACATCTAGAATAATGTTTGACCAAATATCTGGGTACCATGGCCTAGCCAAGTTGACACATAAAATTAACCATCACATGGGCCATACGATCTCTGTTGCAAACTACTTAACTCTGTTATTGTAATATGATAGCAGACATATATAATATATAATATGTTAATAAATAGGCATGGCTGTGTTCCAATAGAACTTTATTTACAAAATTAAATGGTAGGCTGATTTGGGCCTTGGGCTGTAGTTCATTGACTCCTACTCTTAGGCACTTTTTAGCCGTGTGACTTTGAACAGGTCATTTAAGTTCTTTAAATGTCAGTTTTTTCATCTGTGAGAAATGGGGATGATGATATTAATAGTTCGGGATTCAGAGGGTTAGGGTGAGACTCAAAAGAGATATCTGTGGAACATCTGGCACAATATCAGGTAAATGTTAAGTGCTAAACAAAATGTCCCATCATTATTATTATTTATTCATTATCTACTGACAAAACTATTTTAAACACCTTTATTAAGGTATAATTGACATATAATAAAGTGCATATATTTAAAGTATATAATTTGAAAAGCTTTAATATATCTATACACTCATGAAATCATCACAATCAAAGATAGTGAATATGTCCATCACCCCAAAAATTTCATCCTAGACATTTGTAATCCTGCCCTCCCATCCTTTCCACCCCTTCTGGCCCCCACCCCACTACCAAGCAACCACTTATCTGTTTTGCATCACTATCTTACTAACAAAATTTTGATTGTTTGCAACCTTGCACTATTAACAATAATGCAACCCATTATCCATGGACAGATCTCTGCATATGTGTTCAATTACTTTCTTAGGATAAAATGCCACAAGTAGGATCAGTAATTTATAGAGTATGTTCACGTGATATTGTTATATACATTGACAAACTGCCTTTCAGAAAGGTGCCAGTCTGCAATGCCTGTTTCTCCACACGTATTTCCAATTGTTATATTGACAGTATGTCTGTATGCACCCAAGGTCATTGCAGCTGGAGTCCTGTTGATCTTGCTAGATCCTGACTCATCTGCAAAACCAGCCAGGCACATCATCAGGAATAGAGGAATATGAGCTACAGAATAAGCCTTTCATCTTCTTTTGTACTTGCTTGCTAATAAATGTTTGTATGTTTGAGAGAATTTGGTTTAGTATTTAATTTCATAGTAATAAACCAGCCACTAGCAAGGTTGTGAGGGCAGGTATGTACAGCCACCACACAGCTTTAACATGTTCGCCAAAGGACCTTGACATTTGCTGGACTGCCAAATTGGCTTAAGGAGGTCTGTTTGCAACATCTTTCTTATCCTTGCCAATCTGAAAGGGAGATTATACCTTATTGTTTTCATTTGCAATTTTTACTAATAGTTAGATTATCTTTTCATATGGCTGTTGACCATTTGCCTTCTTTTGTGAATTACTTGACCATTTTTATACTGTGGTATTAAATTTTTTCTTATTGGTTGGAAAGAGATCTTATTCTATTAAAGAACATTAGTCTTCTGTCATATGAGTTGCAAATGTTTTCCCATTTGTCAAGTGTTTTAGCACTGTTTATGGTGATCTTTTTTTCTTAAGTAGTAAAGATTATCAATATTTTTCTTTATGGTATCTGGCTGTGGTGTCATGTTTAGAAATTTCTCCCCCAAGATTATATAAATAATCACCTAAATTTTCTTCTAAGGGTAAGAATGACTATTTTACACATTTCTTGGAGAAAACATGTAATAGCTGAAAGCTTAATGGCTTGTGAAACGTACTCGTAGGTTTAAAATTGCCTCTCTGATGGGGCAATAAAGTAGTAAAAATGGTTTTGGGTTGTATAATTTCTGAAATTTGGCCTTCTTGTATTACAGCCTCTTTCTCCTCTCCTGTCCTTTCCTTTCCTCTCATCTCTTCTCTACTTCCCCTCCCTTCCCTTCCTTTCCCTATTCTCTCTCTCTCTCTCTCTCTCTCTCTCTCTCTCTCTCTCTCTCTCTCTCTCATTCATTCTCATGAGTAACAAATGCAAAATCGAAGGAAAGGTAAGTCTGTAAGCCGTAGGAAGCAGAAAACACAAGGATACAGACACAGAACCCTAACCTTCACCAATGACACACAACCTTTGCCAGCCTTCCATTGGAAGTTGGTTACCCTTTCACCAAGCATTAGATTGTCAAATATAAATAAATAAATAAATAAATAAATAAATAAATAAATACTTAAAACAACTTTTAAAATAAATAATTAAAAAAAGAAATTGGTGACCCAAAGAAGCAGGCACTGCCTGTGTCATCATGACATGGGCAGCAGCAGATACACCCAATTTCCAGGAGCACCAGTGGCAGAGTCCCTAGCAGTTGTGTCCAGTGCCCAGCATTAGTGATGTGATTGGAGCTGCCTGTCCCAAGGAAAGGTGACAGCATTGTCTCCACAATGGAGCAGTTCCATTGGGAGACTCCAACCCTGCTGGAGAGCATGTGAACTTCTTCACCTCTTTTCTAGTTTAAACTAACAAGAGGGCTTTTGTTGTTTGCAGCTAGGAAATCTGGATGATATAGAAACAGGACCAAGAGTGGCTACAGAAGATATAACCTCAGTGTAATGGGTGTCTAGCTTGATCTTGCTGGCTTGGTGGGCCTGAAGGCAGTGAACACCCACCATAGTATCAGACCCTGTTAAGAGCTCTTATATAGTGGCTCTCATTGTGCACTGATAGCAAAAAAAGAGCTAGATTGTATCAATAAGCCATACCTCCCACCCTCCAAACCAACCCACTCACAAATACTGGGAAACTCTTATCAGTTAATATTAGTAGAAAGGAGAGATAACCGTTCTCTGTCTTTATTGAAGCTATAGCAACAGAGTAGCGGGAATCAAATGTTCTTGTAACCAGCTTAAAAAAGAAAAAATTGACACCAGGACCAAGATGGCAGAATAGGTAAATGCTAAGTCTGCCACCTACCAGGATCGCATTAAAATTACAACTAAATTATAGAACAATCAACCTCAAGAATCATCTGAAGACTAGCTGAACAAAACCCCTATAACTAAAGTTATAAAGAAGAGGCCACATTGAGACTGAATCCAGGTTTGCGACATAAAAAAAAAAACTGACCACTATGGTGACATTATACATTAGAATATTCTATGCATATGTGAAACTGACTCTGTATTTATGCCTCTGAAGTCTTCTTTTGCCAGAGATCTTGGAAGACATTGGGGCTAATAGTATCCAGGGAGCTGGGATTCTAACATAAAACTTGTTACAACATGCACACACATAATTAAGACATCTGGTCACCTTATGTTGAAAATATGACTGATTCTTTTAGCTTAAAAATATTCATTTAAACGTGGTCTGTACCAAAGTGTAATTTTTTAGCACAAAAAACCATAATCCCTTCTTAAAAAACAGTAAATGAAAATGTGTGAAAAATAATGGTCTTGCCTCAACAAGTCGACCTTTACATCAAACCACTAATGATAATCCTTATTAGATGTAGGGAAAGCTCCTGAGAAGATTATTTTCTAATGGAAGTTGTGTTTAGCCCATCCTACCTCTAGGAAATTGGCTTAAGGGTGAGGTAATACTTTAGGTAAACAACTTAGGAAGTCTATCTAAATTGCTCAAAATACTTTGCAGACATGAGCTAATTGAAACTTGTAAATAAGTTTGTGTTATTAGATTCATGGCCACTGTTTCTTTTGAAACTATTTCATGGGTGGCAGCTTGTGGAGGGAAATGTGTCTGTTAATAACACAGACCCATCTCCAACCTCAGTGCATCCTTGGGGGGCCTGAGGCAATCCTTGATCCTCAGACTTCTGAGGCCAGACTTCCTGTTTATATTCTAACACCTTTGTCTCCCGGGGCTTCAAAATGAGGAAACAGCTGTGGGGGAAGGCATGGGAGGGAAAACACCTCAAGGGGAAGGAGGCTGATGATTGTTGTTTCTTTTAAAAACATCCTGAGACCACACAAACTCGGGCCATTTCAGCCATTACCTCCTCTGAACTTTAGAGCTCCTGGGTAACAATAGGAATTCAGTTGACTAGGGAGCGTCACTTGTCTCTGTCTTCTTGCAACAGCTGCCAATCCATTCTCCTAAGACTTTGCTTTAAGATGACTCATACCCCTGTGGTGGGGGTATGGTGCTGGCCCAGTTTCCCACTTCAGAACTAAAGGATGCAGCCTCCCCACTGATGGCAGTGTCAGCGGATGTGGGCTCAGGGCTCAGTCCTTCTGTGAGAATTACCCTCAATTGAAAGTTGCTTTCTCGGTGAAGGGATTTGGAAGCAGCTGGTAACCACAAGATGGCCTCAGGGTTTTTTTGAAAATTAATTTGGGGAAGGTATTCAATAATGTTGTAAAGATTTTGTTGGGTATCCGATGGACATGCGTCCTATTTGGGAGACCACCTCAGGGATACTGTGGATACCTGATCATGGCATTGTACACCAGAAGCTAAACATTAATGAATGCCAACTATAATTTTATATATATAATGTGATGGCTCAGTGTGAGGTCGGAGGGATAGTGGATGGGGGGAGGGGGGTTCACAGTGTGAGGGATATAAATGATGAACGTCTAAGTATTACCTTGTCTTGTGCACCTGAAACTAATAAATAAAAAAAGAAAGAAAGGAAGGAAGGAAGGAAGGAAGGAAGGAAGGAAGGAAGGAAGGAAGGAAGGAAGGAAGAAAGAAAGAAAGAAAGAAAGAAAGTTGCTTTCTCATCCTAAACTACACCCCCACATTCAAGCACTGGCCGACGAGGGGTAGGCACAAGATCCCAGTTCCTTCACCCCAATTTAGGACAACTCTGCAGGGCCACCCCAGTCTAGAGCTCCCCATGGTGTTGGCTGAGGGGTCTGCATCACAGCTCAACTTCTCCCTCTACTCAGGTCTGATGCCTTCATTTCCCCACAGGTCTATCTCTCTAGAGTACTACTCAATGAACTTGCTGTGTACTAAGCTCCATCTTACAACCTGATGGCAGGGCACTTTAGCTATGACACACTCATTTTTAAGTAGAAGGCTGCCTTTGGAAGAGTCAGAAAGATCATTTTGCAAGTTTACCTAATTTAATTCTTTAACATTTTTTTATTACCTATCATTTAGTCATCTCTGAGGGAAGTACTGACTAGCCTTGACCTGTGAGTCACGATTATAGCAGACAGGGCCTGATGCCAAAAAGAGGGTTAGTTCAGGGCTAGCAATTATCTAACTACCGCAAGGCCAGTAGGTTTAGAGTAGGACAAAAAGGGTTGTTCCTTTTTGTATTCCTCATGTATTCCTGAGGGAGTTAATGTCAAATGAGACTTGAAGAAAGAAGGGAAAGAAAGTCTGATGGATGGATGGATAGGTAGGTAGGTAGGTAGGTAGGTAGATAGATAGATATTGAGCACCTGCAGTATAAGCAATGGGGAACCAACAAAGGGGGAAAAACAGTATGGCCCCTCCCTCATGGAACCTACAGTCTAGCTGGGGGGAAAAACTACTTTAAAGAAAGTGTGGTAGGTTGGAATGGGGTGAATACAGGGTGCCATGACAGTACACAGCAAAAACCCATAGCCCTGTCAAGTGTAGGGTTGGGACAAGAGAGAGAAGAAAAGAAGTATCTTGTGGAACACAATAAACAAGTAATGGACAGGGAAAAGAGAGGACGTTAGGGAAGCTAATCTAAGGAAATAATAATTTACCGGGCAAAAGAAGGAATTTGCAGGAAGACATTCTATTTATAATGCTGCAAAACTGGAAACAACCCAAATGTTCAACAATGGGGAAGATAATAATGAAATATTTTGATGTTCAAATGAAAATAATGAAGATTACATGCATTTGTTGAAATGTGATGTGAAATAATATTAAATGAGTAAAGCAGAAATGGTACATGTTTACTGGGTTATAGCTACATAAAAATTTGTGTCTTTATAAACAATGACTTAGAAAACTCTATGTACCAGAGGAACAAGAATTTAACGTCTCATGTTTCCTTTTCCCTCCACCCCCCAGTTAGTTATGTCATCTTTCTGACCTGATTTTTTAAAAATCTTTTATTTATTTTAAGTGTGTTTTTCCAGGACCCATCAGCTCCAAGTCAAGTAGTTGTTTCAATCTAGTTGTGGAGGGCGCAGCTCACAGTGGCCCATGTGGGGATCGAACCAGCAACCTCGTTGTTAAGAGCACCAACCACGCTCTAATCAACTGAGCTAACCGGCTACCCCTGACCTGATTTTTTTTAATGTCTGCTTTTCCCTGTTATAAAAGACTTATATATATATGCACCAGTCTAGAAATATTTTTTAAGTCTTTCAGAAACACTCAGAAGTTACTCTTTACTACAACGAGAAAAAAATGGCAATATCACCCCAGGGAAAGACCAGCATCTTAGACTTTGGGGATTTTTGACTTAGAGGGAATCGAGCATTTTAAAATGACATAAAGGATCTACATATCTTAATAAACAAGAGAGTTACAACCTTTTTGGAAAGCCTTCTTGACAATAACTATCAATGGCTTTTTAAAAGTGCATAGTCTTTGATTCAGTAATTCCAATTCTGTGGTGGTAAATGTTTAACAGATGGATCTCTGGAGGAAAAGCCTTGAATTTTCAGTGTTTGCCAATTTCCATGGTGTAAATACTCCTATCATGGCCAATTCCAAGTTACCAATGTAATGTCAAAATATGTGAAAACATATGCCCATACACAGACTTGTACGAAAATATTCATAGCACTATTCATAATAGCCAACAGTAGAAACAATCCAAATATCCATCAACTGGGTTGCCAGATGAAAGGGGGATTGGGGACGTAAAGTACAGCATAGGGAATATAGTCAACAATATGGTAATAGCTATGTATACTGCCAGGTGGTTACTAGACTAATTGAAGGGATCACTTCATAAATTATATAAATGTCTAACCACTATGCTGTACACCTGAAACTAAAACTAATATAAAATAATACTGAATGTCAACTGTAATTGAAAAATAAAAATAATTTTGAGATACCAGCGGTACCAAAAACATGTATACAAGTGGACACTTTGGTCAGCGTTGCTCAAGCTGTAGTTTGCCATAATCAGAAGTATCTGGACGCTGATGGTAACCACTTTGAGCACCTCTTGTAATTGCAGAAGTCAAATGTGACTTGCATTCATCTTTTGTTATCAGTATATATTGAGTATTACAATTTTAATAGTTTTTCCTTTCTTAAAATATATATACATTTTTTGGCACCCTCTGTATATATCCTCAATTAGAGACTGGATAAACAAGTTGTGATATATCCATACAACAGAATACTATTCAGCAATAAAAAGGAATGAACTATTGATATATGCAAGAACATGGATGAATGTCAAAATAATCATGTTGATATAACAGCTACATGATATATGATATCAGATATATGATATCAGAGGGGTAATAGATTGGGGCAAGGGGTTATCACTTTGTGAGGGGTGTAAATGTCTAACCACTACATTGTTTTGTACACCTGAAACGAATAAAAAAAAGTTAAAAAAATAATAATCATGTTGAATGAAAGAAACAGACAAAAGAAAAGCATATCCTATATGATTCTATTTACATGCAATTCTATAAAATACAAATTATTGTGACAGAAAGCTGATCAGTGGCTGTTTGGGGATAGAGAAGAGCCAGAGGGAGGGATTACAAAAGGGCAAGAGAAAACTTTTGGAGGTGATGGCTATGTTCATTATCTTTGTGTATTTTTTTTCTTTTTAATTTTTTTATTGGGGAACAGTGTGTTTTTCCAGGGCCCATCAGCTCCAAGTCAAGTCATTCAGTTGTGGAGGGTGCAGCTCACTGGCCCATGTGGGAATCGAACTGGCAACTCTGTTGTTAAGAGCTCACGCTCTAACCAACTGAGCCATCCAGCCACCCCTGTGCTCATTATCTTGATTGTGCTGATCATTTCATGGGTATATACATATGTCAAAACTCATCCAACAGTACACTTTAAATATATACAGTTTATTACTTGTCAGTTATACCACAATAAAACTGCTTTTTTCTTAAAAAAAAAAAAAGGCTAATCAGGGTCTTCTTTGCTCCTATCCCCTCTGATGTCCTTAAACCTTACCTTCACCCAGGCTGACTTTCAATGGCTAACACCCACATCTTTATCAGAATCTTGCCCTCGGGCTGCCAAAAGCCATATTGTACTACAAACCAGGTGAAAGTGCCTAGGAGTTAACATTTCCCACCTCTCCTGCCCTTTTGCCCCCACTGCCTTGGGCATCTTTAATGATTGACAAGTGCAAGGGCATAAATTCCCAGCTCCCTTGACTCGGCCAGGATAATTCTGAGGTAAATTGTTAATACTTGTGGGATGAAGTTCCAGTTGCTCCTCGTGGTAGCTGGCCTAATAATTAACCCATTGATAAGCTGTATTTCCTTCCCTGTATCACTTTTCCACTACCCATGTCCAATCACCCAAATACGCTACATGTACTCCAATCCTTGTCCCAAGGTCAGCTTCTGGGGAGCCCAATTTAGACAGGGTCAAAGCTCTGGTGAGGATTTTCCCCTAGATATTGGAAGAAGAGATTGATTTGAGTTCTAAGGCACTGCCTCTCAGGCCCCTTTGAGTTCAAGTAGTTTCTAAAGCTAATATCCGGCACAAAAATTTTTTCACAAAGATGGATGGGTAATAAAAAACAAAGCATTAAACGCAGATCATCATGATGTATCTTACATTATCAGAAGACAATACTGGAAGAGATGGAGAAATTACAAGACGAACCATTGGTTCAAAAGATCAAGATATTGTGTGTACTCAGTTTGGGGGCCGGGGGGAGAGTAGCTTTCTAGTTCCTTTTCCCTGTACCAACATCTGTAGCTAACATTTGTTCTTATAAGGTACCTCGTCTCAGCCAGAAACTGTTCCATGTGCCGGGGACACGGCATTGAAGAATACAACATCGTTTGCTCTCATAGAAGACATACTCTAACAAGGGGAGAAAGACAATAAACATAATAAATAAACACAAAAATATCAGAGAGTGGTAAATTATTTGCAGGGAATTAAAATTGAGTGACATGAAGGGAAGGGCTGGTGCTATGGCTGCTTTAGATTTGATAGTGTGATAGATTATTGTTCTGCAAATATCCCCCTCCCCGGCAAGAGTACTTTCCCTCCCCATAGACGTTGACCGTGTGAACTGATTTGCACAATGGGGAAAGGCACAGTGTGTGAGTTCTGAGTTTGGGACTTAGAGGCTTGAGGGTTTTCTTTTGCTCATCTGGGAAGCAATGCGGACCCTAGACTGAGACGCAGAGCAGGACTGCCCCCCAACCACCCCACAGGCCTGTGAATATGAGATTAATGCATGTTGTTTTAAGCCACTGAACTCTGAGGTGGTTTGTTATGAAATATTATTATAGCAACAGCTGGCTGAGTCAGGAAAGTCTCTCCGAAGATGTGATATTTCAGCTGAGATCTGAATAATAAGAAGCCACTCCTGTGATCATTTCAGGCAGAGAGAATATCTAACATTGGTACAAAGACACAAACATGGGAACTGGCTCAGCAGGTTCATGGAACCGAAAGCCAGCCTGTGAGGCTGGACTATGAGAGTGGCTGCGTGGGAGAGTGGCATGAGATGAGACTGAAAGGAAACCAAGCACAGGCCAGCGTATAGAGGGTTTTGCAAACTGGAATAAGGAGTTTGATCCTCATTCTAAGTACAGCGGAAAGACCCTGGAGGATTGAAGCAATGTAGTGACACAATCACCCCGATTTTTAAATGATCACCATGGCTGCTGCTGTGTGGAAAATAGATTAAATGAGGGACATGCATACTTTTCTGCTAAACGAGGATACAGTCTTAGAATCTTCCTCAATACGGAGTTCTTGAACTACTACACAGAGTTAAAATCTATATGCCAATTCAAATTTAGGTGGTGACAGACACCTAGTTAAAATACACAAAACAATAGCTTAGGTACTATTACATTCCTATGTAACAAACCATCCCAAACTCATTGATTTAAAACAACAATAATCATTCACTTGTTCACAAATCTGCAATTTGGGCAGAGCTTGGTGGGGACATCTCATCTCTGTTCCATGTGGAATCAGCTGGGGAGACTAAACTGGAGATTGGAGGATCCATTTCCAAGATGGCCTCATTCACATACCGTGTTTCCCCGAAAATAAGCCCTAGCATGATTTTTCAGGATGACATCCCCTGAACATAAGCCCTAATGTGTCTTTTGGAGCAAAAATTAACATAAGAACCAGTCTTATTTTTGGGGAAACATGGTAGCTGACAAGGTGAGGCTAGCTGTTGGCCAGGGGCCTTTGTTATCTTTCATGTAGGACTCACTGCAAGGCCACTTGGACTTCTGCGCAGTGTGGGTGCTGAGTTCTAAGACTAAGCATTCCAAAAGGACAAGCCCCAAGGCACAAGTGCTTACCCAGCCTCTGCTTACATCACACTTGCTAATTTCCCATTGGCCAAAGCTAGTCACATGGCCAAGCCCAGAGTCAAAGTGGGAGGGGACTACCCAAGGGCATGAATACTGACAGGTGTATTCAATGATGTAACAAAACAAAAGCCAGATCAAATCAAAATTTAAGTGAACTTTTAAGAGAAAGACACTGATTTTAGAAGACTTACTCCAATAGTCAAGGGGAAGAAGGTCTGATTACTCACAACAGGTTAATTTTTCAAAATCATTTAGTTTTATATAACTACATAGACTTCTTTTTAGTACCTATGACATCCACCTTTTAAAAATGTATTCCATCCATCGTTATAAACATGTAAAAATGCAAATACTTCACATATATAACCGGATGACATATCATAACAGTGGCTGTTGATTTTCAAAAAATTAGAAAGCATGAGGGATCAAAAAAAAATGGGGAATAAAAGAAAAAGACACAATTGTTAACTGTATTCCAAGGCAGACTATCAGACAACTGGGGGATTTTTTTTCCTTTTTTTTCTCATGCAAGTTTCACATTTCGTAAGTGCAGACAAGATACCAACCCAATGCCATTTCAAGCTTGTAATGTGATACTTTGTAGCATTTAAAGGGAACATATTTATTTGTCACCCTTCCTTCCCCTCTGTCCTCTTTCTGCACACCGACCTCTATAGTCACAGCAGCTCTGACCATATCTGATGGAGCTTCTTTCACCTGCCAGAACCATGCTGACACATTGAAGCTGAAGAGTAGGCGGTGCTTTCCATTTTCAGTACCTGCATGACCACGGGTTTAGCTTTAATCTTTCGGGGCATCATGTATTGCTGTGGATTCTAAGTAGACAAAGAGGTAGATTTTCCATAATTCTGCCCTGCCACTATTGTGGCCATGAGCTGTTAACAGGAGATAAGCTAAGTGAAGACTGCCCAACCCCATTCAGACCCCAGTGTAGCCCCTGTATTCTTCCTTGAAGACAATAAAGTTGGTCCACTTAGGATTCATTTCTCTGAAAAAGAAGACCATAGGAGAGGACATATTTACTTAACATTCCCTGAGGAAAATAATTAAAAACACTTGGGAAAAGTGTAAGTTAGATCAGGGGTCCTGTAAGTCTGATACCTTAAATTTATTTTGTTATTTTTTAAAATCAAAGTATAATCTATGTACCCTAAAAACACAGATTTGAGGGCTGGCCCAGTGGCTCAGGCGGTTAGAGCTCCATGGTCCTAACTCCGAAGGCTGCCGGTTCGATTCCCACATGGGCCAGTGGGCTCTCAACCACAAGGTTGCCAGTTCAACTCCTCGAGCCCACCCAAAGGGTGGTGGGCAGCGCCCGCTGCAACTAACAATGGCAACTGCACCTGGAGCTGAACTGCGCCCTTCACAACTATGATTAAAAAAAAAGGACAACTTGACTCGGAAAAAATCTTGGAAGTACACACTGTTCCCCAAAAAAGTCCTGTTCCCCTTTCCCAATAAAATCTTTTTTTAAAAATCAAACAAACAAAGAAACACAGATTTGAAATATACAGCTTGATGAGCATTAACACCACTGTAACTACACCCCAATCAAGTTACAAATATTTCCATCATCCTAGAAAGTTCCCTCGCATCCCTTTGCAGTCAATCCCCCTGCCAGAGGCAACCACTTTCTGACTTTTATTGCCATAGCTTTGTTTGGCCAGTTCTTGAACTTTATATAAGTGGAAATACACAGTATTTTGTGTGTGCGCCTTAGGCTTCTTTCACTCAACATAATGTCTTTGAGATTTATACATGTTATTCAGTGTATCAGTGGTTCACTCCTTTTATTGTTGAGTATTATTTCATTGTATGAATATACCACAATTTATTTATCCATTCACCTGTTGATGGGCATAGGTTATTTCTAGTGCGGGGATATTATGAATGAAGCTGCCATGAACATTCTTTTACAGTTCTTTCAGTGTACCCATGTTCTATTTTACATTCAACATACTTAGAAGTAGAATTTCTGGGTCAAAAGACAGGTCCACATTTCACTTTATAAGAAACTGCCGTACTGTTCTCCAAAGTGGTTGTACCATTTTATATCCTCAGCACATCCTCACCAATACTTGGCATTGTGTTTCAGCCATTCTGAAGCTAAAATGGTATCTCTTTGATGGTACACTGAATCATGACCTTCAAAATCCAGGGAGCCAGGAAGTTAGAAGGGAAGTAAATATCAGCCTAAACCCTTCCCATTCAACCTGGATGTGGGCCTAGATCTGCAGCCACACTCAACTGCCACTCACTCTGGGTCAGCATGGACTTGACATTTCGTAAACAAAAGCCTTTGCGGAAAGTTAATATCATACCATATTCAGTAAACCTGAGATACTTTCCATGTTTAACTCCTTCTTCTTCCCGAAATCTCCACACAAATATTCAACCAAATATGTGATATGTAACTGATCAATACCCAGTTAGAACCTGACTGAAAGCTCAGTTTCAAAGTATTACCTATAACAACAAAAAAACTAGTTCAACTTCACTGCAAAAATGAAACCCATGGGTTTATTACCACAGGAAACACTAAAGGCTAAGTTGGAAACCCAAAAGACTGTGATCCTCAAACTATATTCACCTAGTGACTTTAACCAAGTCTCTTAATCAGCCAGCACTCTTAAGGCCTCATCTATAAAATGGGTGTGCCAAATCTGAGAGTTAGAGGCAATTGATGAGAACCTGTTAAGTGTGAAAAAAAAAATCCAAACTTCCTAGAAAAAGGTTTCCCACAAAATACAAGAGTTTTGTTTTTTTTTTACTCCACAACTATGCTTTGATTTATGTTTCAAGAAGAGTGAAAAATAACAATAATAATCAAAGGCAAGAGCCTGCTGCTTTGGTCTTCTCTCTTTATTTTATCCTTTTTGTCCAACTATTTCTGAAGCCCACAGCTAATAAGAAATAATATGCACTGACTAACCTTCTTCACTTCCCCCAAGTGGTGACACAGAGCAACTCTATTTAGGATAACACCTCCTTTGCAGAATAGATCCCAAAGCTTCCTGGAGTTCAATCATAAGTGATGGGAAAGAGATAGCAGGAGAGACATTAAGAGGTGAAGAAAGAGGAACACTGCTCTTTCTTCAGCTGACATCTGACAAGCCTTGGTAACTAGAGCTGCTGCAGATGGCACACTGGGAAGAGAAGAGCCTGTGCTTCAGGGATGTACCGTGTTTTCCCGAAAATAAGACCTCGCTGGACCATCAACTCTAATGTGTCTTTTGGAGCAAAAATTAATGTAAGATCCGGTCTTATTTTACTGTAATATAAGACTCAGTCTTATATAATATAATACCCAGTCTTATTTTATTAAAATATAAGACCTAGTCTTATAATATAATGTAATGTAATATAATATAATATAATATAATAAATACCGGGTCTTATGTCAATTTTTGCTCCAAAAGATGCATTAGAGCTGATTGTCCGGCTAGGTCTTATTTTCGGGGAAACACGGTAGCTGTCCTAGCACATCGTGAAAGCCTTCCTCTGCTGAGCAGCTGATGCTAAGAAGCACAGCCCACCCACCTAACGGGCCTCCCTGTGCACACAGAAGCATGTCCCCAGAATTCATTATACTTCTAGGTGGCAAGTTTGAGAGCTCTGGGCTCATTGCTGTGGGCTCACTGCACCAGTGACGGTTGTGCCAGAACTTAAGAAATAGAACTATGGAAATCACACAGAGTGTTCACCAAATACTTTCAGCTCTTCACTTTCCAGGCACATGGTGAGGTGGCATTTCTCTGTCTCCTTTGAAATCAGAGCAGGTGATTTTCTTTGGCCAATGAAATGTAAGCAGAAGTGACATACGTCATTTCCTGATGGAAGCTTGAAGAGCCCGTGTGCGATTTGCCATGTTTCTGTCCCACTGCTCCGGTGATCATGGAAGTATGTGCTGAGATGAGGCCTCCATCAGTCTAGATCCCTCTGTGGCATCTGATGGATGCACAATGGATATCTAGTATAAGCAAGACCCTATGCTTTCATGACCCTGAGAGTAGGTGCCTCCTTAAATTTTGTGCCCTAGGCATTTCACTTGCCTTGCTGGCCCTGAACAAGAATTAAGCTCTTCTTGTGTTAAGACACTGAGATTTAAAGAGGTTATTTGTTACTGCAGTACTCTGCTGCCCATACTGACTGATGACACACGTCTGTCTGTGACTGAAACAGAAACATAGACAGACTCCAGCACTGGGCATGAGCTTTCCATGACCTAGAGGCTCCAACTCTAAAATCACTTTCGTTTGTATTCATAAGTAAACCATGACATTTGGGAAAATAAATCATATTAAGTAATCAAAGGCATTGAATTTACAGATATTAGGTTGGTGCAAAAGTAACTGAGGTTTAAAAGGTTAAAAATAATTGCAAAAACTGCAATTACTTTTGCACCAACCTAATATTCCTAATGGGCATGGCCAGAAGAAAAAAAAAAGAGCAAGTAAACAATGTAATTGGTGATTATCCCGGGGTAGGGCAATTGGACATTAATGGAAAGAGGGGAAACAGGCTGGTCAAGATTTGGATCAAATGCCCACCTTGCTTTTCTCAGAGCCTATTAAAGGTAGTAAAATTCCGTTTACAACGTGCCCACAGATCTGCCACAAATTACCTGCTGGGGTCAAATCAAGCTCTCCATATACGTAGTGATGGGTGTAAGCGCTGTCAACATGAACACAGAAAGCCCGTAATACTCTTTATTACTGTTGATACCTGCCTCAAAGTATTCCATTTGGGGGCCGGCCCAGTGGCTCAGGCGGTTAGAGCTCCATGCTCCTAACTCCAAAGGATGCTGGTTCGATTCCCACATGGGCCAGTGGGCTCTCAACCACAGGGTTGCCGGTTCAACTCCTCGTGACCCCTAGAAATGGCAACTGGACCTGGACCTGGAGGCAACTGGACCTGGACCTGGAGCTGACCTGCGCCCTCCACAACTAAAAGGACAACAACTTGAAGCTGAACGGCGCCCTTCACAACTAAGATTGAAAGGACAACTTGACTTGGAAAAAAGTCCTGGAAGTACACACTGTTCCCCAATAAAGTCCTGTTCCCCTCCCCCAATAAAAAATCTTTAAAAAAAAAAGTATTCCATTTGTCTTCAAAAATAATCACCTAGTTAAGTACCATGTGGTACAAAGTGAGATTCTTTGGAATCACAGAACCACGATGAGCTTTCAGACCTTGTCTAGACAATCAAACTAACTTCCCCTTGCTGCAAACCTTTAGATACCGCCTATAATTAGGATGATTGGCATATCCTGCATCCTTACGCTGGGCGATGGCTCAAGGGTTTGGAGAGTAAGCCTAATAAAGCCAAGACTGAGCTCAAGCCCAGGTGGGCCAGTTAGCTTCACACAGAGAAAATGCTTCACAGCCATAAACTACACCCACATTTGTGGTCTCGAGACAAACTGTCAAATTAGCCACAAAGGAGCCTGGATAAGCATGTCTATAGCACTCCACAACCCATTATTGCTAATGCAAAAATAAGTCCTAACACTCCTCTTCCTCGTTACATCATCTCTTCAGGGTCCTGCCAACTAACATGCTATCTTTCAGACATGCTGGTCCCGAAAAGATGACTAATTTATAACAGAATAAATACTCATAAAGGAGCTTCATTTTAGCACAGGTCCTGGACACCTTTCTTCAAAACTGTTATGTTAACTGGGCCCTTTCTCCTGAGCTCTGAACCCTGTAGTCAGTGTCCTACAGGGCCTGTTTTCTTGGATGTCCGAAAACTCACAGGGTTCAATTGAAACCCAGGTCATCACCTTCTTCCCCCACCTGCTTGGCCTCCTGCCTTGCCAGCCTCAAAAACGGTGAATCAAAGCCTGCAATTTGGGAGTCCTAGATTCCTCTCTCTTCCTCATTACCCACATCCTTCTTCAAATCCTATTGATTTTCCACCTCAGTGGCATTTGTACCCCATCCCCCCTCTCCATTTCCCTTGTCACAACCCCACTCCATGCCTCCTCTTCTCACCCTGGAGCATTACAGATGTCTCCTGGCTGTTCTCCTTCTCTGCAGTCTCGTGACCTGCTAGTCTGCCTCTCACTCATGCCGGAGTGATCTGTCAGAGACAAAAACCTGATTTTGACACTGCTCTGTTTTGAAAAGTCCCAAGTGCCCCATTGGGTAGAGAATAAATCCCAGAGCGGGGCTCCTGGATTTTTCGGGTTTCTCTCAAAATACCTGTAGCTCCTGCTTACAGTCACAAATCATCCATCACAAACTGCTTGTACTTCTCTGCACATGCTGCATAGTTTCACACCTCCATGTTTTTGCTCGTGTGGGGTCACTAACTAGAAAGCCCTTCCCTCCAAGTTCTGCCAGGGGTATTTCTACTCATTAGCTCGAACGTCACCTCTCGGAGGACATGCCTCAGCTGCCTTCATTCTCTTCCTTCCTTTGTGGACCCGCTATACTGGAAATACTTTCTGGCTCTGTGTTTCAGCACTCATTTGCTGCAAATCAACCCCCCTTTCCCGCAAATCATAGTGGTTTAAAACAACAACCATTGTAGTATTGGTCATAATTCTGTGTGTGAGCTGGTTCAGCTTTGTGGTTATTCTGCTCATTGTGATGCCAGCTGGGGCTGCAGACATTTGGAATATCTCAAATGCCTCATTCACATGGCTGGCAGTTGGTGCTGACTGTTGTCTGGGAACTCACCCTCTTTCCCCCTCCTTTGTGTGCTTTGCTCGTCTCACAACGTGGTGGCTGCGTTCAGAGGGGGAGTGTTCCAAGAGTGGAAGGAAAAAAATCATGCCCATCCTCTTCGGCAGAATGCCACTTCCACCACATTCTATTGGTCAAGGCACTCACTGGGCAGGAAAAACAAATGCCACCTCTTTACATGAGGAGCAGCATGCTCAAATGGGGAGGCAAAGAATTGTGGGGGCCATCTTTGGAGACGCTACCACATCTTGTTAGTTTGTGTTCAGTCTATCCCTAAAGTTCTGAAAGTCTCTTGAGGATAGCCGCTGGGTTGTAATCTCGTTACCCACAATTCTTAGCACAGATCCTAGAACATGGCACTTAGAGGTTGACGACATGTTTGCTGACTCTATCAGTCCAATTAAATCAGATTAAATCTGACCAAAGTCTTTGAGCCCCTATTTTGTGTTATTCTATCTTGGTGGGTACTGTGCAGGTAAAGAAAGGGGGTTTGCTCTTCGAGAGCTCATGAGTCAGGGACAACATATCCAAAGGGACACAACAGAAAAGGCGATGATTAACAGTTCAAGGCAACTACAGACAAGCAGTCGCTGGGTGGTCCATGATTGATTGCCATGCTAATTGTGTGGGCACTAATCCCTATAGAGCTTCAGAGGACGCTGTGTTCACTTTAGACAGAAGAGGTTCTAGGTAGGAGATGGGGTTGGATCTGAGTCTGAATGTCAAGCTAGGACCTGGGAAGGAAGAGAAATATGACCATGTTGGAATACCAGAAGCAATTATGAGGCGATGGGACCACACAGGTTGCATTACTTAGTATGTTTACACACACACACAACTGTATGGTGTTGTTGTTGTTTTCAAAAGAACCCTTGCTATAAGTACACTCTAATACATAAGTAAGCATATAACAGTGGTCAAAACTGTGAGTTCTAAGTAATTTTTTTTTCAAAAATAAAAAGGAGAAATGGATAAAACAAGCATGGCAGATATCATAATACTCATTGAATATCACATGTTTTCCCCCACATTTCCCAGCCTCCACTGAAGCTGCTTTGGGCTAAAGTGCCTATGACTTCTGGTCCAAGGCAATAAAGAGTAAGTGGGATGTCTCAATGTCTCTATGCTTCCTCTTTCCCTTCTGTGTAGTTGGAAGTGAAGCGTTCAGAGATGGTAGGACTGCAGGATGGAATAGAGCCTGCATCTGTAACGTAACTGTTGTTGAAGAGCCATGAAAGAGAGTCACTTCACCTGCTTCAGACTGTGATGTGAGCAAGAAATACATCTTGTCTTCAGCTATAGAGATTTTAAGGTTTTGTTTGCATCTACAGCATAGCTTACTCTATCCTAGTCTACCTAGTGTGCTCTATGAAGGAACTGAATGTCACATAACAAAAATTATTTGCCCTCTATTTAGAAAAGACAACCAGCAAAGAAAACTTTTAAAATCCACTTTTGGCTACCTGCAAATAAGGGTTATGCCTTTTTGCCTAGGAGCAAATAATGAAAAGGTATCTAATTAAATAATCAGCATCAATAATCCCTTGTCTACATTGATTGGACTCACTTATGCAGTGCTGTGCAGAACACTCTGCAAAAGCTATAATCATAGGCAGTAGAAGGTGAGCAAGGAAGGACAAAGGTTTACTTGAAATAAACAGATAATCGTCAAACCTCATTACGTCAACTTCTCCCCTAACCAGACTTTTTTTTTCATTAATAACTTTTTATATTGAATACATGTATTTGCTTTAACCCAACACATCCAACATATTAAAATTAATTTCACCTGTTTCTTTTTCTAACATAACCACTGGAAAATTTTAAATTTATATGTAATTTATCAATTCAGTAAGCTTCAAAGAACACATCTATACCTGCTTCACAGCACCCATTTAAGAAGGCATTTTACAGTACCACCAACATTTTTCAAAGTTATTTAAAACAAATTTTTAAAGTCAATTAAGACTTTATGCCTAAATTTGTTTATCATGATAAACTGGAGATTCATATAGAAATGTCTCTCATCTGCAAAACAGGTAATCCTAACCAGACTTTTTAACATGGCTACTAACAAGTAGAAAATAACTCTCCCTGCTTTCTCTTTCCCACTCCTCTTGCTAATGGGCCTATTACTTAGAGGACAGGTAACCAAAGGGCCAATCACCTAAGGAAACAAGGGAGCCAGGAGCCAGAGAAATCCACAGGCTAGACAACTAGAGCGTGAATCTTGGGTGGCAGCTCCACTTCGGCCATCATTTTGTTGCCTGAGATTGTCCTAGATGAGGCGCTTTATTTCTTCTATCAGCTCCATTTATTCTCAGGCCTGAAGGAATGTACAGCTGCATACTGGTTTCTGGGTCCTCGTGAATTTCTTAGGCTGCGCATTAAACTGGAGCCACAGAACATCTGTTCTGTGGTGCAAATTTCTCTGAAGTGAGCAGTGTTTGCAGAAGGCCCATCCTGAGAATGGTCCTATTATACCCAGGGAGCAAAAATCTATAAAAGGGAAATAGACTTGCCTCTTAATTATCTGCCCTAAAGAAAGGAAGCCAAGACAATAATATTCCAACCTCACTCTCCTCCTGCCCTCCCATCTCCTGACAGTGCCTCCCATTGGCTGAACCCAAACAGAAGCCAGAGGCCCCATGGATGCAGTCCACACAGGTCAGCCTCCCAGGGCTCAGAGTAAGATGAAGAAGAACAGAGAACAGTACTGGAGAGACAAATGGAGTGTATCCACCACACCGAATAAAACGTGAAGGTTGCAACTTTAGAGAAAATTTATATTTCACTGAACTAATATCAGCCATCAACTTTTATACACCAGCACATGCAATGGGCATTTTTAAGTTTAGAGGCCTTTCCTTTGGCCCTCAAGGTAGTGATTCTCCTTTCCCCCCCCAAATCAGAACAGTGAGGAAGTGGAGAGTGGAAGGAGCATTCTCTTCTTCAGAATGTAATGCATGTGGGTGGTCTCATTAATATAATGCATGTGGGACATGTCTCATTAGTACCTAACCAAGCAGGAGCCACCATAAAACTTTCCTATGGTCTTTGTGCTAAAAAGATGCCCTTTGGTGGAGTCAACCAGAATGCAGAAGAGCTTCTCTACATCTGATCACCAGCTGGAAGGAAGCTTCTGTGGAAGACGGAGCCCATGGCCCGGTCCTGAAGACTCCACACCCTCAGAATCTGTGGGTCCCAACAGCCCTTTCTGCACTATGACTCAGGGAACACACAAGTGCTGATAAAGGAGTTCTTTGTTCTGACTCCAAAAGCTCATGTTCCTACCTCCTTCCAGGGTTAATTTTACCCAGATGCTGCATCTCAGCCTGTCAGGTTGCCCTGTGAGTCAGTCAACCCTCCACTCCTCAAATCTCCGCTGACTACCTTCCCTGCCTGGAAGCTCTCGCCACTCCCCTGGTTCTCAGCTGCTTCTGGTTTTCTATGGGACTTTACCGGTCACACCTAGTTCTCTGCCCTCCTTAGCATGCACTGGGCCAGCCTCGGCCTACAGTGGCTACAGTGTTCTGTTGATGAGATCCCGCCTGTGGCCTACTCTCTAAATGCCCCCTTCCTGGGGTGGCCAGTTAGCTCAGTTGGTTAGAGTGTGGTGCTGATAACACCAAGGTAGCCTGTTCAATCCCTGCATGGGCCACTGTGAGCTGTGCCCTCCTTAAAAAAAATAATAAAACAAAATAAAATAAATAAATGCCCCCCCTTCCTCCTGTGGTTTGTATTGGTTCTCTGCTTCCACAGAGTACCTCTGCCTCCTTCTCCTCAGAGATGCTATCCATCCAGTCCACATCCAGTCAGGAATTTTATGCCTTTACATCCCAAATACTTTTCCAGAATCATACCTCTGGTGAGTAGCCAATAAAAGTGCCTAATGCAGTAAGTCAACTCCTGCGGGGTTTGAATGTGTTCCTAGTGGGGCCAGGATGAGAATGAGGAATGTTAGAGGATAATAGAAAAATAAAGTAAAATTATGACTCTCGTGTAAATATAAATATATTTTGAAGAAAGGTTTTTGTCACTCATTCATTAATAAGGAACCCAGTAAGATGTTACAAGTGATTCAAAGGAGAATTCAAAGAGCCATATGTATACAGGCAGGCAACAAGGAACGTGGAGATGAATGCACAAGTAGATGCAAAATGAGTCCAAAATAAGTTGCATTCCACCAGACACAATTCATTTGCATTTCTGTGGACAAGAATCATTTGCATTATTAGTTTTCCACAATTTACAGAGTTAGAACATAGTTCAAAATCGATGACAGGTAGAGATAACCACGAAGGGTGCTCTAAAAAGGACACCCGTAAACATTTCTTTGCCAAATTTAAAGTCTTTCACAATTTTGCCTGATAGGAGGAAGGCCTCTCCCCTTTCCCATAAGAACCCACATCTATTGTAACTATCAGAAGCACTGTGAGGCAGGAACAGGCATTTCTGCTTGTGGAGACCAATACATATGTGTCCTTCCTAACTTCAAACTTCAGTAAATGCTAGAGATGAAATGTTTGTGTCCCCCACCCAAAAAAAGTCACACATTGAAATCCTAACTCCCAATGTGGTGGTATTTGGAAGTGAGGCCTTTGGGAAATGATTAAGTCATGAGAGTAGAACCTTCATGAATGGGATGACTGTCCTTATAAAAGAGACTGGAGAACTCCCTCACCCCTTTGACCATGTAAGGACACAGCAAGAAGATGTCCATCTGCAACACAGAAGAGAGTTCTCTCTAGAGCCCAACCATGCCGACAACCTGATATTGGGCTTCCAGCCTCCAGAACTGCGAGAAATAAATGTCTACTGTTTATAAGCCACCCAGTCTATGGTACTTTGTTACAGCAGCCTGAAAGGACTAAGACAACAGAGGATGGAAGACTTCTCCCTTTTAGACCATTGTTACTCTCACCTGAAAGCTTGTTTAGAAATTAAGACTTTTGGCCCCAGTTTAAATCAAAATCTATATTTTAAGAGGTCCCAGACCTAAATAAATTGAAAGACACCCCATGTTTATGGATCAAAAGACTTAATATTGTTAAGATATGAATACTCCCCCAAATTATCTATAGATTCAATACAATTCCTATCAATATCCCAGCTAGCTTTTTTGGAAGAAATTTGCAAGCTTATCCTAAAATTCACATGGAAATACAAGGGACCCAGAATAGCCAAAACCATCTTGAAAAAGAAGAATAAAGTTGGACAACTCATACTTCCCTATTTCAAAACTTACTGCTAAACTACAGTAATCAAGACAGTGTTGTACTAGCATAGGTTTAGATATGTCGATTTACAGACTAGAATTGGGAGTCCAGAAATAAACCCATATATCTATGGTCAATTGATTTTCAATAAGTGTGCCAAGACCATCCAATGGAGAAAGAATAGCCTTCTCAACTAATGGTGTTGGGATATCTGGAGATCCACATGCAAAAGAATGAAGTTGGATCCCTACCTTACATCATATACAACAATTGACTCAAAATCAATAGGAGACCTAAATGTATCTAAATATAAGTGCTAAAACTATAAAATTCTTAGCAGGAAACCTAGGTGTAAATCTTTGTGACCTTGAATTAAGCAACAGTTTCTTGGGCATAACACCAAAAACGCAAGTGACAAAATAAAAAATAGGTAAGTCAACCTTTATCACAATTAAGAACTTTTGTGGTTCAAAGGACACCATTAAGAAAGTGAAAAGATAATCCACAGAATGGGAGAAAATTTTTGCAAATCATATATATAATAAGGCACCTGTATCCAGAATAAACACAGAACTCTTGCAACTCAACAATGAAAAGACAATCAATTCTACTTTAAAAGGACAAGGGATTTGAATAGACATTTCTCCAACGAAGATATACAAATGGCCATCAAGCACATACAAAGATGTTCTATATCATTAATAATTAGGGAAATACACATCAAAACCACAATGTGATACCACCTTACAGTTAAGAGGACTAAAAAACAAAAAGTTTTAAAATAGACAATAAAAGTGTTGGAACACTCACACATTGCTGATGGGAATGTAAAATGGTGCACCACTTTGGAAAACATTCTGGCAGTTCCTCAAAATATTAAACATAGAGTTATCACATGACCCAGCAATTTTACTCCTAGGTATATATACTCAAGAGGATCAAAAACATATGTCCACACAAAAACTTATACACAAATGTTTATAGCAACATTATTCATAATAGCCACAAAAAGAAAACAACCCAAATGCCCATCAACTGATGAAAGAATAAACAAAATGTGGTATATCCATGTAATGGAATACTATTCAGCAATAAAAAGGATGAATATTAAAAACAGTATGCTACGTAAAAGAAGTCAGACACAAAAGACCACATATTGTATGATTCCATGTATTTGAAATGGCCAGAATAGGCAAATCTATAGAGACAGAAAATCAATTAGTGGTTGCCCTACCCGGGGAGAGGTACAGTGAGGAGTAACTGCTCATGGGTAGGAAATTTCATGTTGGAGTGATGAAAATGTGCTAAGATTAGAGTATGGTATTGCACAACTCTATGAAAAACCATAAAAGTGTTCACTTGCAAAGGTTAATTTTATAGTATATAAATTATATCTCAACAGAACTATTGTTTTGTTTTCCAGTGGTCTCTAGACAGCACAGAATGGCACCAGGTTTCATGCGTCACTTAGGTTCAGATGGAACCTAGAACACCAGGGCCCTGCCCTTCTGCCAGTCGGATCCGAGCCCTGCGCTCCTGTGATGGATCTTCACTCCCACCCACCACACCGCCACCCAGACCGCTGTAACCGAGCCCTCCTGTCCCATCTCAGAGCTCACAGCTGCCAGCCATTTGCAGCATAACTACAGAGGAGACCTGTCTGGCTATCCTGGTCATGCGGCCAGACGTCGCTTCGAAGCCCCGCCCCTTCCTGCCGACGCCACCTGCACGTGACGCCACTTCCGCCACTTCCGCCACTTCCGCCACTCCCGCCACTCCCGCCATTTTCACCGCCTTGGCCGGAGCGCTCCGAGTCGCACACCTGCGCCGCCAGCCATAATGATCCTGCCGCTTCCGTATGTGCGCCAGAACTACCACCCGCATTGCGAGGCCGCCATTAACTACCAGATCAACCTGGAGCTCTACGCCTCGTCCTTGTACCTGTCCATGGCCTCTTATATTGATAGCCACGACGTGGCCTTGAAGCACTTAAGCCAGTTCTTCCTGCGAAAGTCCCACAAGGAGAGGAAGCACGCCGAGAGGCTGATGTGGCTGCAGAACCAGCGCGGGGGTCTCCGCAACCAGCGCGACATCCGCAGGCCTTACCTCAGCCACTGGAATAGCAGCCTGGGCGTCGTGAAGTGCGCTTTGCACGTGGCTATTAGCGTGAACCAGAGCCTGCTCGACCTGCACGAGCTGGCCACCGAGAAGATGGACGCCCACCTGTACGCCTTCCTGGACAGACACTACCTGCGCGAGCAAGTGAAGTCCATCCGAGATCTGCAGGACCTCGTCACCAGCCTGCGCAAGTGGCGGTCCCTGGAAGCCGGCCTGACGGATGACCTGTGTGCCAAGCGCACCCTTGGCGACAGTGACAAGAACTGACCTGGGACTGCCTGCCCTATAGCCATGGGGTGACTTCCCTGGTCACCATGCCGACCAGGCACATTGCAGTACCGTCCTTGCAAGACATTTACTTAAGTTTTTTCCTTCCAGTTTGACCATTTTTTACCATAAAGTTATTGGTTCCTAAATAAACAAAGGTCTTTCATTGATTCGTCTGTGTGCGCGTGCATTGCAAAACCTTCACATTTTAAATTTAAAACAGGTCTCCGGGAGTCTCTATACACTGACTCATGCCCTATCTGTATGCAGCTCAGGATGTCCATGGATGGGGGGAGAAGGTACTCCCTGGGACCCTGGAAAACACAAGGGAAATCTTCTCCTGATAAACGCTGTGGTATGTGGGTGTGGGGTGAGGTGGGTGGCCTGGGGCCCTGGTGTCTGTGGGTGCATGTGTATAGTAGAAGTGTTTTAAAAACACGGTCTAGAATTCATCTTTGCAGTTGCCTCTGGGGAACGCGTGTAGGCAGTGGGACTAAAGGCAAGGACTGAAATCCAGGGGATCTTCAGCTTTATCAGAAACATCATTCAGTCACCAAATGTTAATGTATGTTCATTCTCAGTAGCAAGCTGGGGGCCCTGGAAGCCAGCACGGCATAGTATCTCCTTGACAAGCTCACCCTGGGCAACGGTGATAATGGGAAATGAGCCTTAGGCTGGCTTCCCCATAGCCAAGGGGTTGATAAACTAAAACAATAACAATGGCACTTTGCAAGTGCAAGTCCTTTTATTTACATTATTATTTTATTTTTATAAGAATCTCAGGAAGGAAGGAAGGCAGGTGTGATGACCATGTCTTTACCAGTGAGACCAGGGGGGTCACACCGGTGAGAAGCTACGGGGTGCAGACATGAATGTAGATCTTCTGACGCCATGTTCCTTTTTGTTTTTTTGTGTTGTTTTTTTTTTTCCTGTTAGCCCACAGGTATATCAATGGGTTAAGCAAGATTGGGTGGGTAGACGGGGAATCCAGCCAGATAGGCAGCCCTGGAAGGGAGGGAAATCCCCAACACTCTTAAAAACAGCCTTGATCGCTGTGGTCTTTCCCCTAATTACAGGTGTGCCTTCCAGCCCGGGGTGGGGATGGCTTCTAAACCTCAGCCAGAATGCTTCTCATATAAAAGAAGTCTTCAGAATTCACAACAAAATGTACGAGGTGGCAAGGCATCTCACAGGAAGGCGGTCCACACCTGCACACCTGAGTCCCTCTGTTCAGATCTCCCACACAGGCAGTGACGCTGTTACCTGAGTCGGCACCGACTACCTGTGAGACCTGGGGACTGGAAATCTCCAGAGAGTCCACCATCCACCCACATGGCTTCACTGTCAGTGACTTCTCTTTAGGCACAACAGGGAAAGGGCATGGTTGCAACACACACGTTCTGCCTGCAAATCCAGCTCACCGGGACAGAGAAACCCTGTATTTTTGTCATGCACACGGTACTGGAATCTATAGACTGAATCATTATGGCCTGTTGTGTCTCCTCATTGAGATCAACAGCTGATCCCAGTCTGGTTATGTCTTGGCCCCTGGGCCCCCACTTTAGCCCATCTTTCCCTTTCCTGTGATTCAGAGGGACTCCCTGGAATAACGCAGAGAAGTCTACTTAGACCTACATCCTCTTATTTTACCTGGAAAAAAATAATTTCCTGGCCTGTAAGACTCAAAGAGAATTGTGATTACACTCCAGCACCTATCACAAGCCACTACTTGTAGTATCACATTTCGCAGCTTTCCTTTAAGAATCCCTGCCAGGGAAGTCAAGATGCAGCAGCAGCTCAATTGTTTTTCTCCTTCTTATTCTTCTGCCAGAAAAAGTGAATGTTCTAAATCCCCTCCTTTCAGTTCAGTTTGGGGGTCCACAAACAGCCTTTGAATATGTGGGGCAGTGGTGGAAAGAAGTGAGAAACATACTAATGAAGTTGACCCTGTCGCACTTTCCAATGTCTTGACTTGTGTCCATCCCTGTAAGTCTCCTTGTTTGCCCTAACCCCCTCTGCCATAAACTTCTCAAAAGGGCTGAGCAAACTTCTCATGGGTGTTTGTGGCCTTCCCACATACAGCCTCCTCAACTCCTTGATAACCTTTCAATACATGGGAGTCAGTTGTGACCTGGTCTTCCAGCCCTGGAAAATACCCTCCTGAGACAGCTGCTGGATGATTGTCAGTTATTGGCCGTGCTCTGTTGCTTGGAGGAGTGATGTCTGAAATAGTGGCTGTTGCTATGGGTACCAGAGTCTCAGGCAATGATAATATCAGGACAGACTGAGGGAAAATGATAAAATTGATAACTTCATCTCAGGCTCAAACACGGATTCAAATTAACTGTGTTGAATAATTTACCTCTGGGGGGGGAAATCCTCACTATCACAAAAGGAAATTTCTTAATAGATGGTTGTCACTGACAACTTGTACTTCATTTTCCAGAAAAAGGAAAAGTATTATTTCCCTCAGAAATGTGTAATAAGCAGTACAGAGCACCCATTAATTTATCCTGACTCTCTTCTACCCTTGAAATTTGTTCTACATTTCTAATATTTAAATTCTCCTTTATTTTTTTTTCATTTGCCAGCAATTCCAGTTTCTTTTCACAAGCCTGAGACATATCTAATCAAGTATTCAGTAGAGGAAGGCATTATCTCTCATCTCAGAAATGATACTATGCTTCAGATTTTAAAATAATACAAATTTTTCTTACAAAATATTTTTTGCAGTCCTGAGTTCAGCTTCAGAGTGAATTGATGGAGAATTTGCTTCAAAAAGCAAAAGGGGAAATGAGGGTAATTAACAAAATATTAAGACATCTAAAAGGTAAATAAATTTATGCCTTGATTCATTAGTCAAGGAGGGTGTAAGGGTGGAGTAAGTTACAGTGACAAAGCAAAGTAATTCTGACAACATATTTTTAAGAATTATGTATCAGTTTGGATTGGGTTTAGTTATGAGTAACAAAGACCAGAAAAGCAGTAACTTTAAAAAGACAGATTTTTCTCTCCCAAGTGTAAAAGAAGTATGGAGGAAAACAGTTCAGGCTGCTGTAAATGTTCCTTCCATCTCATTTCACTGACTTTAAGAGGCATATTTTTTCCCCCACATTTTAACATTTTTGAAATTAGGATGAATCTTACAATCACTTTTGGCCACAGCTGTCATTGCCTGAGCATGCACCTCAAGGCTCAACAGAGTGGTATCACTGACTAGGAAAAAAATCCTAGGGACATTAGAAGAGTCCTCCTTTAAAATGCTGCATCACCAACACTCTTGATAGAAAAGAGGAGGATATTAAGAGATACCAATGATTCTGAGTACAAAAGTGATTTAGAAGAGTTGAAATTTGTTTATTTATTTACTCCCACTTTATTGAGATACAATGGACATATTACATTGTGTAAGTTTAAGGTGTTCAACCTGATGATTTGGTACACATATACGAGTAGGACCAAAATTAGTGTCACCAGTGGGTGGCTGGTCTAAGGATGTTACAAGTGTCATGAATGCTTGGTGTCTACTGGTCCTTCCATGCCTTTCTATTCAGAATGTGTATATTCTGACTACGTTATCCATATCTAATATGTCTCACAAGAATTACCTATACTTAGTTTCATCTATCCTTCTTCATTTTCTTCTCTATTGCACAATAGTCGTACATAAACAGCAAACAAACATTTCCCTATACAAGTATCTTCCCATCTGTTCTTCAGAGATGAACTGGCCCCGAGAGGTGTCGTGCATCTTTTGCCAGGTATTGCTCGGTTGGTTCCTGTTGTGGCCCTGTTGACGGGAACCTTTGTGGCCCACCTGGACAATCATCTGGAAAGCTCAGGAGCATATTCCGCTCACAATAAAGGGAGTCATGACCCCATTCTCTTCAAGGACCTTGATGCCTTAGCCTTCAGTGCCTTGAGGAAATCATTCTCTTCCGTGATCTGGAAAGGAGAAAAATGTAGTTCTTCTAAAAATGGGCATCCCTGACTAGCTGCCCCGCCTTTGTATTTGGTCTCATACCTGTAATGGACTAGTTCCAGGAGGCTCCTGGAGGAGGAAAGGTGAGGGCAGAAGCTTGATTTTATAAGCTAAGAGAAAATGGAAAGTGAAGCTACGGACACGTGAGGTATAGACACGGATACAGGGAGTTTCAAGAAAGCTTTGGGCGGGGGCAGCCCGGTGGCTCAGGCAGTTGGAGCTCTGAGCTCCTAATGCTGAAGGCTGCCAGTTTGATTCCCACATGGGCCAATGCCAGATGGCTCAGTCGGTTGGAGCGCAGGCTCTCAACCACAAGGTGGCCGGTTTGACTCCTCGACTCCCGCAAGGGATGGTGGGCTGCGTCCCCTGCGACTAGCAACGGGCAACTGGACCTGGAGCTAGGCTGCGTCCTCCACAACTAAGACTGAAAGGACAGCAACTTGACTTGGCAAAATGTCCTGGAAGTGCACACTGTTCCCCCATAAAGTCCTGTTCCCATCCCCTCCCCCCAAAAAAAGAAGCCTTTGGAAGTTCATTGAATATCTATTTATGAGAACAAAAAGAGGAGGCAGCATGGGACTGGTTAAGTGTAGTCTTGAAAATGCAGTATTAAGCAGTCATTAAAATTGAGTTTTCTTACTAGACTTACTGTGGTAAGGAATATAAATGTTGACTCACTATATTGTGCATCTGAAACTAATGTAATATTGTATGTCAACTATACTTTAATTTAAAAATTAAATTAACTTTTCTCAGGCGAGTTCAGTCTTACCTGTTAGGAGAGTAGATCAAAAATTGGCTCAGGACTAATAAATCCAGGGATCAATGAAGAGCATAAAAGTCATCCCAGTTCTCAGAAAGCAGAATAATTAGGTGTCCCTTTGATGAGGACGTTCTGTGGGCTTCACAACCAAGCAGCTGAACTACCTTCGCTCACAATTTGTTCTGGAAGAATCTTTTCTTCACTAACAGAAGTTTCTCTCACAAAAGAGAACCTCCACTTCTCCATCTGGAGGCTCCCAAGAGGGACCTACTGGAAAAGGTAAAAAAGAAGTCTGGAGGGGGAAAAGAAAAACCTATGGAAAAGGTAATAAAGAAGACTAGAGGCCTGAAGTGTCTGGGATCTGTCCCCACCCTGGAGAGTCCTTTGAGAAGCTTCTTCGGTTAAGGATGATCCAGGATGGCGGCAGTCCTTCAGTGCTTACATAGGGGAACTCAGTGATGCCAGGACCGGGCAGAAATCCTGTTGACACAGTTAACAGCCGACCCAAGGGCCTTGGGTGAGGGCTCCTAAGGCACTACACTAACTGGATCCGGGGAGCCTTTGATATTGCAGAGACAGCCACACTAGAATTTTACTGTTATCTGTCAATCTATACCTTATTGAAAATAAAGATGTTATAAGAAAGGGATTTGTGGAAGGAGAGGAGGCAGTGGCTTCCCACTGAGAGAGTCAGGAAAACCCACTTCACCTATCTGATCTGCTCATGACAGCAAAGGGACAGTGGCCTTCAGGGAGAGAAGTTTGGGACAAAAGGAAAATGCCCAACTTTTCTAAGATGTTAGGGAGAGAAGTAGAGACCTGAAGGTGGCAGAAAGATGAAGAAACCAATCATAATCATAATCATTATGGTCTAGCTCATAAAGGCATTAAGGTTGGCAGAAATGTATGCTCTGTCCAGGAGGATTTCACATGTAAAATATGATAGGTCCACATTAAACAAAGCAATTTAATACAAAAAAAAAAAAAAAAGAAAAAACGTTTGCTCTTTTTCTCCACTCATTCTTCAAGTATGTGAATGTGGATGGAAGACAGGGTAAGGAAGTGAGGGAAAGACTGTCCTGTTGATCAAAAAGCCATGATCTGATTATTCTCTGGGAGCTGGTTAGCTTTCAGCTGAACCTTAAGAGAGGGGAGAGCTGACCTGACCTGCATGGAGGGGAAAACAACGTAAGATAGACTTCCAGATCAGGGCCTGTGGGAACTGAGGACAAAGGCAAGAGAGAAAGATCACGTGGCATGAAGGGAAGAAAGAGTGTGACTCAAGGTGAGATGATAAAAGGTGAAGTATGGAGGACAGCGTAAGGCCAAGCACAGAGTTTTTATGTTTAAGTAAAAGGCCATTTGGGGGAAACAGTAGCTTGGAATCCGGGTTTCAGGAGTGGGTTGTAAATTCCTTCTTAGAGAAATCCTGGGATGATGAAGATGCCCAGTGACAGACATAAGGGATGAATATTTAAATAAACAAATGATCCTGTGTTTGAAGAGGCAGAGAGAGCATTGTCTCTAATCAGGCGAGTGGCATCAAAAAGTTCTGTACAAGGTCTTGCTGTCCTTTTCCTTTTCATACCAGAGTTTGACTATTGCTGTAATTTGCTGCTTCAGAAGAGTACAGGTCCAGATGTCGGCATGTCAGAAGTGCTGGAGGAACATCAAAGCCCCTGGTGGTGCTGGCCCAAGTGTCTCCGAGCAACATCAAAGAGACACAGGGTTGCACCCTTCCTCTCAGAGAAAGAACATCAGGCTCAGTTCTGGTACTTTCTGCCTCTCTTAAAAAAGTTCACCTTTTTTGGCATTTGGAAGAAGGAAGTTTATCAGCAACCCCTGAAGTTTAAAAGATGACAGTGTGCCTTCACCACACAGTCATTCCCACGGAATGCATGTGTGTCAAGACAGAATCAAGGAACAATGGTGAGGTTATGTGATGTGGCATTTACCCATTTGACTCTTCAATTAACAAAACACGATGGCCCGTCCTGGACCTCCACATCTCCATAGGCAGATGTGAAGAAGGGTACCCCGGAAATGCCCCGACCTCCAAAATGGACAGCCTCACCTCGAATCTACATGGTCTAATCTCAAATTGCCTGTTATCTCTGCTTAGGTTTGTCACCACAAGAACCACCCCCCAGCCACAGTTTGCTGGGACACACCTCATCCTTCACACACTAATCCACAGAAGGCTGTGCACTTGCCCTTTTCTGTTCCCTTCTCTCACTCTTCCCCAACTTTTAAATTCCTTCCCCTGTGCTGTTTGGAACTCATGGACCATTATTGGCACCATCTCCTATGCTCCCATCCTCTTTCCTGAATATTCCCTTTACCTTCTTGCTCTAACTGCAATCTGGAATTCCCCTAAGGACAGCACTTTCCCTGCAGTCCTCTCATATCATGATCATCTTTTTCCCCACACACAGTACCACTGGGCCTGAAGGGAAGGCAGGTGTCCCCCTTCCTTCTTGATACTTCCAGATCATTCTTCCTCCTGTCTCTCATTCCTCAAATCCTCCAGTGTAGAATTTAATGCCATCGTATTATGTCCCTCCACCATCCCTTCTTGTTATAGTTGCCTAGGGGCCCCCATCTCACATTTCTTGATTATCATAGCTCTTGGCTAATGTCAGTCTTCTCCAATATTAGCCCTATCCGAATTCCTGGCAATCTCAAGCTCCACATAGATGATCCTTCTACAACCTGGTCTGTTACTTTTTTGTTTCTTCTCTCCCATGGTCTTATCCTCCAATCTATCCAGCCAGTCTTTTGCTATAGTCATATCATAGACCTGGTCATTTGTGATAACCTTTCTCTTTCCATAATTTCTAATTTATGTATCAGACTCTCTGACCACAACCTCCTCTTTTTCTAGTTTGTTCTCTCTAGTGTCTTGATGCCCCAAATCTTTTAACTCCTCTGGGAAATCCAGTCAATTGGTCCAACATTTTCACTGCATCTCAACTCTTTGATCTCCTCTACCTTCTCAGGTTAAATCCAATGGTAAATGATGATAATCATTTTTTGTATACATTTCCACTTGACCTGACCCTCTTGCTTTGGTATACTTGCTCGGGGGAAAAAACACTAACTTGATTAAATCCATTTCTCCCCTACACTACACCTGCACCCATGCAACTGAACGTGGCTAGAGAAAACTCCAATCACACTGAATGCATTTAAACGTAATGAGTATGACTTTTAGGTGGGCACTTAGTACTGCCAACAATCATATAATCTTTCCCTAGTCTACTTTCTCTCCTTCTCTTCCTGTCCATCATTCATACATTCTCCTCTGTATCTGTGAGCTTTTGATACATAGCAAGCTATCCCAATACATAGTGGCTTAAAGCAGTAATTATTTTATTTGCTTATGTTTTCGTGGATCAGCAGTTTGGGTCAGGATCAGCTGGGTAGTTATTTTGCTGGACTCACTTGGTGTCACCCATGTGGTTGCGGTCATCTGGTGACTCAAATGGGGCTGGTTGATCTAAAATGACAATTGAAGGGGCTGCTGGTTGGCTTAGTTGGTTGGAGCGCAGTGCTCATGGCACCAAGGTCGCCGGTTCGGTTCTCCCACATGGGCCAGTGAGCTGTGCCCTCCACAACTAGAGTGAGAACAATAACTTGACTTGGAGCTGATGGGTCCTGGAAAAACACATGGTCCCCCAATAAAAATTAAAATAAATAAATAAATAAATAAATAAATAAATAAATAAATAAATAAAACGATAATTGAAGAAAGGACATATCTTAGAAAAGAGTGACCTGAAGGATAAGGAAATTCTAGGCATGAGCCCAGAACATGCCTGTTTTGGTGTTTTCAGGAACAAGATGTGAAGCAATCTGGCTGTGATACAGGAGCCATATGATGCAAAATAATATAATGGGAATATGGCAAATGCATGGGAAGCGTCATGTTTTGAATTATCATAAAACATGATCAAGCCCCAGGTCCACCAGATGTCCAAAAGAATACAGGAAACCAGACTAGTTTGACAATATGATGAGTTTTTCTTATGCATTTGGGTTCTTGCATTTATTCCTCCTACTGAATTACATATTATTTTCTTTTTCATTCCAAATTCTGCGTATGTTAAGAAAATTGAAACCACTGGCTAATACATTTTTCTGATTTTAATAGTTTCATCAAGAGCAGAATTCTTAGGGAATAGAGTCAATGGAATTGTAATAGACATATATGATGTCAGAGGGGCAATAGATTGGAGGAGAGGGGTTATCACTTTGTGAGGGGTGAAATGTCTAAATATTACATTGTTTTGTACACCTGAAATAAAAAACAAAGAGCAGAATTCTGCCTTAATGTATTGTTGATCTGCTATTATATTTCTATCACAGCATTTTCTCAGTGGTTATTTATATCTCATCTATAACTACCAGACATTAAAACTAAGGATCGTGAAACTTATGGGAGAAGTTTGGAGGGAGAGCTCTGTATATCTTGTGAAACAGACAAGGTTGACTTCTTAGTCAACCTTTCTTACAAAAGAGTTCAGTGAAAACAGCCAAATTAGAGCTCTGGTTTACCACAGCTGATGATGGGCTCTGTTGATGTCCTGAAAGTGATGTCCTGAGAAATGATTACATTTCTGCTCCATAAGCCAAAGATGTATCCATTAAAGGCCACCTTCTACCTTTGTATACTCTGGCTCCTTTCTTGCAGAAAAGGCCTCCGTCTGAATGATAGCATAAAGAGAGAAGGCCTCGTGGATGGTGTGGAAGGTGGGTAGGGACTGGAAGAAAGACAAGGATCTGTATAGGCAGAGGGGAGAAAAAAAGGCTGTTCAGGGAGGGACTACAACAGCAACAAAGGTAGAGCACTGGTACCAAGCAAGCCAAGATGAGAAAGTTCAAGATGTGGAGAAGAGGAACATAAGCACGGTTAAGAGGATGACACTGGATTTCCTAATGAATGTATTCTCTGGATGGATGCTAGGGAGTTTAGACTTTAAAGAATCAGCAGTCAAAAGCACAGTAGGTGTTTGAGCGGAAGAGGGACATTATGTGATTTAGACTTTAGGAATATGGTCTGGAAACATCCAGGAGAAAAAGCAGACAGTGGAGGCAAGGAGACCTGGTCAAGTGGTGACTTGGGGGTGGGGGGGAGGAGAGGAGGTTATCACTGTGTGACGAATATAAATGATAAATGTCTATTACATTGTTTTGTACACCTGAAACTAATTTAAAAAAATAAAATAAACAACAAAACAAAAAGTGGTGACTGGGATCTTCCAGTACCTCCAGCTGCTTTGTAAGGGGGAGAAGAGTTTCTAGGGGTTCTGCTCACACAGCACATGGGTGACTAGGATTGAAAACAATCACACTACACACTCCTTCAAGGGGGACCCAGCCATAGGCCTCTTGAAGAAGAAGGAAGAGCTCCTTGAGTATATTTTTCCTTTAGAGACATACAGAAGCAAATAAAAATAAAGCCTGCGGTAATAACTATTTTTACCCAATTACACATGCATTACTAAGTGTCACAAATCCCATGAGCTAGAAGGTGTGATTTTTCTGAGTTGGCTGCTGTGTTGAGATGAGAGGAATTGCTTCGTGTTGATAACACTGTTGGATATTGCTAATGTAATTACAGTTTCTCAGACTGGTCTCAAAAAATGAAGGTTCTCGTATTTTTCTATTTTCCTTTCCCTTGGGGAAAGATAATAATAATAAAAATGTACAAACTTTCTCGGTTTGACTTTACACCCAGTTTTCATGACATTTTTATTGGGTCTTATACGGACTGGATTGATTTTTTTGCAGCTTGTCTTTGAAAATGTCATTTACACAAAGAGATTGAATGGACTTAATTTGTTTAGGCTCTCAAAGCAATGCTTCTAAGTGGGCCATGATAATTTGGTAAATAGATCGTGTGAAGAGAGATGGTATGAACAACTGACAGAATTATTCATAGTGTGTAGGGAACAAAAATGGATAAAAGGCGGTTGGCTAACAAATAAGAATGAGATGTTAGAAGAAAGATGGACATAAGGTATTCATATTAGTTGTCCCATTAAAACACAATGTTAATTTAGAGAATTTCTGTGTGTCATTAGGGCTTTACTGCGCTGCCATCATTGTTATTTAAATATATTCAGGCGTGGCCCAACATAATTTATTTAAATTTCTCCTCCATGCTTCTTTAAAGCATTACAGACAGTTGAGCTTAGCTGAATTTCTGATTCAGAGAATTACAAAATACCATTATAAGATTTTAAGTGTTTCTCACTTCCTGTCCTTTACAAGTATCTCTATTCTAACACAGCCTCCACATTTGGTCCAATTGTTAAAACAATCTTAAACTTCCTAATTCATTATTATCATGTGTGTTGCAATGGCCAATAAACATAAATTAAGTAAGTTTTAAAATACTTTGTAAAGGAAATTCAAATGATCAGAGAAACAACTGTCTTAAATGGCAGTTTTAGGCATATAAAATTCATGGATAGTCTCAGAGGTTATAAGCACGTACAATGTATTCAGCATCTACAAAGTGCTCTCATGTATATCTCGTGGAAACCTGTCACTTACATCTGAAATATGCCATAGCAGAGTATGGCCAAAGTGGCTAAGAAAAAATGACAACTATGTTGCCTTAAAGATGGGGACTCTTCCTCCTTCCACCCCTCAGACCACCTTAAGGTACCAATGTTCCATGGAATGGACATTGGAAAACATGGGAAAGAGGAACTTTAGGATGATGTCTTGCTCAGAGCTTTCCTTTTAGGAAAAAACAACCAATTCACATAAGTAATATTTTCCAGTTATGTCCTGCCTGGGGCTGTGAGGCATTATAGAGTTTGGAATCAGACTTCCTAGGTTCAGAACCACTTGTTAGCTGGATGACCTTGGACAAATTAATAAACCTCTCTGTGCCTCAGTATCCTTATCTGTAAAATGGGAATAATAATTATCTTAACTTCACAGGGCTGTTGCATATGTAAAACATTTTACATGCAGAGAGCAGAGTAAAAACGTAATAAAGGTAAAAAGTCATGATAAAGAAGAGCTTGACAACCTAGTATTCTATCTTTCGCATAAACGTGACATATGGACTATTGCAAACTTAACCAGTTCCATAGTTCCAATTATATTGAATGGATACCTCTAGTTTTTACATAACAATAAGAAATTCATTACCGATAATGTAACTTGAAACCTTCTGTAGTCTTACTGAAGATAAGTTAGCTTATGGAAGTTCTTGACATACACATGAAAACTAACTTATTGGCTCTTGCCGGAGAATTTATGGACTGCAGTGCAGCTCTGTGAAACCAGCGACAGCGCTCATGTTCTGAAGGCAAGTGAGTATCCTCGGTGGCATTACACTGTCCAGATCTCTGTGGTGAAACAGGTCCAGAGGACTGACTCTGGCTTTGGATGCTCACTTTTGTAGAGGCCATTGACAAATGGAACAGTCTGGAATGTTGAAGAGCATGAAAAACCATGTTATATGAGAAACCGTTAAAGGGACAGGTGTCTTAGCCTGTCAAAAGGGATAACCCAGAACTGTTCAGAAATATCAAAGAGCTGTCACAAGTAAGGAGAGCTGACTTGTTCAGGAAGTCACCGAAAGTAGTCAGCGAAGGTAATGTGTAATTTGGCACCAAAGTAGACATCTGGCAATGAAATGGGTTGCTTCTCAAAATAGCAAGAACCCATTACTAAAAGCACGTATGCAAAGTTTGCACAACCTTATGAAGTAAATGATCAAGAGAAGAGTCCACCTTTGTATGGGAAACTTGAATGATAATTTCGGGATCTTAGAGCCTAAGATCTCTTTTCACTTTCTTGTCATCGTCATTTAATTTTAATATTACAAATAAGTTGGCAGATGCGGCCCCTTCCTCCACAGCCTTATTGGGGTACAGGCGATAGCCGAGAGACGTAGGTACAGTGAGCGTCCTCTGTGCCAACACTACCAACATATTTTTACCAATAAAAAAAAGAAAAACAACAAAAAAGATATTTTAGCCAAGAGGGTAATTAGGCAGAACCTCTTGGAGAATTTGATAAGATGTGAAACTTCTCATGCTTAAGTTAACATTTTCCATCATTTTATTTGGGCCTTGCATTAACTGGAAAAGAGGTGCAATTTTTACGGAAATGACAGTTCCATAAAGACTACAAGTCCCTTGGTAGGAGACATTTGCAGTCTGTTGACATTATTTTATCACTCTTGATCCCTTAGCGGGTGATACCATTATTTCCATTTTACCGATGAGGTTCTGATGATGAAGCAGAAGGGTTCAGACCCGAGCACAGACCTTCTAACTCAATCCACTGCTCCTTCCATTTGCCCTCCCTCACTGCTTCGAACTGTTTATCCACACACATCTGAAGACCAAAACCAGGGATGGAAAGCCTTGCCGATGAATCTCAGAAAGAAAAAAGAAACCAGGTAAACCGTCTGCCAAAAGTAAACCTCAAAAGGAAATACGGAGCTAGAAATTCAATTCGAGAAAATTGTGGAGAGATTTTCAAAATAAAACCCATAGGGATTAATTAAGGAAATAAAATTAGTTAACCAAAAGGGTCAAGGTTTAGATCCAATATATTGGAATTGGAAAAAAAAAAAAAGATATGCCTAGGATCTGGGAAACCAAGAGAGCATGGAGGATCAGGAAAGGATGCAGATAAAGGAAATGAACGGTGGAGGGAAAGTGAGAACCATCGAGAACAAAACTGATGTTAAGTTGGAACTGAAACACCAAATGGAACAGCAGGAGGGTTGAGACAGGCAGGAGAGGTAAATCAAAGAACACTCCTAAGTGGAGTATCCCTGTGAAACCCAAATAAAATGATAGACACAAAAAGGCAGGCAGGGGAACTAGAACTTGAATTAAGAACAATATTTGTTTTGCACATTGTTTTCTACAGGGGTGAAATTCTATTTTCTTTCTTTGGGCTGATTTTCTACCCACTATGCCTCCCTCTGAGCTCTCCAAAAGGGAAATGGTGAGGGTGTGAAGAGGCTGAAACGTCAAGCTGCATATTTTTAATGTGCTTCCAAATGCCACTGAGAAAGCTACTGCAGACTTCTTGGTATGTAACATATATTTTAAAACTGCTAAGCCGTGATAGTCATGATGATAGCACTAGCTGGCATCGGCTGGGAGAGGACCCTGAGTCAGATTCGGGGGAAAAAAAGAATTCAATATTGGCAGTTTGCTGCTCATATATTTGGTCATCAATAGCATTCTAAGTGGGTATTGAAAACTATATCGTGTTTTTGAAACTGACATATTGAAAAAGAACTTTTAGACGCTTGGATAAAAAAAAATTACCCTATAACTAAAGCATATATATTATCACATATATGAGAATGAGCAGCACAGGGCTTTTGAACCTGACTCGGAGTATCATCCACACACATGCAGACTGCCAGAGATCTACGGAAACCCTGAATCAGGCAACTTGATCTGCCCTAGGCCTCCCCATCAAATACAGTGCTCTAGAAGCACCTTCTCTCTAGGGAGCAATGTCCTCAAAGAATGTCCAGAACAAAATGATTTCTCTCCATCACTGACATCAGGAATTTTCTCTTCAGAGAAAGGGTGAAGGAAGATATAAAATGGATAGAGTAGGAAGAAGGGAGAGAAAAGGAATAAGAGAAAAACTTACGTGACTCAACAGTGTTACCAGCTATATAAACTTTAAATTCTCTAAAGCCTCTGTTTTCTCATCTGTTAAATGGGGATAAGGATAGTACTTCTCTTAAGGTTGTAGTAAGAACTGAATGGCATAAGATATGCAAAGCATTTAACTCAATGCCTAGTGGCAGTATGTACAGTAAGTGCTCAATAAATGTACACGTTACGATTAGCACCATTCCTCTGCTTTTACTGTTGCCTTCATTCACTCTCTATTTGACACATGTTTGTTGAATACCTACTATATGGCAAGCACTATGGTGGGTACTGGGGATACAGATCTATATAAGTCAGACAGCTCTCTATGCCTGTAGACTTTACAGTGTAGTAGAGAAGACATAATATGAAAATTAAATATTAAATGAATTATTTAATTACATCTGTGATAAATGCTGTGAGAGAAGTCCCGGATGCCAAGAGAGTATAAAACAGGGGACCTGATTTAATCTAGGGCTTCCTTTAGGAATTAAGTTTTGAGCTAAGGTCTGAAGGATGAATACAAATTAACTAGAAAGGGCGGGGGTGAATTTTGAGGTAGAGAGAAAGACGGGAAGAGCATGCCAAACAGAGGGAACAGCATATACGAAGTTCAGAGGCAGGATTTATAGAAAGCAAATAATTGATCAAGTTTTGTTACTTTCTCTACCCGTGGCCTTATTTTAATTCAACCAAACTAACCTAGCTGGTAACTCTAGAAGGAAAATGATTAATTCCCAGTCATTTACTTCTTGCTTGAAGGAATAGCCAGAACAAAGCAGAATAACCTTTGTTTGCCCATCCTAAATCCAGAACTCTATTTTATCAGAGGGAAAACAGTGATGAAAGTCTATTCTAGAACTCAGAATCTGAATCTATTCTGTGGGTTAAAATATACATTGAGGTTTATAATTCAATTTTAGACATAGTTCTGTATCTCATCTAAAAGTTCAGAGATGAGAATCATATAAATGGAAGAGTTACACGAAATATTGCAATGTCTTTCATGCAGAAGAGAACTAAAAAATAAATGGGGGTATGTGCCAAGCCCGCCTTGTGCTGCTACAGTGAATGCTGCTCGGGTGTTTATATTACAGACTTCATTTTTAAGGCTCTAAGATTCGGTCATAAAAATTTCTTCCCGGCTGAAATGTGGCATATAAATAAGGGCTCTGCTCAAGGGCTGAATTGCTCTGTTGCACTTTTAAGCTATCCTTTCTTTGGATCCATCTCTGGGTGACTTTTTAACACTGTTTGACACTACCACCCACTTTGAACTCTTCACGCTTAGAGAAGGGTGCTACAAAAGTCACCTGATCATTGCTGCCTAGAACTTAAAAGTGGACAGAACATTAGACATTTCTGTAAGGAGGCCAGAAAATGAGATATCTTTGTAATGGGAAGAAGGGTATATTGTGACCAGAGGATAATTTCAACATGAAATTCCGTTTAAAAAATGTATTCCCAGGGGCAGCCAGTTAGCTCAGTTGGTTAGAGCACAGTGCTCTTAACAACAAGGTTGCCAGTTTGATCCCCACATGGGCCACTGTGAGCTGCGCCCTCCACAACTAGATTGAAACAACTACTTGACTTGGAGGTGATAGGTCCTGGAAAAACACTTAAATAAATAAAAGTTTTTAAAAAATGTATTCCCACTCCATATTCTGGAGGATGTTAAAGGTCTGAAGATGACATGACATATAGCCAGCTCAAGAAAGAAAACATACAACCTAGTAATTGTCTTAAGAAAAATTCAGGACACTCATGTCAAGTTTGGCTTCAAACTCAGGTACATCTGACTCCAAAGTGCACTATATAATGGAATTAAGGGAAAAGATTGGGGAATGTTAATAGATATAGAATTTCCTGAGGACTTGGGGAGGGATAGAGGAGGCAGGCAACAAGGCAATGGCTGGACTTCATCCATTCAGCAAAAAGCTGCAAAGAAGGAGCCGCTCCCAGCAAGCACCAGTACCAAAGGGCAAATCAGCATTCACTTGGGGTAGAAATCACCAGTGAAGTCCCAGTTTCCAGCCAGCATTTTAGCATATGGGAATAAACATATTTGTCCTTGCCACCTACATAGGATTGCTTCCCAGGAGAGAGAAGACATGGATCTTTTGCCCAGCACAAATGAGGAGAACGGAATGCTTTGTGCTCCATCCTGAACTTACCCTGAACTGGCAATGGTGAAGGAATTCCCTGTGGAATCTAAGTGGCTTGTCTAGAAGTTATTTGCATATTTTGGTTAAGAGATTGAGAGAGGAATTAGTAATGGGGGGTGGGGACGGGGGGAGGAGGAATGAAGCAGTCATAGACAACTTAGATATGGCAGTGTTCCTGCACGAAGGAATCCAAAAGTGACTTGGCTCTGAGCCAATAGACTCAAGAACTTGTATTAATTTTATTGAGGTCAACTGGGGGATGTGAAATCAGCTGACCGATATTTGATCCTCCACGATTAGAGTAGGAAGCTGCCTTAAAATTTAAGATGATCCTGATAACAGTGGTTCTCAAAGCGTAGTCCAGGGACTCGCAGCATTTGTATCACGTGGCAGATTGTAGGAAATGCAAGTTCTTGGCCACCACTGCAGACTTACTGGCTCAGAAACTCTGGGGATGTGGCCCAGCAGTCTGTGTTTTACAAAGTCTTCCAGGGGATTATGATACAAGCTCAAGTTTCAGAACCTCTGTAGTAAAAGGAGACTGATAATGTGTAGTTTCAACTGCATATACGTAAAAGGTAAAACAGAAAATAGTATTAGTGGCAAAACATACCAGATTTTATCTTTTCTGTAGAAGTCTGAAGGTGGTCTGTCCAGAGCCGGTATGGTGGTACCGCAAAGCCATCCGAAGCCTGAGCTCTGTCCTTTGGTTTTTGTCAGCCTCAGGACTGGTTGTCATTCTCAAGGCTGCCTCCTAGTCCAGGATGACCACTCATGCTCTCTCACATCTCACATGCTAGGCAGCAGGAAGGGACAAGGGGGAAAAGAGGAAAGGGGATCCCTCCCAAATGAGTCAGCCACCTTTAAGCAGAAATCCCACACACCATTTCTATTTACATTGTATTGTCCTGAACTTTAAGTTACATGGACACAGCTTCCTGCAAAGGAGGCTGGGAAAAATGGCCTTTAATTGGATCAAGGTCTTTGAATACCTCAAATACAAGAGAGTTCTGTTACTAAGGAAAAAGGGAGACTTGATATCAGGTGACACCTACAAGCCTCTGCCACAAACCCTTAAGATGCAGCTGGGAGAACTCTAGAAACTTGGAAAATATCTTGGAATCAGCCTAATCTTTACATTTCTATGCTAATCTTCTATTCAAGGCAGTATTTCGGCTTTCTAGTATGAAGTTTCTGATGATAAATGTTAGGATCTTCAAACATATGTGGAATGAGGGCGAAGTTGTTTGTAGTGTTGTATCTTACCACTTATCTCCCCTAAGACGCAGCCCATGGTTCTAATGAAGTTTCTGGGAAAATGTCCTTTATCTGATCATCACAGAAGTCAGCAGTTGGCTTCCCCAAAGAGAATTTGGTTCAGAGGAACTTTTCTGACCTATCCTTGATGTAGGTGATGTTGGATCTGCCGGCAGTGTCTGAGTGTGGGCCGGGATCGTGTCTCGTGAAGCCGAAGAATGGACACACGGACCAGGGAGAGGCAAAAAGTTTTAACAAGAGGATAGTTTATTAGAAGCAGGAGAAGAGGTGGCAGCTCCCGAGCCGAAGGGTGTCCCGAATGGCCGGTGCCCCATGACTGAGGCAAAAGCTCTTACTTTTATACCTTCCCTTGCCTGCTTGGGGAAGGGGAGCTGTTTTGAAGAAGGGAACTTGTTTGAGGAAGGGAACTGGCGCCTTCTAATGAAATTCGTCTACCAGGTTTGTTCTGCTTGCCCATCCTAAAGGAATTAGCAAAGTAACCCACTCTTATCTATCAGATCTGCTTCATTTGCCAGGCCAAAAGGAATTTTATGATTAACCTCAAGGCCTTGTTACATTATGTCCTGGAGCGAAGGAGTGATTTCAAAACCTGAAGTTTTTGGATATGTCTGTCTTTTGTTGATTCCACCAGTGACCCCCTATCTACGTAGCAATCATACTAACTAACCTGTCTCATCCTCACTCAGAAAAATATACAACAACTTGGTTTTATGGGTTCCCAGACCCAAGTTCTGCATGGAACATAGCCCCTAAGCTTTGCTTTCCCCAGAATACAGGTGGAAAGTGAAGGAAGCCCTGCCAAAAGAGGTGAGGTGCATCAAAGAATCCGTGATCACCAATGTCTCTTAAGTCTTAGGTTCTCAGACTTCAGGTGTATGAGACTCACCCGGGGAAACTGGTTAAAAATTCAAATTCCCGAGTCCTAAGCTAAAGGTGCTAATGCTACAGAATAGGAATAGGACCCAGAAATTTGTGGGGGGTTTTCAAGTACCCCAGTTGATTCGTATGGGCCTTGAGAAACTCTAAATATCTAACAAGCATCCAAATGCTCATGGTACTGCAGCAGGCAACGTGCTCAACTAATTCATTCAAAAGCTGACGCTTGCATCTTCCCCAACATACAGCAAAGTTAAAACAGCTGGTTGATTTGATGAAAAAAGATCAGATCAGCTGTTTGACAGCACTGTTTGGTAACTTTAGTTAAAACAGGCAAATCGGGAAATTCTTCATGCCGTGAGGCCACCATTAAGGGATGCCAGCTCAAGGACAATGACAACAGTCTGCTCAAGGACAAGGGCTGGCCCAAATCCCAGTGTGAATCCTTTGTTAACCTGGGTCCTACTACTTTCAGGATTAGGTGATGTTTAAGTTTCCTTCCAGCTCTAACAAACAATCATTTTGCTTTCAGGTCTTTAGACAAGTGCACGTTGCTGTGTACTGGGAACCTTGACACAAAGGAGAAACAACAGAGAGGTGAAGTCTGGGTATCTGACAGGAAGAATGAGGAAAAGAGGAAGGGAGAGAAGGGGAAGAAAAGGTACCGTTGGCACAAAGCTGCTAACTCTTCAGAAACAAAAAACACAAAACACATCCATATACACACCACACAAGCACACACATGCACAAACCCTCATTATTTTCCAGCTACCACCTATCTAGATCAGGGGCTGTTAAACCCTGCATTGTTGACATGAGTCAGAAAATGATACTCTCCAGTCTAGCCAAGATTAGGAGTTTTGCTTTGTATTATACCGGCTTCCAACTACGATTTGACTGCAGCAAAAATGACAGAGGGGAAAACACCCCACCCTACGAGGCAGGATGCTGTTTAATATAGGAGATGTGCTCCATCTGCTGGTACAGACGACAACCACAGATAGAGATGCAAATACATAAAACAGAATCAAGGCATGGATTTGAAATTGGATTCTGGTTGTTTGCATAAAAATTGGATGGGGGCCGGCCCGGTGGCTCAGGTGGTTAGAGCTCCGTGCTCCTAACTCTGAAGGCTGCCGGTTCGATTCCCACATGGGCCAGTGGGCTCTCAACCACAACGTTGCCAGTTCGACTCCCACAAGGGATGGTGGGCTGTGCCCCCTGCAACTAGCAATGGCAACTGGACCTGGAGCTGAGCTGCGCCCTCCACAACTAAGACTGAAAGGACAACAACTTGACTTGGAAAAAAAGTCCTGGAAGTACACACTGTTCCCCAATAAAGTCCTGTTTCCCTTCCCCCCCAAAAAAGAAAATGGGCGGGAGGGCACTTTTTCTTTTTTTAAAAAAATGAGAAAGAAGGAACCAAGAAAGAAAACTGTGAAATTTACAAAGACAGAAACTAGGAAGAAACAAGAGAAACAGACCAGAGAGAGACACATGGGAGAAGCAGCCTAAAATAAATAAATAAATAAATAAAATTTTAAAAAAGGGAAGAAAGTGCTAAAATGGCAAAACTGTAAGAAACATGATATTTGGTCGTCATTTTAACACAGAGGCTTCCAAAAGGCCCCCACACAATCTGGAAATAACACACGAGGTCAGACAATGAAGTTCGCGAACTCATCCTAGAAAAAGTGCTACATACCTCATTGCTGAATATCAGTAAGGTCGCCTTCGAAGTACTCCCCTTGGGAAGCTATGCACTAGCTATGCACTAGGTATGATGCCAGCACCTAGTCCACCCTTCAAAGAAATTTTGGAACTCTTTTTCTGGAATGGCCACCAGAGCTGTCGTTGTATTACCCTTGATGTCCTGAATGTCATCAAAATGTCTTCCTTTCAATATTTCCTTTATCTTCAGGTAAAGAAAGAAGTCATTGGGGGCCAGATCAGGTGAGTAGGGAGGGTGTTCCAATACAGTGATTTGTTTACTCGCTCAAAACTCCCTCCCAGACAGTGCCGTGTGAGCTGGTGCATTGTCGTAATGCAAGAGCCATGAATTGGTGGTGGAAAGTTCAGGTCATCTAACTTTTTCACGCAGCCTTTTCAGCACTTCCAAATAGTCAACTTTAACTATTTGTCCAGTTGGTACAGATTCATAATGAATAATCCCTCTGATAACAAAAAAGGGTAATAACATCGTTGCAACAAGTTCGCAAACTTAATTGTCAGACCTCGTACTATGTGCCATGCTTCAGATCCTTCAATTAAATTCTTATATAGACATCTTTTACAGGAATTCTATCCATAGTGGCACAATTGACTTGGGTAAGGATAAGGTGTAATATAGAATCATTACACATTTTGTCATTGTCTGAGGCCATCAGACAGTAGTGCTGTGCCAAAAGTTCACAGCAACTTGGAAAAGACTGGAGAGGTTGAGGCATGACCAGCCTTTTTGTGCCTCTTGTGTATCTAGTTTGCCTCTAATGACAACAGCTATTGCCTACCAGACCTGTCACTGGTTCTAGTCGGGATTCTTAGGCTTCTGAAGAATCCCATACCTTTTTTTCCTCCAACAGAGCTATGTGCTTTCTGAGGTGCTGATGAATATTTGACCATCATTTCTCGTTTATGGGCATTGACAGTACAAGTCTGCAAAGCATTCTAGAAACAATTCTTCCACTTCTCGTAGATGTGCCTTATCAATGGGTCCTACAGCTTTTCAGGATGAAGAGAGAAGAAAAAGAACACGTGCTAAACATCTACTAAGCACCAGGCTCAGAGCTTCATAGCTTATTTATTTAATGTTCACACCAGCCCTTTGGGGGTCTTTCTTAGCACCCCTATTGTGTAGCTGTCAAGACAAAGTCTCGGAGAAGTTACATAATTGATCCAATACTATTAATTCATGGATCTGGAACTGACCAAAAGAATTGTAGTGTGTGGGCTTTGTATTACGGCATGAAAAAGTACCATGCTGGGAACACCCAGGATCGTAATATAAGCCAGTGTTTCTCACCGTGAGGAGCTGAGTCAGCATCTCCTAGGGTTCCCCCTTAAAAACGCAGATCCCGGACCCTCAGCCGACTTGAGTGAATCAGAACCTCTGGTGGAGCCCTGGAATCTGAATTTTAACAAGTCCCCAGAGATGACTCCGATTCTTATGCAATTTGGAGACCACCTGATATAAGAAGCAAGCTGAGATACCGAGGGTATGCTTTTAGAGCTAATGATATATCTAGTTTTTATAGCTTGGGATGCTGGGATGGGGTGGGCTAAGAATGCCATTGCTTGTTATCTGGTTAAGCTACTCATATTGTCTGAGACCATTTACTTATCTGTAAAACGGGAATCATAGTTTTGGTCTCACATGGTTGTAGTGAGGAGTAATACATTTGAAAACACTTTGTAAATTCTAAATGGCTCTGTGGTAGATTGTAAAAATGACCAAAAATCCTCCTCCAACCACTATATCCACGCCCTTGCAATAGCGATGCTGTAGGTCTTCCCATCAAGATGTGGGTTACTTTTCTCCATTCCTTGAATCTGGGCCATGTGATTTGCTTTGGTCAATGGGACACCAGCTAACATGACCCAGGCAGAGGCTTAAAGAAGCCCTTGCATATTGGGGTTTGCCCTATTGCTGTACTTGGGATCCATGTGATTGAATCTCAACAGCCTTCTGGAAGGTCAGATACCACATGAATAAGAACCCCAGTGAGCAGGTTACCAGACACGTAAGTGAGGCTATTCTGGAGCATCCAGCCCTCTCTGACCTTCCAGCTAACTGCAGACTCATGAAGGAAACCAGCGGAAATGAGTCGAGCCAGTCTAGACCAGAACTGCCCAGACAGCCCATTAAATTGTGAGCTAAATAAATGACTATTAAAGCCACCAATTTTTAGGAAAGTTTATTATGCAGCAAAAGCTAACTGATACAGGCCCTATGCACATGCTACGAGTTAGGTTGTTTAGTGTTTGGAGCATGGCTTCTGTGGTTTTCTAAGACGCTGCCCAGAGGGCAGACCACAGATGAGCAGACATTACTGTGCAAATTTTCAGTCAAGTTCTTTCATCGCATGGGTACAATGCCCACCAGAAATTGCTTTATAGTGTCTCTTGACCAAAGCACACTCTGGAAGTGGCAAAGGGCTGAGATGAAAGAACCCCTCCCGATTTCCCTACCTCTCATTGTTTCCAGAAAGGCAGTTCAGCAGCCTTGTACAGAAGGAAGGACATATAACCTAAATCTTCTCCAAGCTGATTGTCAATAATAATCTCCTGACTCCACAAATGCGTACCTAATCCGCTACATACCTTCCTATGTGCTCTCTTTCAGCATCCTGCTGCTGGCACCAAGATAAATGCCTTCATCAAAAGCAGCCATGGAGGCTTGCGACCTGTTGAGGCAGAAAAGCTTCCTGGGGGATCAGAAACATCCTAATGCCCAAATCAAGCATCCTCACTGCAATATGAAGCATTACTGTGCAGAATACATTAAATAAACCTGTAACGGTGAACAGGGCAGGATTGTGCTACCCAGGCTCACCCTGGGAGTCTTTATACTATGATTAAATTCCTTTGATAGGCATTTTCAAAGTGTGTTGTTCCTCTTGCTAAACATGTTTGGCAAAAGAAGACTCATCATCTGAAAAAATATCTGAGGAGCCTCCTTCAGTGAAACAAGGTGCGAGGGTTTTCTATCAAATCCATATTCTGCAACCTGAAAAGTAAGTATCAAACCAAGAAATGTTTAGACCTACCTTTTCTCCCCCCAAGAGATTGAGAGATCGTGAAATGAATGAACACAGCCGTTTTACCACTCATTTGATATAGAGCAAATTGCTACTAGCTCTGGGAACAAGTGACTATTTGCAAGGGTGACACAGTGTATTTAAATCATAAACTCATTCTGCACCCATCTACACACACACACACATTTTATTAAATGGTTTTGGTGCTACAGTTGGTTTAGAATGACCACATAGCCCATTTTCTTAAGTCTACCTCCAAGCTGTAATGAATCAGGGGGACATCTCAGAACGCCATTGGGTAACCCAAAATAAGGCTCAAGCTCCTCTGCTTATTATACCCAGGCTCAAATATGTCCATTGGCACTGAAGAATTTCAAACATCTTTTTTAAAGCTGAACAGATTGCCTGGATATAATTTGGAATTTCAAGCTTCATTCCAGAAATCAAAATTAGTCCATATAAATGGTCACCATTAAGTCACTTAATATGAGTTCTAGAACCAGGATCTTGCTGGAAATTTTCTCATACTAGATTAACTGCGACTGAACTGTAGTTAATTAACAAAAAGCTTTTATTTGGCCAATAGATAATAAAAACTAAGTGAAGCTGTGTTAGAAATACTGAGAAGCTGGATACTTTCCTTGGTTGAAAGTGGTCCAGGCACCAAATGATGGAGGAACTGAATAAGCAGTAGAGAATAAAGAAACCATTACATGAATAGAACCAGAGAGAGAGAGAGAGAGAGAGAGAGAGAGAGCCATGCAGATGATAGTCAGAGCCATGAACATGGATGAGCTGTCCCCAGGACATTTATAAAGTAACAATAAAAAATTGCCAAGGACAGAACTTCAAGGACCACCAATAATAAAAGTAGAGGCTGAGCAGGAGACTGAGAAGGAGTGGCCAGAAAGATAGGAGGAAAAGGTGAAATGGGGTCTTTATCACCAAACGGAAGGAAAAGAGTCTTTCAACACAAAGAGGATGCCAAGGGAGCAAGTAAAATGAGGGGAAGAGACTTCATTGGATTTAACAGTAAAAAAAAATTACTGGTGACTTTGGACAGAGCAATTTTCGTGGTGTTGTGAGGACAGAAATGAGATTGCAGTGGGTCAATGAGTCCATGGTAGGTAGGAAATGAAGACAGCAAGTGTGGACAATTCTTTTAAGAAGTTTAGCATTGAAACATGGGAGGGAGTGGCGAAAAGAGAAGAACATGGCATGAGGAAGGCTAAACAGTAGAAAGACTTGGGGTGGCTGGTTAGCTCAGTTGGTTAGAGCGTGGTGCTCATAACACTAAGGTTGTTGGTCCGATCCCCACATGGGCCACTGTGAGTGGGCCACTGTGAGCTACACCCTCCTTATAAAGAAAAGTAGAAAGACTTATGTGGGTTTAAATGTTGATAGTAAAGGAGGGACACCTCTTCCAGCCTTACAGAACGGAATGAGAGAGAAGGGTACAGTTGCAGAAATATTTGTAGGTCTGGTGAGCAGAAATTTTGTGTGCTCCCACCTGATATTTTTCTTTTTTTTTTCTCATTGAAGTAGGAACCAAGGTCCCTTTGCAGAGACTGAAGAGGCTGGGGGAGAAACCAGAGGTAAGATAAGAATGGAAAAGTTCTGAAATAGTCTCTGCGGAAACTGAGAAGAATGGAGTTGAGTGTGGAAACAGAGATTTCTAGGCACCATGGAGAGTGACCTCAGGTGGAGTTACACGTCATGGATTTATGGTCACAACAGTGGTGTGATTTTTCTCCAGCAGTGCTCAGCTGTCTAGATATAAGCAGAAAGCAGAAGTTGGATCCATCTAAGAATAGGGTTTGGGCACATGGATGTGATGGGAGAGATGGAACAAAGATGTTAACAATTCTGGAGAGAGAGGTTAGAGTGCTGGGCCACAGAATATAAGCTAGACATAAAAAGGAAGGTGGGAGGGAGCTGATATTATGTAGAGAGAAATTAGTGGGTCAAGTAAGAAGAACTCCCTTGAGGTGAATCAACAGGTATGATGGCCACAACTGAGTGGGGGAGGGGATGTTTAGGAGACTGGTCAGTGGACCGTGTGAACAGAAGGTGTCAGAGGTAGTGCAGCTCTAAAAGTGACAAGTTCCACAACAAAGCCACGGAGTGAGTGAATGGAGGGGAGTGTAGGCGAAGGTCATGGAAGAAGAGGAGATGCACAACTCGGATAGGGGTTGTCGTGCGGGGTGTCCGGCGGGGCGGCCTGCGGGGTCTCTGCTCCCGCTCCCCACATAAGAACGCAGGACATGGTGAGGCCAAAAAGGAACACCCACGGAGCCATAGGTAGGGAAGTCATACCACTATGGTCTCACTGGAGGCTGGGTTTACATGACGTGCGACCTGCTGTCCGCTTTGCTGCCAACCGACCAACTGTCCTCGACTCTCCTTACTCTCCTTCAGTCTCCTCCTTCACTCTCCTCGTCTCCCCTCCGTAGCCGCGGCAATTATATCAGTGACCAATGGCTTAATGGCTACAGCTGATGGCCAACCAGCCACAGCTGACAGCCATCCACTATCTGAGCCAGCACCTCTCCACATGAGGCCGAGAGCTTGGAAACTGCTTTCTGGGGCTCTGTCCCCAGAGGGGTGCTTTGTTGTCTATAAGGGTGGTGAAGTTCATAGGATAATGGCAGGTCTGGGGTGGAGAAGACACAATGGGCAGTCACTGACTGAGGGGGAGTGACCAGCAAGCTGGGAGCTGGCAGAGATGAGGAGATTTAGAGAGTGGCAGAGTTAAGTCATGTGAGTCTCCAAAGCCCAGAGGGTGGAGAATGGGGTGGAAGAAGCACGAAGAGCCAGGTGCCCCACCTGCTCCACCTCCCAACCTGACACCCTATGAGTGAGAGATGGAGCACTTCTAGGTGAGAGATTTCTGTTAGAGGTTTCCGTGAGGGCTGAGAGGGGAGTGAGCGAGGCTGCAGGGAAGTTCACGGTGGGATAGGAGTTGCAAATGGTCCAGTAGAAAGGATGTAGTATGAGTGGAGAGGAAAGAAAACTGGAAGGATTCATATAGACAGCAACGAGGGACCAGAAAAAACTGGCATGGAGGATTTGGCTGGTGATCAATTTTTCAACAGAATTACCTTCTGACGGCTGGGGAGAGGTGTTAGGGCCAGCCTCCCTGTACCCAACCATCCTGCAGATGAGCACTGAGGTTACGTGTTGAAGCACACGAAAATGCTACTATTCACTCTTTTTGTCCTACAAAAATGACAATGTCATGTGGTTCGACCTACGTGTCTCTGCATACTAAGGGAATGATTGTTTTTCAGCAGTGGCCTGGGATTAAAGGGCTACAACTTTCTGCTAATTTAAGATCTCAATAGATGGAGCTGTAAGTGGAGGTGGTAACTCGGGTCTCTGACGTGACCACAGCAGGGAGTGCTCGTCGGTAACCTCATACCAGGTTCTGGAACCCAGGATACTCAGCAGCGGGAGGGAATGAGAGGAATGCCCAAGGACAGACATCAAGCTGGAGACCAGAGGTGAGCGAATGACCCAGCTGTGGATGTGGGACCAGAACAAGGGGCTGTGTGCGACTTAAGGACAGAGGTGGGGAACGAACGGGTGTAGGTCTGAGTAGGAGCAAAGAAACAGAAGGTAAAAGGTGACAGAGGGCCACAGGGAATGAGATCAAAAGAAGGAAAGCAAAGGAGAAAGACAGGTAAAACCTCAGCGAGTGCCTCATATCAGAAACACCTTCTTTTCCCTAGGAAAGGAAATGTCGCCTCCCCCAAAACCAATTATAGTGGCAGGGGAGGGAAGGCATGGCACACAATAAGGAGAGAAAAATGACTGTAAAGCACTTTGCAAAAATAAAGAGTTATATAAAGTCCCAATAATAATAAATCACCTTGCCTGAGGTATGAAAACCTTAAAATAACCTGAAAAATCAAAACGTGGAGAAGCAGAAGGCATTGATGAGCTTCCAGAAGGTTTGTATGCTTGCTTTAAATTCCTCCCCCTCAACATTTCCAGCCAGGTTCTTTAAGAACAGACCTCAATCAAGTTCTCCGAGGAAAATGGGTCTAGCCCTCTGTTTAAACCTGCCAATCCCCATCCTGGTCCCGCCCCCGGGTCCCTCAGAGGAGCGCAGCAGAGGCTGGGGAATCTTATTGCTGAATCTAGCATCTGCCTTCTTGAATACTGATGCATCTTCTTTGTGAATGTTTTCTTTTCTTCCTTTTGTTCTATAAAAAGAGAGAGATTGAAAAAAATAATCTTCATTCCTGGAAAAAGAAAAATAGGTCTTTCTGAATTCTCAGTACTAGAGCTCTGTTCTTTATATATCTACTTGTTCCATTGTTAAATAAACCCACATATTTAAGGCTGACACATTCTCTTAACTAATGCCTTGTCAGGCCCATGTGTCTGGCTAAAAATGGGCCTTGATGACTGCTGTTTCCATTTTTTTTCCTAAGGAATAATTTGATTATTTTTATCCTGTTTCTCTCTACCACCACTCACAAGAAAATGGTTATCTGTTCAGAGAAACCATTTTTAAATAAGCTGAGTGCTCAAGCATGTACAAGACGGAAAGTTTGCTTTAAAAATATGTATAAGTCACACACATAGACTCATTGCCCTGTGAAAATTAGCTTTAAATTTGGTGTAAAGTCTCTCCTGCAGTAAAGCTGTTTCCTGTTCAACCTCTTACAATATTATGTGCTTCCCTACATCTTACTTTGTGCAGACCTGAATATCCCCCAGAAAATGGATAATTTAATAAAAGAGGGTGATATGAATCACCCAGGGACAATTTGAATTATTATCTGTAGATAATTCATTGTGCACATATTTCTAGTGAGATCCTTAAATCAGCAGGGTTTCTTAATCAGAGACTTTCAAATTTGGTCTGTAATAACTGGAGACTTGACCCATAAATCAGCAAATAGACCAGCAGGCTCGCCACATGCTTCACATTTCTTCTCGGGAGAAAAAGACACTTCATTATCCTGAGGTCACATAAGAAGGGAAAAATGGACATGAAAAGATGTTTGGGTTTTATAGCAAAGTATAACTAATTTCAGCATTGTCTTCAAAGTGAGCTCATGAAAAGAAGACAATGAAAGCATCTGAACTCGAGTTAGGTGTTATGTACAGAGAAAAATGTTTTAAATGTTTATAGGAACAATTTTAGCAACCAACCCTGCCTTCTGTTTCTAATAAGATAACCGTCTCGAACTTGAACATTTTTTTTGTCATGTTACCAGTTTTGCAAATTAAATTTCTAATATGGAAGGCAGGGGTAATGAGGCTATCTATAAGAATGAAAATATCTAGTCACGGACTTACAACATAGGACTTGTTATTTTAATCAATACAGTGGTACCTCGGTTTTCGAACATAATCCGTTCCAGAAGACTGTTCGAGTTCTGAAACGTTCGAACACAGCAGAAGCTAGGCCTCAGGATCTTGCACTCAGCGGAAGCCACATGACATGTTCGACTTCCGAGGCGTGTTCCAAAACCAAAGCATTTACTTCCAAGTTTATGGCGTTCATAACAGAAATGTTCGTCAACAGAGACGTTCGAAAACCAAGGTACTACTGTGTAAATTATGTTAATAAAAGGATCAAGTTCTATTTCAAGTATCTTTCCTTACCCCCACTTCACTAGAACCTCTCAGTCATTACGCTGCCCTCTTTCTACACTTATTCCTCCTTCCATGGTAGCTGTGCTCCATTAAGGACCCAATATTGATCTCATAGTGCAGTGTGAAGTTCGCTTTGGGTTCAAATCCTAATGCCCATTCTCACTGCGTAGTAGTTGCCACTGGTGCAACGCCCAGATACCCTCCCCCTGGGTGGTGCGCTCATCTCCCAGCTGCTGGAAGTGAAGGCGGCTAACAGCTCTCAGCTTTCATCTTCTCCAGGAAATGGCTTTCAGACAAATGGGAGCCCCTTTTTCCAGGAGATTAAGACCTGTCCCCTCCCAGGGGCCACCATGAGCCAAAGACTGGCTGACAAAAGGGTAGAAAAGGCCAACCATCTCTAGGGGAGACCAATTCTGTGGTGCTCTTTGTGGCCCAGGGCTCCTCTGGGATAAGGCTAAAATCAGCTACTAGTCTAGACCATATTCTTGTTGAAGTCTTTCTCCACTTCTCCCAAGAGCATGTGCTCAATAAGCACTTGAAAAAGTATCTGTGCTTCCAGCTCTGCTTCTAGGAAACTCAACGTAAGATGCGCTGAGACCCTGGACACTCACTTAACATGTATATTAGCAGTTCCTTCACATGCGAAATGAAGATAATAATGCACATCTCGGGGGTAGCCAGTTAGCTCAGTTAGTTAGAGAGCGGTGCTCTTAACAACAAGGTCGCAGGTTCGATCCCCACATGGGCCACTGTGAGCTGCACCCTCCACAACTAGATTGAAACATCTACTTGACTTGGAGCTGATGGGTCCTGGAAAAACACACTTAAAATAAATAAAAGTTTAGAAAGTAATAATAATAATGCACATCTCACAGGACTGTTGTACAGGTTAAGTGAGAAACGTGCAAAAACCCTTGATCAACCAAAGTGCTATTACAATCTAAAGGACTATTATGATCTAATGTAAATGTGAGACAGTGTGCGTATTACTTTTCCCATAGATGGAGTGGTGTGAAGTGCACCTCTTTAATAAAAGAGCTTCTTCACTTGGCTTCTTGGTTCTCCTCTTATCCCATGAGGTCTGTCACTGGCTCCTACTTCTCTGCCCAGCCTCTTAATGCAGAAGGAAGAGCACAGGCCACCTCTTTTGGTCCAAGTGTATGCTGAGGTTTTCCTTACATTGAGGACTTCCAGCTCTAAATCTCCAGCCCCAACCCCTCTCTAAAACTCCAGACTCACCAGACAGCTCCATGTGGCTACGTGTCTGACAGACATCTGACTCAACAGGGCCAAAGCAGTACTCTTGACTGCCCACCTCACCCTCCGTGTCACTTCCCACCCACCTTCCTCCATTCAGTAAACAGCATTGCTTTTCACAGAGTTGCTCAAGTCAAAACTCTAGGAATTACCCTTGAATTTTTTGTTGTTCTTTCACCCTTTATATCCAGTCACTCAGTAAGTTCTGCCACCTCTTTCTTTCTCCAATTTCCACTTTTCCGCATCTCTACTACCATTGACATAATCCAAGTCACCATTATTTCTTCCTTGAATCACTGCACCCTGACAATCCACTCCTTTAAAATATCAAGACCATGTCAGTGACCTGTTTAAAACCTTCCAATGGCTTCCCAATGTTCTCAGAACAAGCTCTCTGTGTCTCTTTCTCTGTCTCTCTCCAGTCTTTCTGTCTCTCTCTCCCACTCCCTTTCCCCTTGTGTCTCACCTTCTCCTCCCTTTCCCTTTCCTCTCTGCCTCCTCCTTCTCCTACTCTCTCCTCCTTAATTCTTTCCTGCTCTTCTTTGCCCTTTCCCTTCTTCTCCCACCTGATACACACACACTCACACATTAGTACTATAGCCCAGCCACGTACTTTCTTTTCGTTCTTTGAAAATGCCAAAACAGAGGCAGCCGGATGGCTCAGTTGGTTAGAGCGCGAGCTCTCAACAACAAGGTTGCCCGTTCGATTCCTGCAAGGGATGGTGGGCTGAGCCCCCTGCAACTAAGATTAAAAATGGCAACTGGACTTGGAGCTGAGCTGCGCCCTCCACAACTAGATTGGAGGACAACGACTTGGAGCTGATGGGCCCTGGAGAAACACAGTGTTCCCAATAGGCCAACAGTACTTGCCTCGGGGCCTTTGCATTCGCTGTTTCCTGGTCCTGCGGTGGACCCTGCTCGCTGCGCCATTTGTCGTGCAGGGTCTCAGCTCCCACTCCCCGCCCAAGAACGCAGGACACGGTAAGGCCAAAAAGGAACACCCACGGAGCCATAGATAGGGAAGTCAAACCAATATATTCTCGCTGGCGGCTGGGCTGGAGACACAGGAAGCAGGATCTACATAATCTGCCTAACAGTAGTCCGCTCTTGCCAGCCACCATCTTCTTGCTAGCCCCCATTCTTTTCTGCTAGCGTAGCCACAGCCATTATATTAGTGGCCAATGGCTTACGGGTTACAGCTGACGGCCAACTAGCCACAACTGCTGGCCATCTGATCACAGTTGATGGCCATTTACTACCCGAGCCAGCACCTTTCTATTGTGAGGCCGAGAGCCTGGAAACTGTTTTTTGGGGCTTTGTCCCCACATTCCTCAACCAGAAGTGTCCTTCCCCAGACTTCCTTGCTGTTTCCTTTTTGTCATGCAAAGTTTGTTTTAGTCTTCCCAATTTAAAATAGCCACCCAGGCATAGTCTGTTTTAAACATCATCCTATTTTAATTTTCTGGAAATCTTTTCTCACTCCTTGTTTACTTACCTGTTTGCGTATTATCTGTCTTCCCCACCACTCTAAGTTTCATGACAGCAGTGATCTTGTTTGTTTTGTTCACAGCCTATCCCAAGGACCTAAAACAGTGCCTGATACATAGTAAGTGACCACTAAATACAAGTTTTAAAAAATGTTTTATAGAGTTATAATTGACACATCACATATTAGTTTCAGGTGTACAACATAATGATTCAATATGTGTAATACATTGTGAAATGATCACCACAATAAATATAGTTAACATCTGTCACCATACAGTTATAATTTTTTTCTTGTGAAGTAGTTTTTAAGTGACTACATTAATGGATTCATGAATGAATAAATGGAACACTGGACCAAAGCTTGGGATCCAACTCAGCTATACCACCTGTTACCTGTGAGACCTAGGGCAAGTTAATGGACCCTTTCAAGTGTGTTTTGGATGGGACTTGCTAAACTGATGCTAAAGTGAAAGAGGTCACTGAGGTTTTAGCCTCTCAGAATGCAGTAAGGCCTAGAAACCCCCTTCTCCTGGGTCCTAGTCTCACTCTGCAGGTAAAAGCTTAATCATGGGGCAAGGTGGCTGTTTCGTGCAGGTTTCAGCCTATCAATAATCAGTATTGTGGTTTGGACCAGCCCTTGTGGTTCTTATGATTGCAAGACGCCCTTCAGCAATAACCATCAGGAAACTTTGAAAAAAATAAAGGTTTATTACTCACAGGACCTGGAAATTACAGGGCATACCTGGGGCCACACAGCAAGGTAGGGGGTGTGGGGAAGGGGTGAAAGAGTGAGAGAGTGAGAGAGTGAGTGAGTGTGAGAGAGAGAGAGAGAGAGAGAGAGAGAGAGGGGGCTCATGGTTCTGCCTTTTATTGGGGCCGAGAGGGCAGGGGAATCCTAGGGTTTCATGGGCTCACTCTTTACTGGTGAATTTAAAACATAAGAGCTGAAATTTAAAGTGCAGGATGAGAAAAACAAGTGACCCAAATGGTCAGTTATCTAAATCAACCAGGATTCCAAAACAAAGGCGCCTCGTGGTGGATAGGGGGAGGGGGTGGTGTGTGCCTGCAAGCTTCCTGGCTCTTTATCTCTTGTGAGGCTTGCAATGTGTTTATTCGAGATAGCCCTCTTGAAGTGGAAGCCTCTTAGAAACGGATGCCTCCACAATCCAGAGTTAAGTCAGGCACTTGCATTACAAAAAAAAAAAAAAAAAGAAGAAGAAAACAAAAACTGTCAGGGCCAACAGGGCCTATAATGACCAACAGCTCTTGCCCAGAACTGGGGGTTTCCTGGCACAGCAGACTTTGATCACTGAAAGTGGGATAGTTCTGGGCAAAGCTGGACAGTTGGTCACCATCCAGTGGGGTGTGGTGCAGCACCTCCAAATCCAGGGCTCCGAACAGCAGGGAGGAACCTCAGTAGGAGAACAGCATCAGAGTGGCAAGTGGGTTTAATCAGGAGCCTGATGGAGCATGGAGCTGAATGGCAAATATCCTTCGACAGGCTTTAATCTCGTGGAGCTTTATTACTATTGATGTTATTTTACTTTTTAGTTTGGAAAAGGTTTCAACCAGAGATATCAGCAAGAAGATATCTCTGTATTTTTTTTAACCCACATTCACCAATTTTTGACATTTTGCTGTACTTGCTTTATTAGTCTCTGTCTCATGTTTTTCTGGACCATTTGAGAGTGGACTACATCTTTATACTTCTTTTTTTTTTTTAACGTTCACTTGTTTATTTAAGTGTGTTTTTCCAGGACCCATCAGCTCCAAGTCAAATGGTTGTTTCAATCTAGTTGTGGAGGGCGCAGCTCACAGTGGCCCATGTGGGGATCGAACCGGCAACCTTGTTAAGAGCACCGATCTCCAACCAACTGAACTAATCGGCCTCCCCTCTTTATGCTTCTTAAACCCTTAATATTTCAATGTGTATATCCTAAGAACAAGGATAATCTCTTACATAACCATAATAGTTATCAAATTTAGGAAATTTAACACTAATGCAGTACTTTTATTTAATCAGCAGTGTATATTCCAAACAAATCAATTGTCCCAATAGTGTCCTTTGTAGTAAAAAAGAAGTCTTCCATCCCAGGATCCAGTCAGGGAAAACTAAGCAGCATATTATTCAGAGATGCACTCGTGTGTGATTTAAACAAACAAACAAACAAAGAAACAAACAAACCTATGAAGCAAATGAGCTAATTATCAATACAAAATCCAGGATACTGGTCACCTGAGGGTTCAGGGTCCAAGGAGCTTCTTCTTTTTTTTTTTTTTTAAGGAGGGTGCAGCTCACAGTGACCCATGCGGGGATCGAACCAGCAACCTTGTGGTGCCATGTTTTCCCATAAATAAGACCGAGTCTTATACCGTATTTCTCCGAAAATTAGACCGGGTCTTATATTAATTTTTGCTCCAAAAGATGCATTAGGGCATATTTTCAGGGGATGTCTTATTTTTTCGCGTACAACAATCTGTTCAACTACAGTCATGTCATCTTCTGGAACATCGTCATAACGTACTAAATGCGTCCGTCTGGCTGACGATTTTAACTGAGGCTTATTTTCAGGGTAGGTTTTATTTTCGGGGAAACATGGTAGTAGTAACGTGCTCTAACCAACTGTGCTAATTGGCTACCCCAGGGAGCTTCTAATGTGGAGTAATGTTCTATTTCTGAAGGTGGGTGATAGGTACATAAGTGTGCATTTCATGATTATTCTTTCATTTGTATGTGCACATTTTGCACCCTTATCTGTATAACTTATGTGTATGATATATCTCATAAAACTTTTTTCAAATTAATGGGCATAACTATATATAAATTTTATATGTAATTGCTGTACTAATACAGAGGATGCCAAAAATGTATACACATTTTAAGAAAGAAAAAAACGATTAAAATTGTAATACTCGATATATACTGATAACAAAAGATGAATACAAGTCATGTGTATACATTTTTTTGGCACCTCCGGTGTACAGGAATTATAAAACACATAACAACAAACATTTTTACAGGATGGGGAAAAATAAAATAAATATTCTTTTAATTTTGTTCATAGTTCTAAAAAGAAATGCATGGTTCTAAAAAAATACTTCTGCTATTGAATTGTATTATAGAAGTTTGGCTTCATGTTTTGAACTCTTAACTTTTCATGTCCTGCTACTCAGGGTAGCTTCATGTTCACTAATTTCTCAAGATAAATATTCACTCAGGGTGATGTCTATTGTTAATGATAGTGGGTGTATGTTAATTTTTCAGATAATCTTCTTTAGTTATTTCAAATTTGGGGGATAACTTGTTGGTAGATGTCATAATATTGTCACTATTTTTACCCTCATAATATGACTGATGAAAACCTAGTTCTAAGTGTAGGAGGCGTGTCAACTCCTCCATTTACTTACATTAGTCTTGTGTTGTATAATTAGTATTTTCATCCATTTGAAGATTCTTTGTAAGAACCTCGTAAGGCCCTTATCAGTGTCTCAAGAGTTCATTTAAACTTCTTCATATAATCTGTAAATCTCAACTAGGATTACAAAAACTGTCATTGTTTCTACTACCTACTTCTGTATAACTACCCCAAAGCGTAGGAACTTAAAATAATAATTTAGCATTATTACTATTAAATATTAAAAATGTGTGAGTCAGGAATTTGGACCAGGCACAGTGGGAGCAGCTCATCTCTGCACAGTAGCTGAGGGCTGCTGAATGCACGAGGTTGGGTACCTCAGCTGGGATAACTTGACTGGGAGTTGGAACAGTAGGGCCAGCCAGGTCTCTCTCCCTCCACACAGCCGCTCAATTTGGCTAGCTTGGGCTTCCTCGCAGCTTGTGTACCTGAAGGTTATAAAAGTGCAATGCAATGATTTCACTCATATATGGGATATAAAACTGAAAACAACGAAAGAACAGGACAAACAAATGAAAAACAAAACCTCACAGACACAGACAATAGTTTAGTGGTTATCAGAGGGTAAGGGGGAGGGGGTTGTAGATGAGGGTAAAGGGGATCAAATATATGGTGATGGAAGGAGCACTGACTCTGGGTGGTGAACACACAATGTGATATATAGATGATGTATTACAGAATTGTACACCTGAAACCTATGTAACTTTACCAACAATTGTCACCCCAATACACTTTAATTTAAAAAAAAGTACAATGCAGAAACTCTTCGTCTTTTTACAGGCTAGATCCATAACTGGCCTAGTGTCACTTCCATCATACACTATTGGTCAAGTAAGTCACTAAGGGCCAGCCTGGATTCAAGTGGCACGGCAATTAGATTCCACTTCTCAAGAGTAGAAAAAAATTTGCTGCCATATATAGTCTTCCATAGAAATATATCACCAAAAGGGAGCCATTGTAAACCCTCCTCACTGCAGAACTCCAAATCTTCCCCCGAAAGTGGGATGTGGAGGTCTCATACACCAACCAGGAAAGAAACCAGTATTGGTTGGTTATTATATATTAGCAAAGCTTGTTTCCTTCCTCCTTTTTTTGTTAAAAAGAAATACAATTAGAAATTCCTGCACCCCTGTGGGAGCGCCCGCTCCTTTCTAAGTATAGGCAGGCATTATGGATGCTTGAAAGAGACAATGATCACGTTGAACTGAAAGATGCAAATTGGTGATTTGCTATGGCTCCACAACCAAGGCAGCTGGGTTGCAGAAATTTGAACATTTGAAGTAAATGCTCTCAACTGGCTTCCAAATGCCAGTCTCTTCTTTTCATCACACAGTGGCCTGGCTTAAAATGCTGGCCTGGCTGCTAGTAGGTGCAGCTTTAGCAGTCCTGCTACACACTCTGACAGGTGGATGGGTTACTTTGATGGAGCCAGAGGCCCCACAGCTGCTAATAGTAATTATACTTGTCAGCAATGCATTCCCCTCAGGAAACTCCTGCTGCTTCATTAGGGCTAATTGCCAATAGGCAGTGCAATTTCCTAGAAGAGGCGGGGACGTAAACCCACAGGGAGTTGACAGAACAGCTGTGTGAGCTCAGAGACGCCAGATGTGGCCATGTGCCATTAAAGTGTAGCTGAGGGCTGCTGAATTCATTCAACCCAGTCCTGGGAACAGAACGTAAAGAATTTGGTAAGGTAGGCCAAACTCCTCTCCACATTTATTCTCCTACCAGCTTTTGGGGAAAAATATGAATACATCTTGTTGGACTTCCAACTGAAAAAAATCTATTCTGAAGATATATGTCTTAACTTATATAGGACTTGGGTTTTACATTTTTCCCTATAGCGAGCTTCATTCATTTATCCAGACAGTAAATATTTATAAACCTACTATATGTTTGGATCTGTTGCCTGTTCTCAGGGTACAAGATGAGGCGCTTTCTGCCTGGTGGGAGCCAGAGCATATACAATCTTAGGAGTTAAAGCAAGGACTTTTGCTTTTAACATGAAATGAAAACCTCTGAAGCAGAGAAGAGCCAGAGAAAGATCTTACCTTTCAAAGTATCAGTCGGTTTACTATGTTGACAGTAGACTTAAAGGGAGCAAAGGCAGAAGCAAGAACAACTATAGAGAGGCTATTGCAATAAGCCAGGTGAGAGATGCTGGGGGGCTCAAACCAAGGTGCTCAAGAGGAGGTAATGGGAAGTAGGAGGAGTATTTTATATATATATATGTATGTTTATGTATATGGAAGGTAGAATCAACCGAATTTCCTGACGGATTGAATGTAGAATATCAAAGAGAGGAATAGAGGTGATTCCAAGGTTTGGGGCCTAAGTAACTCCCCAAAAGATGGAGTTGCCATCAACTGAGATGAAAAAAGCCATGAGTAGTGGAGTGAGAAGAAATCAAGAGTTCAATTTGGAATGATGATTTTGAGATGTCCATTTGACATCCAAATGAAGATGTCAAATAAGCAGTTGGATGTGTGTGTCTGAAGTTAATGAGAGCGGTCTGAACTACAGATAAATTTTGGAGTCATTGATATACAGACAATATTTAAAGTATTTAAAAACCAAATGGGTTCACCAAGGGAGTGAGTGTAGACAGAGGATAGAAAATGACAGAAAACAGAGCTCTGGTGCACTCCACCACTGAGAGAGCAAGGGAGAAAAGGAAGTACTGACAAAAGAGACTGAGAAGAAACAACCGGGGGCTAGGAGGAAACTCAAGAGTGCAGAGTTTCGGCTGGCCCGGTGGCTCAGGTGGTTAGAGCTCCGTGCTCCTAATGCCGAAGGCTGCCGGTTCGATTCCAGCATGGGCCAGTGTCAGATGGCTCAGTTGGTTAGAGCACGGGCTTTCAACCACAAGGTTGCCAGTTCTACTCTTCGACTCCCACAAGGGATGGTGGGCTGTGTCCCCTGCAGCTAGTAACGGCAACTGGACCTGGCGCTGAGCTGCGCCCTCCACAACTAAGATTGAAAGAACAACAACTTGACTTGGAAAAAAGTCCTGGAAGTACACACTGTTCCCCAATAAAAGTCCTGTTCCCCTTCCCCCCATCCCCGCCAAAAAAAAAAGAGTGCAGTCTCAGAAGCCACGTGAAGGAAATGTGAGTAATGAATGAGGGGTACTTAATTCTGTCTCATAATGCTGACAGGCAAGGTAACAAGAGAACTGAGAGTTGACCATTGGATTGTGCAGAAGAAACTTAATATTTCAAATTAAATTTTTAGCAATTCTGTCTCAATCTTTAGTATCAAAAAATTTTTAAGATTTTTAAGTCATGCTACCCAAATACATGTATTATCAAATGTTGGATGTAGAATTTAAAAGTTGATTCTCACTTTTTTAAAAATATATATTTTTTACCATGTTGATTTTGGAAAAGGTATGTTTTTCCCTTACAGAGTAACCTAGTATTAACGTTCTTTTCAGATTTTTTAAAATGATAAATAATGAAACTAGAAAATAAAAGCCTCCTGTAATTAGGGTGGGGATTAAGGTATAGTAGAAGTAAGAGATGTGTTGCCTATATTAATTGAATAAGCAGAATGGCCCACTTGTCCAGCTTCTGATATACGTATATTTGATCATATCTCCTTATAATAAACTTCTTGCTCTAGCCTCTACCCCTTCACATTTGCAGAATGTCTCTCTTAGCACCTCTCCAACACTCCCAGTTGGTCTTAGAACTCTTCAAGGCCTTCTTAATCCAAACTTGAAATACTGTTTCTGAGTGATTTGTGTAGTGCCATGGCTAAGAGCCTCTCAAACTACACTGCCTGAGTTCAAATCCTAGCTCTGCCTCTGTATTAGTCAGCAATCACTAGGTTACGCTGCCTAACAAACAAATGTGAATTACAACAAATATGTGTATTTCTTCTTCATTTAACATGTGGGTGGCTATAGGTAAATTGCTTTGACTATGCTCCAGACTCTGGGGCATGATAGGGTCTCTTCCTTGTGTCTTCTTGACTGACACAACAATCTTGACCTGAGAAATGCCTGTTCTAGTGGAAGACAAAAGGGACTAAGCCATACTATGCCAACGCTCTTAAGGCTTCTGCTTGGATGTCATGTCCTTTCATATCCCTTTGGCTAAAGTAAGTTACATGGTATGGTTTTTACCATCAATTCCTCCCTTCCCAGTATGTACGTATTGCTCCATCCATCAAAACGTGGGGCCTATTTCTGATCCTCTTGAATCTGGACTGGCCTTGTGAACTTGCCTTGACCAACAGAATGTAGCAGGAGGTGTCACTTTAGAACTTTCAAGCCTGGGTCTTAAGAAGACTGGCAGCTTCTCCTTCCTGTGTCTTAGGACCTGGCTGGCATGCTGGAAGGAATTCCAGACTGGATTACAGAATGAATAGCATCCATGTGAAAGGAAGTCCTGAAGGACGAGAGGTCATCCTGGACATTCAGCCTCAGCTAGATCCCAGTTAATGTGGATAGGAGACCCCAAGTGAGACCAGCAGAAGAACCTCCAGCTGAGCCCCAGAAAAACCATAGAATCGCACAAATAATAAAGTGGTGTTTTAAGCCACTAACTTCGGGGGTAGTTAGTTTTTCAACAATGGATAAGTGAAGTGCCTTCGTCAAGACCCAAATAAATGGAGCAGGGAAGTCCCTTTCTCCATGGAGGTGTGCGGAGAGGAAAGGAAATATTTTTGAGCAATGGTACAATTTAGCACAGTCCTTCAGTAACATGGTAAACTACTTCAGCACTCTGTGTCTCTCCTGCTCATCTGTGAATGCCAGTGATGTTCCACTGTAACTATCTCATTCGATTGTTGTGAGGATCAAATAAGTAAATTGGGTTAAATAAATAAATGCACGTGACGCACTCAGACTTGGAACAAAATATTAGAGATGGTTTGTTCCATCCCTAATAAGCCTCTGTTTCTTGATGGTATTGCTTTGTGACACCCATAAAGTGTTACATTTGGAAGCTGTGACCCTCACCCTAGTCCAGATGTCTCAGGCCACAGCTATTCTTCAGTGGAGGACAACACCACTCTAGCCAATGATTTAACCAGGTTTACACTCAGTTATTGTCCTCAACACACCTTTTGTAAGAACAGGTCTCCAGCCTGGACCACACAGTGTGTCAGAAACAACCTCTCATCTACCCACACGTAGGGTCTGTTATTGGACCCTATCAACCATCAAGGCTTCTTCTCTATTGGTAAGTCCTTTAGGGGCCTTTCACACCCTTGCCACTGACAAACCTCCATGAGGACAATTTCAAACTATGAAAGAAGTGTGATAGAGGTCACAGTCTCTTTTCTCCCAGGAGATTCTTTGGTCTTTGAGGACACCTACCCATTTACGCCAGAAACAGCTTTACCTTACACAGGGAAATTTCACCTCTTTCTCTCTTTCTTTCCTTCTTTTCTTTATTTCCTTCCTTCCTTCCTTCATTCCTTCCTTCCTTCCTTCCTTTCTTCTTTCCTCTCTCCCTCCCTCCCTCCCTCCTTCTCTCTCTCTCTCCCCGACCCCGCTTGCAATATTTTCTATAGCTTTTACTTTTTTTACTATAAGAATGTATTATTTATAACTAGAAAACAATAAAAACACGGTTGCCAATTCGATTCCCACATGGGCCAGTGAGCTGCACCCTCCACAACTAGATTGAAGACAACGAGCTGCCGCTAAGCTGCCAGTGGAGCGGCCGGATGGCTCAGTTGGTTAGAGCGTGAGCTCTCAACAACAAGGTTGCCGGTTCGATTCCCACATGGGATGGTGGGCTGTGCCCCCTGCAACTAAGATTGAAAACGGTGACTGGACTCGGAGCTGAGCTGTGCCCTCCACAACTAGATTGAAGGACAACGACTTGGAGCTGATGGGTCCTGGATAAACACACTGTTCCCTAATATTCCCCAATAAAAATTTTTTAAAAAATCAAAGGAGAAAAAAGGTGAAGACTTTTTTAAAAAATCCCTCAGTGACGATTTTACAAACTTAAGGCTGTTTATCAAATTGCCTGTAATTTGTACCAAGTTCAGTTGATGTTAGAGTCTACACCTACTGAATTACAAGAAAGCCCCCCTCTTTTTTTTTACCAACTATTTCTAAGAATCTCTAGAAATGCTTATCAGCATCTTTGACCCCATGTTAGTAGCCCCTATATATATATTTTTAAACTTTTATTTATTTTAAGTGTATTTTTCCAGGACCCATCAGCTCCAAGTCAAGTAGTTGTTTCAATCTAGTTGTGGAGGGCGCAGCTCGTGGCCCATGTGGGGATCGAACCGGCAACCTTGTTAAGAGCACCCGGGCTCTAACCCACTGAGCTAACCGGCTGCCATGGTAGTCCCTATATTTTCCATGCAGAACAGATCTTCCCTTCTAATGATTGTGCCCTGGGCAGAACCAAGGCCCCTGTACAGACTCCTGCTTCCCTTCCTCTGTTGAAGACTTGTTCTTAACTACAGCGAGATGTTTTCTTTTTTTTTTTCCAAGCCTTTGAAATCTAAACATTTTAATTCACAATAATGATTAAAATAAAGATTTTTTGGTGTGTTGTTTTCTTTTAAATTTATTGGGGTGACAATTGTTAGTGAAATTACATAATTTCAGGTGTACAATTCTGTATTACATCATCTATAAATCCCATTGTGTGTTCACCACCCAGAGTCAGTTCTCCTTCCATCACCATATATCTGACCCCCTTACCCTCATCTCCCACCTCCCACCCCCCTTACCCTCTGGTAACCACTAAACTATTGTCTGTGTCTACGAGTTTGTGTTTGCGAGATGTTTTCAAAGGTAGGTTTTGTTATTTATTTTTCAGGTGATACATAATGAGGTCATCGGATCAGGAGATGATTACCATTAAAAAGATAGCTTGTTACAAACAGATCCCAAGAGAAGGGGCCGTGACACACCAAGCATGGCCACACTGAGAAGAAGCAGGATTGATCAGGAGGTAAAGGGAGCCAGGGGAAGCCGTGAGCAGAGCCTTTATCGTGGTTTCTATGGGAAGGAACAGGAGAGGCAGGGTAAACAGGTTTAGGATTGGCTAGTTTGCATAATAAGCTCTGCCTGCTCCAGGCTCCCGGGTGGAGAGGCTGTCCTGAAGTGTCTGCTGCCTGGCCCTGGGGTGATGAGGGCAGGGAAATATTGGCCTGGTGTCCAAGAGCCAGATGGAGGAGGTGAGGGAAGTGTGGGCTCTGGATTGGTTAGTTTGCATATGAAAGGCACACTCGGGTGAGTTTTTTACCATCTCTAGGAATTAGCTAACTCTGGGAGGAACAGTCCCTTCCTGGTCAGCTCTCAACCAGGTCCCACATGCCAGAGCATCAAGTAGAGAAAATAAGAAAATATAGTTAGGGACCGTCGTGATGCATTAGACACATTTCTACGTCCCTGAACCGCAGTGGACAGTCCAATTCTGACCACAAAAACCACAGAACCTCAAGTCAGAGTGCCCCGTTCCGTATATTGCACCCCCTTTTAAAGAAATTTGCTTATTTTCCTGAATTGAGAACTGAACTTATACTATTATGGCATTTCTCAGCATCTTTTTGTAATTTGTTGCCCCTTTTTCGGATTCCTCCACGAGGCTATGATTTCCATGAGGTGGGAACTGTGACTTCCTGTACACCTTGGCCTCTCTAGGTGCACACAATACTAATCAATACTTAAATATTTGCTAAATAATTTAGCTCATGAATTAATTCGGGAACTAGGACATCTGGCGAAAACATTACATGAGTAAAGGTGTATAATTCTCTCTCCACTGTTTATGATCCTTAGAATTTTACCAACCACATTTAAAATAGGAGAAAACTGTTTCCTAAAATTAGTGCTGACTCCTTTCCCTGGGCCAAGGCTAAGATTTTTAGCAGCATGATTGATAGATAACTTACATACTACTATAAACTTCACCCATTTAAACTACACTAACTCAGTAGGTTTTTAGTATATTCACAGAGTTGTGCACCAATCACCATGAGCATGCCTAGAGATTCCCAGAGTATTTGCTAAGAAAATTTCAGACTTTCTGCCAATGTAATAGGTGGGGATTCTAACCTCAACTCAGCGTGTCATGAATTACAGGGAATTTGATAAGGAACCTTAAGTTTACATAATTAAGTAGATTGAATGTTTAAATACTGAGACAACATCGAGGGATTTTTTTTTAAGCCCTTACATTTTTTGCTTCTTTGATTTATTGTTTTCTAATTATACATGATACCTTCCTCTAGTAAAAAAAAACCAAAAAGCTACACACAATATTCTGAGAGGAAGGAAGAAAGAGAGGAAAAAACACAGGTGAAATTTCCCTATCAAATTATGACTTGTTATCACTAGGTGCTGGCAAAAGCTCTCTTTCCCAGCACTTGGTACAATACAGGGCTGTTTCTGGGGAGCAGGTGGGTAACATCCTCAGGGCCCAAAGAATCTCATGGGAGGAAAGAGACTGTGACCTCTGTCTCACTTCCTTTATGGTTTGACATGGTCCCAATGGAGATGTGTCAGTGGGAAGGACTGCATTTTAGGAAAAATACAGGAAAAGGAAGGTGCATTAGAGGAATATTAGTAAGAGAAATGTAGAACATGAGAACTAAAGGAGAGATGGATACGAATATATATATATATATATATATATATATATATATATATATGGCCCATAAATGTTGAGAGAAAGCTTGAGGAAAGAATAGGTTTAAAAAAAGGCAATGTATAAATTGAAATGCTCATACATTACTGGTGGGACTGTAAAATGGTGCAGCCATTATCAAAAACAGTCTGGTGGTTCCTCAAAAAGCTAAACACACAATTACCAACTGACTGAACTACCAAATGACTCAACAATTGCACGTCTTGGTATATATCACCAAAGAGCTGAAAACAGGTGTTTAAACAAAAGCTTGTACACGAAAGTTCATACAACATTATTCACACTAGCCAAAATGTGGAAACAACCCAAATAAATGGCATTTCATATAAATGGGATAGCACTTATGTAGTCTTTTTATGACTGGCTTCTTTCATTTATTATAATAATATTATTTTATATTTCCAAGGTCTATTCGTGTTGTAGAGCTTCATCGCTTTCCATATATACTACAATTTGTTTATCCATTCACCTTTTGATGGACACTTGGGTTGTTTCCACCTTTTTGCTCAACAAAATTTATATGAAATGTCCAGAACTGGCAAATACATAGAAATGGAGAGCAGATTAGGGATTACCAGGGGCTGGGGTGGTGGTGGTGGTGAAGGAAACAGGGACGAGTGGAGAGGTGACAGAGTTACTACTAATGGGTAAATGTTTTCTTTTGGGGTGACGAAAATGTTCTAAAATTAGATTATGGTGCTTTTATGGGAAATATATACAAGGTCTGACAATGAAGTTCCTGAACTTGTTGCAACAATGTTGCTAACCTTTTTTTGATATCAGAGGGATTATTCATTATGAATTTGTACCAAATGGACAGTTAACCAAGTTTACTATTTGGAAGTGCTGAGAAGGCTGCATGAAAAAGTTAGACGACCTGAACTTTTCGCCAACAATTCATGGCTCTTGCATCACGACACTGCACCAGCTCACACGGCACTGTCTGTGAGGGAGTTTTGAGCCAGTAAACAAATAACTGTATTGGAACTCCCTACCTACTCACCTGATCTGGCCCCCAATGACTTCTTTCTTAACCAAAAGATAAAGGAAATATTGAAAGGAAGATATTTTGATGACATTCAGGGCATCAAGTGTAATATGACAGCTCTGATGGCCATTCCAGAAAGAATTCCAAAATTGCTTTGAAGGGTGGACTAGGTGCTGGCATCGGTGCATAGCTTCCCAAGGGAAGTACTTCGAAGGTGACTGTAGTGACATTCAGCTATGAGGTATGTAGCACTTTTTCTAGGATGAGTTCGTGAACTTAATTGTCTGACCTCGTACATAGACATAAAATCTTCTCTCCTTTACTTCCTCTCCAGTCTTGGATTTTTCTTACTAGCTCTCCTCTAACTTCTTCCTTCCCCTCTATTTTTCCTAAAACATAGTCATAAAAAAATCTTTAAATGAAAGCAGTGGAGAGACAGAGAGGAATCAGAAAGCAGGGCAATGCCAGAGCAAGGACCACAGCAACTTCCTGTCCTGCCCACTGCAGTGCCCTTCTTAGTTTGGGATCCTCTGAAAGCAGAGCTTGAGATAGGGTTGCAGTTTGTTCATCTGGGACGGGATCCCAAAATGTAGGAGAGAAGGTCAAGGGAGTGTGAGATGGGGAAGGAGAAGTAGCTAGTGTAAGGGTGCTTTATCCAGCTTACAGGGACTGGGTTCCATTCCACCAAGACCACTAAACAGCCTACAAAAGACCTTCTGGAACAGTCCACCTGACAGGCTGGAGTATTTATCCATGGCTCTTGTTCCCCATTGTCTGTAGGTGGCCCCCAGGGACGCTAACTCATGGGCAGTGCTTTAGTTTGGGTTCAGCATGTTCCTGGCATTGGAGAAGGCCTGGGATGGAAGGTGAAAGCAGCAGTGAGAGGTGAGGCAGTATTGTCCCCAAGAGCTGCAGCTGAAATAGGGAGCATAACCCTGACAACAGAGCCATATGCTACAGGCCCCCTCTCACATACTACGGCATTCTTTTAAAATTCTTTTGGCTGAAGTATAATTTACATGCAATGAAAGGCACAAATCATAAGAAGATGCAATGATGAATTTTTACAAATGTATATGCCCATGAAAACACTACCTCATTTGAGATATGGAACATTTCCATTATCCCAGGAAGTTCCTTTGTACCCCTTGTTGCCAATCCCTGCCCACTCTCCCCCCACTCCAATCCCCGCGCAGTCAACCACCATTCTGATCTCTAGCACCATAGATTAGCATAGAGTTTTATAAAACTGCACATAAATTGAATCATACAGTATGTACTCTTGATTCTGACTTCTTTTGCTCAACAAAACATTCTTGAGATTACTCATAATGTTACATGATCAGTAGCTTGTTCCTTTTCATTGCGGACAAGTTTTCCATTGTATGAATACATCACAATTTGTTTATCCATTCTCCTATTAATGGAAGTTTGGATAATTGCCAGTTTGGGGCTCTTAAGAGGAAAACTTATGAACATTCTTGTACAATCTTTTGTGCGCGTTATTCTAAGTTTCGAATTTTTTAAAGTCTCTTTGCCTGTATGGAGTTGTCTCATGAAGTCTCTCTGTGCTTCACAAATCTCATGGAAGGTGGAGAAGGAGCCAGAAAGAAGCAAGGGAAAAAGCCAGGCTCTGCCGGTTCCCCAGTGGGCCCACCATGCTTCATGGCCAAGCAGGACATTGGCGATAGAGAATGAATTTAATACGTGTATTTAATGTTAAAAAGTAGTCAGAATACATTTTTTATATGTCCTTTATTATAAAAAATATGAGCAATAGACATCCCTAACTCCTATATTTTTAACATACACTCAAGGTATACAGGGCTTTTCCATTCTGCTTTCTTTATTTCTGTAAATTTTGAATTTCTTATGAGTATGCATTATTTTATAAACAGGAGAACAATAAAGATTTTTTAAGTCTATTCAATGTGGGTGAGTCTCTAAGAGCATGTCTCCTCTCCCTGAAAATTACAATTATGACAGAATTTAGTGATCTTAAACACCATATATATATATATATATATATATATATATATATATATATATACACACATGTATATATTCATATATGCATATAATATGTATATATACAATATATATGTATGAATGTAGAGAAAATATTATAAATTTAACAGAAGAAATCTTGAACAGCCTGCAGCTGAAAATAAAGCATCAAATTATGACCCCATTATCCTCTCCCACAAGAAATTGCTAAAATATATCCAAATAAGATTAGCATAATAAAGTACAAACAGCTAAGATTTTGAAATATAAGGGTCAACGTATTTGTTTTACTCCTCAGATGAAATCAGAGAATCTGAGGTGCCGACCGTTAAGGATCCAAGTGGCTTCTCAGCAGACACTTTGCTCCTGGGTGTTCTCTTAAGCCCAGCCCTGCATTCTAGGTGGTCCAGCAAGTCTACCCATGTATCCCCTTCAGGCTTAGACTTTTCTTACCACTTCCTCAAGATTCTTTTCCTTCCCTTCAAGTCTCCACAGCTGCAGTCGCCTAGCCTTGCTGCCTCCATCAAACCCTCTCTGCCTGTGCCCCAAGCACTGACTTCTCTTGACTGCCAAATTTATGACTTATTAACCTTCTGGGAGACAGTTAAAGACCCTCCCTCTCCCTGCAGGAAACCAGTACATTTCAGCAGTAGCCTACCAGAGGCATCTCCCCTGCCTCAGTGGTCTAACCTAAAATGCTAGCTTAAATGGTGGGGGGTCTAGGTCCTCTGAGAAGAGGGCATTTATGGCAGAGCTATTTAAGGGCCCGGCAGAGCTTCCGATGACAGCATGCAGACGACCACCTCCTCTGCTTATGGTTTCTCCTGCCTCCACTATTTACCCGCAAGGATGGAGATTCTAAAGCAGAAAATCATGAATAGCAATTTCTTAGCTGCCGCTGGCACACAGCTGAGAATTGACTCAGTTCTCACTATGGAGCCAGGATGTGTCATGCTTGGAAAAGCGATTGCAGCAGTGGGCTGATCTCATTGAAATCATAAAATAAACTAAAGCAATCAACACTGCATCCTTGGAAAGCTGGAATAAGGCAGGAGCTCAGAAATTGCTGGTAGGCAGAAAGTTCCTTTTTTCACATGGGGAGAAAAAGATTCCGGCTCCTATTCTGACGCTTGGGTGTCTGAATGAGCACATACCTGCCTAATCACATACCTTGCTTCTTTGGCACTGATGTGCACAAACTCATCAGCCTTGATACATTAAAAAGCAGCATCACCCAGCAATTTTCATCTTTGGTATGTACCCAACAGAATAGCTTATGTATTTTCATGAAGAGACACGTGCAAGGGTTTTCACAGCAGTGATAGTCATGATAGCCCCAAACTGGAAACCAGCAATCATCAATAGGAAAATGGATAACTAATACAGTAATGAGAACGAGCTCCAATTTTACACACAATACAGTTGGATCTCACGAGCGTAATATTGAGTGAAAGAAGCCAGATGCGAGAATATATACTGTAGGATGCCGCTTAAATAAAGTATACAAATGGCAGTCTAATGTGCTGTTCGAAGTCAAGATAGCGGGTCCCCAAGGAGGCATGGGGTACTTCTGAGGCGCTGGGCATGTTCTGTTTTTTTCGTCTGGGTGCTGGTTGCAGGGGTGTAATCAGTTTTTTGAAACCTCACTGAGCTGTCCACTTGTGCTATGTGTACTTTTTGCATTTAGATTATAATTTCATAAAAACTCATTTGACAGGTATGAAGTTGCAGTTAGGCAAGATGGATACACTCTAGAGATCTGAGGTACAACATTGAGGCTATACACACCAACGTATCCTACCCCTAAAAATGTGTTAAGAGAGTAGATCTCCTGTTAAGTGTTCTTACCACAATCAAATTGTTAAAATGTTTTAAATCATTAGAAAAGATCCCCAGTTTCAGACTGTAACCGGTACCTAATGACTGTAAAATGCAGTGAAGAAAACCTAGAGTAGCGGTGAACAGTTAAATAGCGTAACAGTGCGTTTTGTGGCTAATATCTATCTCTTGAGGAAAGAACTTGGAAAAGTAGAGGAAAGAAAGTGAGAAAGTGTGTCAAGTTTCAGTAGGTCCCTTCTTAGAGTAGAATACACCAAAGCAAAAGAATGCCTTGCATCAACAGACGGAACTAGGGAAATGGAGGTCATATGATAATGCAAGAGGTACCCGACCCATGGAGTTTCTTCCCTTCACTAAACGTCATAAACAAATGAGAATTCGAGAGCAATTTCTTTCCCTCGTTTCCCATATTGACGACTCTGTGGCTCTAAATCCTCAGGTTGGAACCGGACAATGTGTCTGAGGGTGGTGGATGGGATCCCTGAACCCAAGAGGAACCGCCCAGATCAGTGACAAAGGTTGACGAAGAATGACAAAGGTTGGGAAGAACTGTAGCGCTGCCTCCACCTGAGGGCACTGTGCCAAGGCACAAAGGAAGGCAAGTAGAGGTCGGCAATAGGGGGGAGGAGGAAACAGTAAGATAGGGAGCTTCGGGAAAAATGACTAGGAAGCCAGCAACTTATCTAATGCTCCTGATAGGCAGGCCCAACCAGCTCCTTGTTGGTGCCATGTCACCGACATTCTGGTCCAGACATGCTCAGGCCAAAGTCCTCAAATACTAGAAATAGAGGAGACAGAGGCAAGCACTCAGAAAGTCATAAATGTCTGTGTCAGACAATTGCACATGACTTCATACGTGCACAAGAGAAAAGGCTCTGAGGAAATTGTGACCAGGATGATGAGAATATGTTGAATTCGCTTTGCCTCCAAACAACAAAGAACTCCTTAGGGGATAAGTTGGGTACCTTTGTAACCCACCCATCTTGACTCTTTAAGGTCCCTTTCCCTGAAAGCATTGTTTCTCACACTTTAAGGTGCTATGAATCCCCAGGAGATCTTGTTAAAACACAGATTCTGATTCATGGGTCTGAGCTGGGGCCTGAGAACCTGCATTTCTAACCAGCTCCTAAGCAATGCAATGCTGCTGATCTGGGGACCACACTTTGAGCGGCCAGGTCCCAAAACAGATTTATTAGTGATCCGAGGAGCCTAATGGGATCCTCTTCTTGATATTTCCACATTTTTTTTGGTATATATACCAATAGTCTTTGGAAGATATAAAGACACTATCAACAGTGATGGGGGGGGACAGGGTGGACACTAGCTGACGGTAGACAAAGGTGGGAGAAATACTATTTCCGATGCACTATTTGTGCTGTGTGATGCATGAGCCATGTGAAGGTATACGCATCCCAGAAATTAAATAAAGTTACAACAGGGAGGAAAAAACAGGAAATCCTTGATTCTATCTGGTTTTTTCTTAGGGGATAAAGCAGGCACCGGTATTAATCTATGTCCACATTTTGATTCATTCCTTAACTTGGTAAGCAAAGCCAACTCTGTCGTGCGGAGACTTCATTAGTATCCAGCAAGCACGAGGCTGGATCACAAGGGTCCCTCGTCTTGTCCCGCAGGTGTTGATAGTGAGCGCTGTCACGGAGGACTGGGCCTTGCAGTGACTAACAACTGATGGAGGGCTGCACATTTCAACACAAGTATCTATCTCAGATATAATTCGTCAGCAAGATAAAGAAGCCTGTTAAGGTTACCAGTCCTTCCAAGTCATGGTTTTTCCAGCATTTAAGCACAATCCAAGCAAAGCTGTTAGAATCACGAAGAAGATTAACACATACAGCATTAACGTCTGAGTGGGAAAATGTGGATTGTGGAGGAGGGGGGCAATCTGTCCTTTAATCGAACAACTGATTTTCAAACACATTTTCAGACACTGATTTCTTGAACTTATGATGTATTCATAACTAGAAACCTTGATTAAAAAGGATGTTTATATTTGGCAGATATTTATGGGTAAACTTTTTAATGAAGTATGTTCTACAAAAAAAAACTGCACAAATCATAACCATAGAGATCAATGAAATTTCACAAGGTGAACACACCCCAGTAAAGGAATCAAGAACTAGAACATCACCAGAATCCCAGAAAGCACCCATCTTGCTCCCTGCCAGTCAATAACCCCCACCCCAAGGTAACATCTATTTTGACTTCTAACAGCATAGTAGTTTTGTCTGGTTTTGAGCAGTACAGAATGGAAGCATACACTATTGTACTTTAAACATTTTAATTAGCAACCTCATGCTCCCCTTTTCTAATCAGTAAACCGTACATCCTTGTCTCTATAATCAGAAAGGGTGACTACGAGTGTCTGGCTGATTAAGTCATTGATCAAAATACGTTCCTAAACCACTGTGATTTTTTTCAAATGAGTTGCACGAGAGAACATCACCCCCAAAATTACAATGCCTCTCTATAAAAGGACACATCCCAGGACAGCATCTTTATCTCCATTCTCTTTCCAAGTCATCAATTTTAAATTACCAAGTGACCCAGAGGCACTGCAGATTCCAGGTCTGCAATTCTCTTCAGAGTCAGGAAAATGAGTGGAGAAGATAAATCTTCAGCCTGTCAGCAAACCCTGAAACCACAATATCCCTGTTAACCTCGTTAGGAATAAATTCCATTCTCTTATACTCTGGGGAGGAGAGAAGATGCAGCCCCTGAAATTAGATTCTCTTCTCTGCTGGTGCAAGATGGGGCAAGACCAGCGGCAACTTCCCTTTGGATTTAGCGGGAGTGCCTAAGGGATGTCTTTTGGGTGAGGACACTGTGAGCAGGGAAGATACGTAAAATGGCACAAAGAAGACTTCAGAAGAAAATGCTATAAAAGCAACTGATGAAGTTGTTGACAGGACGGAAACTTGGAGATCTAGTTATGTGGTGTGGGTGTCAGGAATCAGTGCTATGTATGACCATACAGAGGATATTGAAGACCAAAAGGAGAGTGGCATCTTTACTTTCCCATTTTTTCCCTCAGAAAATCTTTCTGGCTGAAGTCTACCTCACTCCATGTCAAACCCAGCAAAACTGAGGGGATAATAACAGCCATGGGACGGAGTTCAAGAATAAGAGCCCATTTTATCACAGCAGGAGAAATGAAAGTTTTATTCATGGTCCAGAATAAATTGGTTATGGCTCTAGGATGTAAGGGTTCAATACAAAACGTTTACCCAATATAAAGTCCTTTTATAACATCCATATGTATGTTGCGGAGCCTGATACCTTGATTAAGTAACATATTCCATCAGAACCTACTGGTGGTGTCACGAGGCCATAAAAGAAAGCTGTGGCAACGGCGAAGCTTTCAGTCAGGAAACATTTAGAAGGTGCCTACTTCACAGTTGGTACAAATTGGGTATATTCCCTGGTATTAGGTAACTCACCATCAGGATGGGAGGTGAGCATCACCTGGGAGTTAGAAATGCAGAATCTCAAGCCCCTCCCTACTCCTGAATCAGAATGTGCTTTGGAATAAGATTCCCACAGTTAACATTTGAGGAGCTTTGTGCTTAAATGACACTCTAGCTCAGTTATCCTCAGCCCTGGACACACATTAGAACATCCTGGAGAATTTGAAAAGTCCTGGTCCCCAGTCGAGCAGTAAATCACAAGGAAACCTGGGATGGGAGCACTCCAGGCACAGGAATAACAGCCAGGGTGAAGGCCGCAAGGTGGGAACAATCTTGGTGTATTCCAGGAACAGGAAGCAGCACACAGTGACAGAGAGAGTGGTAGGAGTTAAGGTCAGCAAGAAAGGCCATTCCAAAGTGATTTTTAGGCTATTGGGACTAATCAGGATTTCATCTGATGGGAAGTCATTGGTTTTTGAATCAAGACTATTTTGTAAGCACTCAGTATAATACGCTTTACTTAAGTCCTCAGCTAAATTGTGATGTTTTTAATTGTTGGGTTTTTGACTCCCTCACCCCATTAAAAAATAAAACAAAACCCCTTATATATTAACTGAGTGTAGTTAGTCTCAGTTTCTACATTAATGCAATGTAGAAACCAAAATTTCGTTAAGATAACAGAATTCACAGAGCAAAATGAATTAAGTAAACCGACAGGTTGCAGTCCTTGCCTGCTGTTGCAAGATCAGTTGAGGGAAAGAAAGAGATGGAGAGACAGAGAGAGAGTGAGAGGGATGTCCTCCAGGGAGGGGAGATTATTTACAAGGGAGCCTAATAGATTGGACCTTCTTCCCAGTCTTCTTCTTGGGCTGCTCCCTCTCCCACCATCAACAATTCCTCTCCTAGAGTCCTTTTTGGCCAGCCCCTCACTAATGTTCCCCTGAGAGAAGTCACTTAACTAACATCAGTTAGATGAGCTCGGAGTAGATCTGTGTGCATGGCTCTTGTCCTCACCCTGAAATGAGTTTGCCTCACTTCTCCCTCAAAATCACAACTCTGGGTGAGGGGATGACAGTGCAAAATCAAAAGAAGTAAGGTATTGAGAAGGACATGGTGCAAAGTCTGGGAGAGGATTCTCAGACTGCTAAATCTAGCAAAGATAGTAAATACCATCCAACCCAGTTCTCGCCACTTCAAAGATCTGGAAACTGAGACCCAGAAAAGTGAAGTTATTTTTTGGTCAGGGATGTAGAGCTCATTTGTGGCTGAATGCAATCGAGAACCCAGGCCCTCAATGAAATTGCCTGTCTGTCCTCTGAGGAGTGCCAAACCAGAGCTTCGTGAATTCAGTTTGCTTCTAGAGAGCCTGGCGCCATTCCACCCCCTGAGCCTATAGTGTGGATGTCTGTCCTTGCCCCTGTCCTTGGAGATTCTGTGACGATCCCAATGGTTCTCACTAGAGTCAGAACAAGTCCAGGAAATATATGTAAATGTCAGAGGACCCTTAAGAGGCTGTGCAATAAAAAGAACTTTCAACTGGTGGGGAATTTCCATGGCCTTCCCCAGCTTCATGGACCTGAGCCATTCCAGCAGACCAGCAGGAAACCCAAAGGAATCAGAATTTATAAGACCCTTCAGAGAGGTGGCTGCCAGCCCAAGAAAGGTCCCCTAGGAATTTTCACTATCCCACATTATGTAGGGTAACCCTGGACCCCATAAACAAGCCCCAGCAATCAGCATGTAGCCCAGCAGCCTTCACTGGAGTTGGATGTAATGGCCCTCAGAGTCAGGCAAATCCTGGGTAAGAGCAGTGTGATGGGACCCTCAATGCAGGACCCACTCAGGACCCACTACCCCAGCACCTACTCTAGTTTTGCTAACAAGCCACTGTGTAGTGGCTTAAAATAACATGCATTTATTAATTCTCCAGATTCTGGGGATCAGCTAAAAGTTTCTTCTGGTCTGGGCTGGCTACTATGATCTCACTCACATGTCTGGTAGCTGACAGGATGGTTGGTCTAAGGAACTGCAGCGGGGAGTGCTGCCTTATGGAGTCCAGTATACTATCCCGGGCTCCGTCACGGGCTGGACTTAGGGTTGCATAACCCACCAAGAGAAGGCAAACTCCAAAGGGCAGGTACTATTCAAGATTCTGTTTGTCTGAGATGAATAAAAACAGGTATTACTAACAAAAAAAAAAAAAAAAAAAAAAGATTCTGTTTGTGTCATTATTTACTACTGACCCATGGCCAAGTCCCAATTCAAGGGATAGGAAAATAGATTCCACCTCTCGGTGGGAGAAGCAGCAAAGTTAATTTGCAAAGGGCTGTTAAAGAACAAAATGTAATGGAGTAAATTTGAAATCTAATTGGCCTTATTAAGTGATTCGTGAATTGGGCAGCATTCCATCTAGTAATATTAGGGTGCTCCTAGGGGTTGTACAAAATGGAAAGTGTTTACAGGAAGAAGGGTGGGGCAAGGGAGTTATTAACAAAAGAAAAGAAAGGATTCTTTTTGGACCAGGACAACATCATGTGGGGGGAAGGGATGGGCAAGAGTTTTTATCATGCAGGTCGTGTCTTCTTTCAAAGGGGAGTGGAGAGGGCCCACATGACAGATTACCTTACTGGTGTTTGATCAGAAAATTCCAGACTGGTTGATTAAGATTATGTTTCTGGGGGTGGCTGGTTAGATCAGTTGGTTAGAGCGTGGTGCTAATAACACCAAGGTTGCTGGTTCGCTCCCCTCATGGGCCACTGTGAACTGTGCCCTCCTTGAAAAAAAAAGAGGAAAAAAGAGATTATGTTTCTGGGAGAGGTGGAAACAGCAATTAGGTTAGGTATTTAATCTGAGTTTGGTATCATGAGCTTTTAGCATGAGTGACGCCATTTTGGGCCTGTGGTTTTCTCGAACCGGGCGTACATACAAAGATGGGAGGAATTTGTAGCGTTTGTTTTTGCAATCAACCACACTGTCTGTGACAAAAGAAATGCTCTCTAGGAGCACTTAGTCCAGAGCCCTTTGGCATAAGCCTCCTTCGTCACTCCATGAACAATAGAGTGTTTCTCTTACTTATTTCCCAAGATGACTTGCTTTTCCTCTTAAGTTATTGGTTCCCAAAGAGACATTGCAATATTCCAACATGATAAAATTCCAATAAAAATAGCTAGTGCTCCATATTATCCACTGATTTATATATTACATCACACTAGTTGCTTTTATTCTCAGGATCATTCATGCATACAAGTAAAATTTTTTTAAATGGTCTTGTTTCTTTATGAAAGAGATTTTAGGGAACCGTTTTACTCAGAGAGCCTGTTTGTGGGCAGTGGCCTTCTGCCCAATAGCAATGCTACAAATTATATTTAGCAAATCATCATGCTATAAGACAGTAGCAGACTAAATTAGAAATATAATGCTTGGCTGGTTGTTTATTGCTTGTATTGTACATTTTTCACACATCATCGTGTGGGTGTTTAAAGGTCAGGATTGCATTTACACTTGAGTTGTCTAAAATAAGAAAACCATAACCAGGACATTCAACAATATATTTTCCTGGGCATGCTCCATTTTCTCTCTGGCTAAGTCCTCAAGTATTCATAAAACATACAACCTAGCATGTATTCTGGGGTATAAGAGTGAGATGGTACCACGGAGGCTGCAACATTTTCTTTTTTCTTTTTTCTTTTAAGATTTTATTGGGGAAAGGGAACAGGACTTTATTGGTGTACTTCCAGGCCTTTTTTTTTTTTCCAAGTCAAGGTGTTGTCCTTTCAATCTTAGCTGTGGAAGGTGTCGGAGTCGAACCGGCAACCTTGTGGTTGAGAGGACACGCTCCAACCAACTGAGCCATCGGGAGCTCAGTGGCAGCTCAGTGGCCGCTCAGCTCAAGGTGCCGTGTTCAATCTTAGTTGCAGGGGGCGCTGCCCACCATCCCTTGCGGGACTCAAGGAGCTGAACCGGCAACCTGTGGTTGAGAGCCCACTGGCCCATGTGGTAATCAAACCAGCAGCCTTCGGAGTTAAGAGCATGGAGCTCTAACCGCCTGAGCCACCAGGGCTGGCCCTGAAACATTTTCTTAATGTTGCAAGTTTCTAAGCATAATTAGGATCTCATTGGTACTGGTGACATTCTATATATTTAAATTTGGAAAGACCTAACCTTGGTATTCTTCCTTACTGTGTAGGTCTAGAATTTTATGAAATAGCTCAGTCAAATGCAGCCCATCTATTCCAGTCATAAAGAGGACAAAGAAAAACCACCAGGGATCTATTCCAAACGATAATCTCCTCTCATCAGTAGCTCTCAGGTAATATGTGAATTCACTCTCCTATCAGTTTCATCCATGAGATGTATCAGATGCCCTTAAAGGTAATCGTAGGTGCCCCATCTGTGTGTGCACGGAGGTGAGTGTATCTACATATATGCATAAGATAATTTTTTTTCAGATGTAAAGTTACATGAAATCCCAGCCTCTATCTAAACATGTCGTCTTTCTGGGTTTAAATACATATGTGATTAATAATATAATACAGGGGCTGCCGCACTTTCTCCATAAAGAGCCAGATAATAAACATTTTAGACTTTGTAGGCCATAAGGTCTCTCACAACTATTCACCTCTGCCGTTGTAGCGAGAAGGCAGTCACCGACAATCTGTAAACACATGGGTGTGGCTGTGTTCCAATAAAACTTTATTTATGGACACTGAATTCTGAGTTTCATATAATTTTCACATGTCAGGAAGTATTATTCTATGTATTTATGTATTAATTTATTTATTTATAATTTTTTTTTTTGGCAACCATCTACAAATGTCAGATGTAGATGGTGACATTTGTCACCATCTTAGCCCTGGGGAATACAGAAATAGGCTGTGGGTCAGATGTCGCCCCTGAGCCAGTTTAGTTACACCAGACCTAGTGCATTAATTAATGAAGCAATCATCTGACAAAGGAAGCTGACCTTCCAGACTTGAGCTCTCCAACTCCATTTTGGCTTCTCTATAAACACATTTCTCTATGAAAGCTAATTTCTTAAAAATTTTAAACAACTCTCCTTTTATACATAACCACAGGGAAGAACTGCTTCTTTGTCCCTCAGTATTTTTTAAGTGAAGATAAAAGCCATTTAATAGCAAATTACTTTTCCCTTTCTTTATTTGCACATAATTTTGTGAGTTTGGGTCTTTCCTTTTCCTTATCTATTCTTTACAAAGCTTCAGATTTCTTGTCTGAGTGACGTGACAATGATCTGTGAATTGGCAACGTGAGTAATAAATCACTAAATTGTCTAACAAAAATCATTCTGATAATGGCAGCTCATCCCTCCATCCCAGAATCAGCAAATTCCATTCTTCAAGACCTTCCATTATGCATTGCAGTCCTACCCTATATTGTCTTTGATTATAGTATATCATAAAGACCTGTGTTCAATCTGATCCCTTTTGATTTTCCAATTTAGATCTCAAGAAGTGAATAAAATCAATGTCAGCATTTTGACAGCGGTACTTCTTCAGACTTTGTTCAGCATTTTTTTTTATAACTTATGTTGCTTTATATTCTGATGATACATAGAGAATGTTTTGCAGTGTTTGCATTTATCTCATTGGATTGAATGTTTCAGTCTGATACAGAGAAGGCTGGATGCCTCCAATGTCCAGATAAAATTGCTACACAGTTCATCTCATTTCATATGGATTAAGCAAGACTAATGAATCTTTAAAAAAAACACACAACTTTTATTTATTTTAAGTGTGTTTTTCCAGGACCCATCAGCTCCAAGCCAAGTAGTTGCTTCAATCTAGTTGTGGAGGGCGCAGCTCACACTGGCCCATGTGGGGATGGAACCGGCAACCCTGGTATTAAGAGCATCACGTTCTAACCAACTGAGCTAACTGGCTGCCCCAAGACTAATGAATCTTTTAATATTATTTTGCCATCCCATGCCTTATGACTTTTTTGGTAAAAACATTATGCCGGATTTATTTAGTAGAACCTTTAACTTTTAAAGTGGCTGTTTGAATACTAAACCTCTTTTGATTTTCTTTCCCAATAGCCTAGGTGATAAGACGTCAATCTATTCTGAATGGTTAAAGACCGCCCTGAGTTTCTTTTGAGGCACTACATCGTCCTCATTCCTGTGTTATATAAATATTTACCACCTAAAAAAAGTTGCATGAATCCATATTTTTCAGTGTAAGGCTTTTCCTTCTTCAGGTTAACCATGAATTCAGTGCGATTCAGTGATTGTTGGGGACTTACTGGGCCCTGAATAGGGGGCTGGGTATCACGAAAGGTACAAAAATGAGTGGGACACACCTCATCTCAAGGCGTTTACACGTGTCCTGAGGGAGAAGAGCCCAAATAGCAATAACTACTAAATGGAATGGAGTATGTGCACTGGGGTTGTATTAGGTTGGTGCAAAAGTCATTGCGGTTTTTGCAATTGTTATGAACCTTTTAAACCGCAATGATTTTTGCACCAACATTAATAGATGAAGGCTTGTAGATAATGGAGAAATTACTTACTGCAGGCCTCAGAGCATCCACTTTAAGTCTCCTTTGCTGTTCATGTTAAAGTACTGCCCACTATTTTCCACTTAATCTGATCAAATGAGGCAGCCTCTTCCTGCTTTGGGGTCTAACTATGAATCTTTCAAGTATAAAATTAAAAGTGCTTATTCCCTGCACCTACCAAATTGACTCAGTATTCTTGCAGGGGGACAAAAGGCTAAAAAAAATGCTGTTTGAGATGTCTGTTGTGACTTTATCATTTCGTGCAGTCAAAATGTGCTCATTAAGTATGAAAAAAGTAAATCCATTGAATTGAAGAACTACTAGTGCCCCTGATTTGGGGGATGTAAATCGAATTGATTATTTGACTGAATTGGCTGCTCTGTTCAAACTGGTAGAGGTAAAACCTATCTAGGTTCAGCCTGGGCACAGACAGTTGCAGGTTATGCCTAGGAAAGCAGGGGCACAGCTCTGAAAGATCCAAGATGAGAGAAGGCAGTGGGGTTAAGAACTGAATAAGCAGTCAAGATTTGGCAGATCTGAGATGTGGTCACAGCAAGCAGCAGGCCCAAACCAAAAATCTAAACGAGAGATCCCAAAGGAAGACGTTCTAAGGGACTGAAGGAGAGGAGCGATTCAGCAAAGGATCAAATCCAAGGTGAGCAAAGACCCCGATAGAAAGAATCAAAAGGCTTGTCTTTCCCTAGGGCTTTTTACTGTCCTGCGAAACCCTTGGGGCGTTCCAAAGGGCTGATGTTTATGAACAACTGACTCCAGTAAAGAGCAAATTAAGAGGATTGTAGTTCTCTGAAGCTGAGGAAAATATTTTCATGTCACTTTGTTAAGCCTATCACCAGAAAGACATTTTTCAAAAGGCAGACACCATCATTAAATTAGCACTTAATTTAGCCAACTGTGGAATTTAACTACTTGGATTAAACTTCAGCTAAGGAATGGCCAGGAGAATATAGTATAAGTCAAGAGCTTCAAGCTTTTAGTTCTAACTCTACAAGTACTTAAATGGCCAACACGGAACTTGAAATAGGTGTTTATTTTCTTCTCTCTTTCCAAGCTGGCACAATTTCTCTTCCTTATAAAGGACTTTATGTGAGAGTCCTCTGATAAAAGGTAATGCTCTGATAAGTGCAGGTGCTGTTGGAACACAGCCCATCACCACCAGCTCAGCCATGAAGAGTTGTATCTACAGATCACAGCGAAATTGAAAAGAGCAGGGGCTGGCTCATGGAGGGATCTAATGGACCGGCAGCTGTCAGTTCATTGTTTAAACACTTGCTGTTCCTCAATGGTGATTTTTTTTCCCCCCAGAAACTGGCTCAAACCAACATCTGACCCTTTTGTATAATCTATATAGACTGTTGGTTTACTGCAGAGCACTTGAAATTGAAAATACAAAAGCTTTCTTTGAGTGTTAAAACAAAGCAGCTTCTGACTTGCTCTGAAAATGCACATTGTGGAGATTCTTATCTGGAGGGGCCTTTGATTTCCGGCCAAGTTTGGAGGAGGATGGTCTAATAATAAAACAGCAAAGCAGTTTGAGTAGTAAATTCAGTTTTTCTGAGAATGTGGAGATAAAATCCAAAAGAGAAATTCTCAAAACAATCCCCCAACCAATAAATTCCACTCCCCCACCTCCCCCATGATGAAAATGAAAGCACAAAAGAACAAGCCTCGTTGTATTAGCAAGACTTGGTTATTTTCTCTTTTTAAAAATAATAATAATAACACTTGTGGGCTGTTTCTGATTATTAAAAATATAGATCCTGATCGTAGTAAATTGGGAAATACCTATAATCCCACCACTCTAAAATAACCTTTTTTTTTCTCTAGCCATCTATACTGTTTTTTACATAATGAAAGTTTATCACTCTGTGTGTACAATTTTGTAGGAGAAAGTTATTCTTTTTTAAAAAAAAATTATTGGGGTGACAATTGTTAGTGAAATTACATAGATTTCAGGTGTACAATTCTGTATTACATCATCTATAAATCCCATTGTGTGTTCACCACCCAGAGTCAGTTCTCCTTCCATCACCATATATTTGATAGGCGTAAGTTATTCTTGAGAAGGTAGGGAAGGTCAGTTGAATCTCCAAGAAACATCGCCTGTGAAAATTAGTTGATGACAACAGTTTTCGCTTCTCTAATATACTTTCTCCTGTGGCTTCTGACAATTGTAATACATCTTGCAGAACCAAAAGAGACAGTGACACTTTCACAAAGCAAGAGAAAAACAGTAAAGTTAGACACACAGAGAATTAGGGTGGAATCGAATGCTGGTCTTAGCCTTTTGACAGTTCCTCTATGTTAATCAGCAAAAAATTTGTGAGTTTCTCATTTCATCCTATTCTACTCCAAAACTAATCTCACTTCCATTTATCCAGGACCCCCGATGATCTTTTTTTTAATTTTTTTTTATTGGGGAATATTGGGGAACAGTGTGCCTCTCCAGGGCCCATCAGCTCCAAGTCATTGTCCTTCAGCCTAATTGTGGAGGGCGCAGCTCACTGGCCCATGTGGGAACCGAACCAGTAACCCTGCTATTCAGAGCTCGCGCTCTAACCAACAGAGCCATCTGGCCACCCCACCAAATGATCTTGAGTGCAAATAAAAGATGTGCTCTAGAAGGAGCTGACTGACTCTAAATAGAACGTCTATGGCGTGTGAGTATGTGTTTATGCAAATGCAAGGGTGTGTGTATGTGTGCATGCTTACCTGTGTGCGCACACTCACTTGTAATAAGCACCCCAAACAAAGTCATTTTAACTTCTTGAAGGACACACTAAGTCATCATGAACTAATTAGAATAAAGGCTACCATTTACTACATACTAACTAAGCCCTATAATAGAGGTTCTGCTTGTATTATCGAATTGAATTTTTTTCCTGATCACACTACTAAACTGCAACCTACCCCCCATTCCTTCCCCAGCACTCTTGATTCCCCTTACCATACTCTACTGTGTACTTTTTCCATAACATCATTTTTTAATATACTTTATAGTTGACTTATTTGTTGTGTTGTTGTTATTATTATTGTCTATCTCTCTCCTGCTGTCATCTGTTTTGTTCATTGATGTAACTCAAGATCCTAGAACAGTTCCTGGCACATAGTGGGGAGGTCAATAAATATTTCTGAATGAATGAATGAATGAATGAATGCATAAATGCATTATTTCATCTTTACAAAAACACTTTGAGATTGACATTATTATCCCTGTTTTAGAGAAGAGGAGTTTGCAAAGGAGGTTGCAGAATTTGCCCATGGTTACGTAGCTGGTAAGTAATACAATTTGGTTTTGAAGGCAGATCTCTCTAGACTCCAAATCCTACACTTTAGAGTGGTCCCCAGAGCAGTGCTGTTCCATAACTGTTACGGTTGAGATAAGTGAAATTGAGAGTAAGTGAGCATTTGGAAACTTTTATAACAATGTGACATTCTTGCAACATCCAAAAAAGAGTACATCGGTGGACTTGGCTCATTGAACAAGGCATGGACCAGCTTAGAAGTTGTCACACTCGCCTGGTGAGCTACATGTGCTAAAATCTGCACACAAGACATACACAGTAGGGCCACATTACAATATGTCATATTTTAGGATTACTTTGTTAACTGTAACTGTAAAGTATATAAAAATCAGAGGCACTTTAGGAATATACCGGGGTGCCCAAAAAAACGGGTGGAAGTGGACACTTTGGTCAGTATTGCTCAAGCAGGAGTTCGCCGTAATCAGAAGAGTCTGAACGCTGATGGTAACCACTTTGAGCACCTCTTGTCATTGCAGAAGTCAAATGTGACTTGCATTCATATTTTGTTATCAGTATACATTGTGTATTACACTTTTAATACAGTTTTCCCTTTTTAAAATATGTATACATTTTTTGGCACCCTCTGTATTTGTTCTAATAATTTTTTTATTTTTACAATGTTTTAATTTTTAAAGATTAACGTTATTAACTAAATTAAGGAAGTAAATTTTAATGTCGAATTACATTTGGCAAAACAAGCTTCACTGGACTCTTTTGTCAAGAAGACAAACCATCGCTGATTGCAACAGTTACAGTAAACCAAACGATGCTGATCAAAGTAAGTCCTGAAAAAATAAAGACCAAAAGAGTTTTTCCTAGCTTTACTCAAAAAAATTTCCTTCAGGGAGCCAGCCAGGTGGCTCAGGCGGTTAGAGCTCTATGCTCTGAACTCCGAAGGCTGCCGGTTCAATTCCCACATGGGCCAGTGGGCTCTCAACCACAAGGTTGCCGGTTCAATTCCTCGAGTCCCACAAGGGATGGTGGGCTCCACCCCCTGCAAGTAAGATTGAACACAGCACCTTGAACTGAGATGCCTCCCAAATGGCTCAGTTGTTGGTTGGAGTGCGGGCTCTCAACCACAAGGTTGTCGGTTCGACTCCCGCAAGGGATGGTGGGCTGTGCCCCCTGCAACTAGCAACGGCAACTGGACCTGGAGCTGAGCTGCGCCCTCCACAACTAAGACTGAAAGGACAACAACTTCACTTGGAAAAAAGGCCTGGAAGTACACACTGTTCCCCAATAATGTCCTGTTCTCCTTCCCCCAATAAAATCTTAAAAAAAAAAAAAAAAAAGTTAAAGGGGAAAATTAAAAAAAAAAAAAATTCCTTCAAATGGTAAGTTCAAGTTTGTAGCCATAACTAATGATAAAGTGCTTCAAACAGAGTATATGACTAGTAGAGATTTTCTAGCTAAAAGAAGCAATAAAAATATCAAAATGTAAGCAGCATTTTCATACCAAACATAGAGAAATAAGTTCAAAACTAGAAAAGAAATCTTGAAAAGGACTTTTTATTTATTGAAATAAAAAGTCAACAGAAGCAGATGTTCAATTTTTCACATTTAAAGATTAGTGCCATGCAGGCTTCTTAGAAAGTAGCCCTTCAGTTTGCTAAGACTGACAAGCCATCTACAATTGCCAAGGCATTAGAGAAAGACGCAATAAAGATATCTGCTTGGAAATGTTGGGTGAATTGGGGGCAAAGCAGGTTAGCTCCAGTATCACTCTGCAACAACAGGAACAGGCTAATTTATGGAAGACCAACTCATAGAAAACATAAAGCTTGCAAAGTGTTTTCCATGGCAACTTGATATGATTTACAAATATTAATATAGCCATTTTTAGTATATGTACGATTTCAATATGATAGAAATATTAAGGAAGAATTGATTTTTCAACCTCGTTGCTGAAAATGCGGCCAGCACTAGACTGTGTGAAACAATGGAGACAAATGTTTCATGTAAAACATTGTCAACCCATGTGTTTTAAAGTTTAGGTTTCATGGAGAAGTAATATTCTGATGGCTTAGCTGCAAATACAAGAAAACATTCTGAGTAGGTACTCAGATTAAGATGTCTCGAGAATGTAAATCACTGCACTTTCCTTCATCAAGATATTCTCTGCTCGAAAATAATGTCAGCTGACTGACATGCTAAAATCTGAGAATTACATAAGAGCTAATGTGTTACATTTCAGATTATTCTCTGAATTTTGTGATAACATAGAAGCTGAACGTAAACAATGATTATTGCATGCTGGATGTGATGATAATCAAGAGGAAAGTTCTGCCAAGAATATTTGAACTGCAGAATAAACTCTCAGTGTTTAGGCAGGATAAGAAAGCAGCTTAACCCAACTTTTTAAAGATATGAATTAGGCAGTTTGACATTTTTGTGTTATGTTTTCAGTATATTTTTGTAAGCTCTGTTCTTATCCCATGCAAGGACAGAGTACAGCATGTTTTCTGATGGCAGATAAGATCTAAAAACTGAAACAAAAATTAGAACCTGGGAAGAACAAAGATTGTTATGACATATTTTACAGATTGTTATGACATATTCCATAATTTTACAATTATCGTTGATTTAGGTAATGATCTTAATATTGCATATTGCAAAAAGTTTTCTCTGAATACTTTACAGCTCTGATAAAACACTTTGAAGTTTATTGTCCTTCAAAAAAAATCCACGCACAGGAAATTCATGAATCTTTAATCTATCTCTTTCATAAAAAAGGTAATTTAAATTCAATTATACTTTACAAGATTAATTGTAAGAACTGGCTGCTGATGAAAGAGTGAAGATGAATCTGAAAACACAGCATTGCTTAGTTCATTTTAGATAAAAGTTAAAAACAAATATTCTGAGCTTGCTGACATTGCCTTAAAATATCTTCTTCTATTTCCCTCACTACACTTATGTAAGACTGATCTCTCTATGAGTATTATTGGAACAAAACATAAAAACATTTTAGGTATGCATTGTGCTCTGTGACTAGTGATGTCTAGATTACTTAACAAGCAAGAAGCAAGCTCATTTGTTACAGCAAAACTTCAAGTATTGATATATGCATTGTTTGTTCAAAAATGTACATAGGCATTTAATATGGGGAATTGTTACTTCACTCAACTTTAGTTGTGACTGTGGAATAACAAAAATTAGGTGTAATAATGATTATAATAATTACCTATATGTACACTTTCATAAATATGTATGGTTGGATGGCCTGTTAGCTCAGTTGGTTAGAGGTGCTAATAACACCAAGGTTGCTGGTTCGATCCCCGCATGGGCCACTGTGAGCTGCACCCTCAAAAAAAATAAAATTAAAAAATTGATAAATGTGTATGGTTTCTGTAATTTGGTTTTTTTAATGTTATATTTGCTTTGATTATATTTATTGAAGTAAAGTATAATTTGATGTCTGTTGAATCAAATGAAACAGTAAGGCTTGAATTTTATGTCTTAGTTTCTTTTTTATTTTATTTGTCTGGCATTTTAGTTTTGCTGCATTTTTACAAAAGTATTGGTTTGCTATGGCCTGGAAATTTTTTAAAATAACTAATCCTTGACCACAGATAGCTTGAGAAGCACTGCCCTAACTGCCTCTACTTAGGAGCCATGTTGGCCTACCAGAAAATCCACATGCATTTCAATCCTTTAGATGTGGGCTGTTCCAACTCACTCACTGACTCCTAGAAGGTATGGATCAAAGGATTTCGCACACATTATTCCTTGACGTCCATGCACTCAGGCCTGTTCACATAGATTCTACTTCCTGAGACCTCTGAAATCCCTAAGTCCTATTCTAGGACCCCAAACCAAAGGAAGGCATGATAGAGTTTCTCAAAATACTGAGAAATGCTGATGGAAAGTTCTTGTTTCCTTTTAAGAATATAGCTGGAATGTATTGGGGCGAGGCAGTAGAGATGGGTTGAAATATCAAGCTGACAAGGAGAAACATAGTGAAAATTGAGCAGAGCCTAATTATTAATGACAAAGAAGTTTGCCAGCAGGAAACAAGAGGCCAGAGACCTGTTAGGCCTTGGAAGAAAGGTTTGGCTTCTGCTTCCCTGTACTATTTTGAAGGAGCCCTTCAGCGTGCCCTTGCCCCGTTGGAGAAACGCTCAGAGATTTGCTAACATATTCCCTACACTCCAAACAACAAACACACACAAAAAATGAAGCATCGGGGGCCGGCCAGGTGGCTCAGGCGGTTAGAGCTCCGTGCTCCTAACTCCAAAGGCTGCCGGTTTGATTCCCACATGGGCCAGTGGGCTCTCAACCACAAGGTTGCCAGTTCAATTCCTCGAGTACCGCAAGGGATGGTGGGCAGCGCCCCCTGCAACTAAGATTGAACACAGCACCTTGAGCTGAGCTGCCGCTGAGCTCCCGGATGGCTCAGTTGGTTGGAGCATGTCCTCTCAACCACAAGGTTGCCGGTTGGACTCCCGCAAGGGATGGTGGGCTGCGCACCCTGCAACTAGAAAAAATGGCAACTGGACCTGGAGCTGAGCTGCGCCCTCCACAACTAAGACTGAAAGGACAACAACTTGACTTGGTGAAAAGGCCTGAAAGTACACACTGTTCCCCAATAAAGTCCTGTTCACCTCCACAAATAAAATCTTTTTTTAAGAAAAAAGAATCATCAATGACTGTGCACATGAAAGCTCTAAATTCTGTATTATCAGGCACCTCTTATGAACCGGGGACTTTATAGGAACCATCAATTTAATCCTTACAACAACCCCATGAGCTAAATATTCTTAGCCATATTTTACAGATGAGATCAATGAGTGTCATGCAGAGTCTCCAGTCCCGCTCCCTACACAAAAACGCAGGATATGGTGAGGCCAAAAAGGAACACCCACGGAGCCATAGGTAGGGGAGTCACACCACTGTATTCTCGCTGGTGGCTGGGTTGGAGACACAGGAAGCAGGAGCCATACAATCCGCAACCTGTTGTCCGCTTCTCTGCCAACTAACCCACCAACATAGCCACGGGAGTTATCAGTGGCTAATGGCTAACCGGTAACAGCTGATGGCCAACTTGTCACAGCGGATGGTCATCTACTACCCAAGCCAGCACCTTTCCACATGAGGGCGAGCCTAGAAACTGCTCTCTGGGACGCTGTCCCCACAATGAGGTTCCAAGAATTTAAGGAAGTTACTTACCCTCCAGTCCACCTTCTTTTCTCTTACTATATCGTCTCCCATTCTGATTCCGTGTTTCCCCGAAAATAAGACCGGCTCTTATATTAATTTTTGCTCCAAAAGATGCATTAGGGCTTATGCTCAAGGGATGTCATCCTGAAAAATCACGCTAGGGCTTATTTTCCGGTTAGGTCTTATTTTCGGGGAAATACAGTTGCTCCCGCCACCATTTGTTTGCATTCTGCTAATCTTTCTTTTTTTTTTTTTAATTTTATTTATTTATTTTTTTTTTTTGCATTCTGCTAATCTTTCATAACCCAGACTAGAGCTGTGGTCCTCGGCTTAGGTTTCATCTTGGAATCACCTGAGGAGCTTAAAGAAAGGATTGCTATCTGAGTGCCATTCCCAGGGATTCTGGTTATCATCGATCTAGGATGTGGCCAATTAGATCATAATTACTTAACTTTAAAAAATCCTAACTAATTCTAATGTTCACCCAAAGTTGAGGATCACTGGCCTAGACGGTTTCAAAGCTGAGCTTGGTGGCTCTTTTCTATGGACCCATAGTAACTTATCTTTATTTACTTATTCATTTTAATTTTTTAATTACCTGTTATCAAATTTAACTTCACGGTATTGTTACTGCCTGTTGTCTGCTGTAGATTTTAAACTATTTCAAGGTAGGGACTTTGCTATTCACGTTTATTCATTCATTCATTCATCCATTAACTAACTTAGCAAGTACTTATTTACTATGAGTCAGACTCTCTACTAGTACAGTAAGTCCTCACTTAAAGTTGATGTGCTGTGACTTTGAGAGAAACAATGAGGCCGAGGACCTGAAGAGACATTTCTCCATAAAGGACATACAAATGGCCAATAGACATATGAAAAGATGCTCAACATCACTAATCATCAGAGAAATGCAAATAAAAACCACAATGAGATATCACCTCACACCAGATAGAATAGTTATCATTAACCAGACAAATAGTAACAAGTGTTGGAGAGGCTGTGGAGAAAAAGGAACCCTCATACACTGTTGGTGGGAATGCAGACTGGTGCAGCCGCTGTGGAAGGCAGTGTGAAGGTTCCTCAAAAAATTACAAATAGAATTACCATATGGCCCAGCAATCCCTTTCCTGGGTATCTACCCCCAAAATCTGAAAACATTTATACATAAAGACATATGTTCTCCAATGTTCATTGCAGCTTTGTTTACGGTGGCCAAGACATGGAAACAACCAAAATGTCCTTTGATAGATGAATGGATAAAGAAGATGTGGTACATATACACAATGGAATACTGTTCGGCGGTAAGAAAAGATGAAATAGTACCATTTGCGACAACAATGGATGGATCTTGAGATTATAATGCTAAGCAAAATAAGTCAGACAGAAAACATAGAGAACCATATGATTTCACTGATATGCGTTATATAAAACTGAAAACAACGAAAGAACAAGACAAACAAATGAAGAAACAAAAACTCATAGACATAGACAATAGTTTAGGGGTTACCAGAGGGTAAGGGAGAGGAGGGAGGTGGTAAGTGAGGGTAAAAGGAATTAAATATATGGCGCTGGAAAGAGAACTGACTCTGAGTGGTGAACACACAATGTGAGATATAGATGACGTATTACAGAATTGTACACCTGAAATGTATGTAACTTTACTAACAATTGTCACCCCAATAAACTTGAATTTAAAAAAAAAGAAGAAATAAAATTAGGCATATAAAAATTTTTTAAAAAAAGAAACAATGAACAACACAACTGATTTTATCATAGGCTAATTGATATAAAGAAGAGTTAACTTCCTAGGGCATCTCATCAAGGTTATAACAAAATGACGTTGAACAAAACAACGTTATTCAAAAACCTGCTATAGTTGGGAATACAACAGTGAACAAAATGCCTCATGCACTCAGGGTTTAGTGCAGGAAACAGAAAATAAAAAGTCAATATACATGTTCTTGTTTTCTATTGCCATGTAACACACAACGCCAATCTTAGTGGCATGTAGGGGGCGCTCCAGTCTGCACGTTGAAGTTCTTTCCGCAGCTGCCTCTTGGGCACCCCTCACCTAGGAGTGCACAGAGCAATGATGTCATCTGCCCTCAAAAGGATGCATCTGAGGAAAAGGCCTGGAAGAGGGATAAGGACCCTTTGAGATTCTTGGGTCCCAGATATCTTGAGCAAGACTGGCTGCATGATTTGCATGGCCCAATGAAAAATGAAAATGCAAAGCCCCTAATTCTGAAAGCAGGAAAAAAAGCACTGTTAAGTTTACTAAAACATAAAGCTTTCTCCCTTCTTCCATGCTCTCTCTCAGCTTGTCATGGTGCTGCTTATTTGTCCCTTAATGCCATTCTAAGTAAAGAAAAATTAAAATTTCAAATTATTAGCATGACTTTTACCGTTCATCTTTATATCGTGCCGTGCCAGTTTTAAATGCAAACACAGAGCTTTTAACTCACATAAAGAATCACCAAGATTATACAATTCCTATTTTATAACCAGTATATGCATTTGTATTTCATTCTTACCAGAACAATGGGAAGCCTGCACAAAATTAACTCAACTGTTGCTATTTCACAACACGCTATGTGCACATTCTACCAATAATCTCTACCTTCAGTGTACTGATAAGTAAAGAAGGACTGAAAGAAACAACAATCATATCTTAGCCTACTTTCCCCTTACCTTCTATGTCTTCATTTTCAAACACAGTGGTTAGTTAATACAGAAAAGTAAATGAGTAAGACAGGATATGATAGGGTTCCTTGGTCATCGGTGCTTTCTTAAAAGTGCTTTCTTTCTGCACTCAAAGCAAGTTCTAGTTCAAGTGGGAAGCAGTCTGTGCCCTCATTTCCTCAGTCATAGATGTAATACATTTTCCTTGTACTTGCTTTAAGTCTCACTAAACTCCCACACATGTGGGTCCACCAGCATTCTGTGCTCGTGGGACATTGCAAACGCTGTATGCTAAAGCAGCAGCCATGAACGAAGAGATATAGTGTATCTCCTCTGCATATAAGAGATAAAGTGTATCCCCTCTGCTCACATGCATGGCCATTGTCCCAGACTTCATTCACAAACCACAAGTTCAAAGATAAAATCATTACGAATTTCAAGACCATAACAGAGGAGCATTAAATTAAGGGTGGGACTTTCTGAGCACAGGTGGCATGCCCATGGAACTGGCCCTGACCCAGAGTTTGGTCTAGAAGGGTGGGGAATAGGCTCTTAGTGGACACGAGGTCTCAGTGAGCTAAGCTTCTCAGTGGCCATATATCCTTGGTCCCATGGATTCCTCACGTTCTGGTGAGGGCTGTGACCAAAAGAGGACCCAAGTAGGACCTTCCATTGGGCAAGTGCCAGGACAGGAGCCCTGTTCCTTGTGCCCAGGTCTAAAGGCAAGACAGATGGTGATTTGTACCCCCAAAGGAAAGATGATGGGAATGACAGATTTGGGGACAGAAAAGAGTTGTTTCCTCCCAAGCGTATTGTACAGACTCAATACCTATCGATGAATAAATGAATGCACAGTCAGCAAACAAGTGATTGTGCAATGAAATAGATGAGAGCATGTGTTTTCATGAAATGATACCTGACTTAGATTAGGAATGCAGGCCTATGTTCAAAGCCAACTCTCCCTCCTGTTCCCTACAATATGATTTTGTATATGCCCTAATTGTGTACCATTCATTCCATGCTATCACACCACACAAAGAACCACCAAAGCACCATCTTCCGTCTTCCTCTTTATATATAAATGATTTTTTAAATTACCCAAACTAACAAAATACTGAGCTCTGTGCTTTCTTGCCTCAATTATGTTTTTCATCATTATATTCCTTCTTCAACCTTGAGATTTACTTTTCTTAAATTGCACTCCCCACATCTGGGATACGAACCGTTCTGTTGATACAGCAAATGCATATGATCAGGGAAATGTGCATCTGTTTTAATTCTCTAAAATCCAGGCAAGATTTGACCAAACAAATCACTAGGCCATTCAAAAATCCACTCTTTTCATTGAGTGTATTCATATGGAACTGGTAAGAAGTCAACACGAAGGAAGAAAATGTTTCTCACCTATTTTTTTTTCTTGATGAACTAGCTGAAATATTTGGATCTTAATTGTATGCGTTTCTTCAGTTTAGTTAGGACAATGAATCTGCCTAAAATATCCCACCACCAAAGAAAAATATTCATACAATTACTGAAATCAAAAACAAATTTCGAACTTTGAGAAGAATGAGACTTTACTTACCATTGCCACCCTCTCTGTTCACTTTCATAGGTCTAATACATTGAATAAATGGAGCTTCTAGTTGCCCTTTTTGTTTTGATTAGTGTGTCTTAACCAGGTACTTTATACTCGGTCCCCAAAATCACAACACATGCCTATGAGTACTTAACCTTTATAAAGAAAAAATATTTTGCCTACTACACTTTGAAACCTTCAGAAATGCTCACTTCACTTTCATGACTGCAGCTCAACCCTGGGCTTTTTTCTTCAAAAAGGAGGGTCTTGGTTGGAAGACCTAACTCCTGTCTAGCTCACATAGTTAATTTCCATTCCCTTCAACAATTCTGAAGCTATCTAATCAATAGAGATAAGCCTGGATTTAAAAAGGCTATGCTAATTGCTCCAATTCCTTTTATTCACTAAATCCTTCTTTATTTCACCCTTCCATAAAAGAGAATGGTAATTTTTCTTTAGGAATCAATAAACTCGCCCAGAGCCATTGAAGCTTCCAGAAAAAGCTGACAGGTAAAATTTTTATTTTATCTTAACTTCTTTCCATATTCATTGATCCCACCACTGGCTCAAAGACAGAAAAACAAGACTGGATCTGGAAAAAAAAAAATACAGCCACCAGAGCTCAAAGTAATTAGTTAGACACCTCTAGTACAAGTGGTTGACCTGTTTTTGATGCACAGGAAACACTAAATTGTGATATGTTGATTGTTTGATTGATGTTTAAAAGGCAAGTGCCTGAGGGGAAATTTGAAATTTTTCTTATCATTGTATCCTTTTCAATTGTATAAAATACACGATTTTCTATAAATCACTCTCAAAAAATGTCATTTTCATGTTTCAGAGAAAGGCAATTTAGACCCATTCTCCAGCAATTTCTGATGGAAATTTGACTGATGACAAGGCAGTTCAACAGCAAATAACATTCACAAACACTTAGTGAGAAGTAGCTATGGGCTGGCCTCCTTACTAGATACCTGACACCTAGGGACACCTAAAACTGAGTCCTTGATTTCTAAAAGTTCACAGTGAAGTGGGACATAATAGTATGATCATCATGAAATATACAGAGTTGTAATACAGGTATGTACAGAGCAGTACAGTGACACAGAGGCCCAATAACGATGGATGGAGATTCAGTAGAGTGGTTAAGAGCATATTTGAATCCCAGATCTGTGATTCACACTGTGTGACCTTGCAAGCTACTTTGCCTCTCTGTGTCTGTTTCCTCCTCTGTAATAGCAATCATGATAATACCTATCTCATAAGGTTATTGTGAAAAGTAAATGAGTACCTTGGAAAAGTGTCTGGAATATAGCACTCAACAAACATTAGTCATTAAACATTATCAGATTGTGCATAAAAGGGAGTCTGAGATTTGACCTACAAAAGTAGATGGAGAGGTGCAGGTTTCATGTTATAAGACATGTATGGGGAATCCCATGTAACTCTGTGAGTGCAGAACAGGTTAAAAGAATGGAAACGTGAGAATAATATACACTGCACTGGACTATGACATACATGACTCTTAGTTCTGCTTCTCACTGACTTGCTGGGTCCCTGAGCAGGTCAACCTGGCGTGAAGAAAGTAGGTACTCAATACATGAGGACAAGTATTGCTATGGGTGCATGGGAGAAAATGGCTTGAGATTGGCACTGAAAATCTGGCTGAGTTTACTTTGTGGAGAGCTTGTATATTACATGTATTCCTCAATCACTGTTGCTATAACGCTGTGTAACAAACAATCCCCCAAATATTAGTAGCTTACAAACAGCAAGCATTTCTTTTCTGACTCAAGTGAGTCAGCTGAGGCTTGGCTAGTTTTGGTTGATTTCTGCTTGGCCTGCTCGGGTTCAGTTCAGGTTGGCCCCAGACTGCAGGCCAATCCTGCTCCACATATCTCATTCTGGAAACTGTAGCTATCTGTACAGAGCATACATTTCTGGGCATGCATTTCTCTTGACAAGAGCCAAAGCCAGAGAGAGGGATCTAAACCATATAAGCACATTTAAAGCCTGCTCACATCACATCAGCCAAGATTCCACTGACCAATGCAAGGAACACAAGATGGGGAAGCATGCTGTGTTCACATTACAGCAAGAATTGCAGTCACATGACAAAGGGTGTAAATGCATAATTCTATTACAAGGCCAGTGAAGAATTCAGAACAGTAATCCAATCTACATTATTTGGGAGCTTTAATCCATTCTATAATTAAAAAGATCCATAAAAGACATTATATTAAGGAAATGACATGCTTAGATCTAAATTTTGGAACATGCATCCTGGGGGCTATGCAGAAGGTAAATGGGGTGGGGAGGGACTAGTGCTTCTAGTCCATGGACCAGACAAGACATGGTTAGGATATGGGATTGCATGAAGACGATCAATGTGAAAAAACTTGATGAGTTTTAGGATTGGCAAGACTTGGTGACAAACTGGATGTGGCATGAGTGAGAGGGGGCAGGGTTGGTGAGAGAAAAAAGGTGAACGTGACTCGGAAGTTCCAAGGTTAGGCAACTGAGGGGATGGTAACAGTATGTCCTGAAATAAGGAGGGCTGTTTTCTGAGAAAGACGACGTAGGAAGATAATGAATCTAAGTTTGAGCAGTGTGGTGGCTTTGTAATGTGTCGACTTGCCTCGGCTAACCTCTAGTTCCTAGAATTCCTTTCTCTGAATGTTTCTGCTTAGGGTTGATCACAGGAGACACTTTTTTGTGCAATTCAGAAGGTTGACATTGTTTTGTTATGCTCGGAAGGTCAGTGCAAGGGCACCAGCTGATGTCACAGATCGTGCACATTGTCACTTCCATGTTGGCTCACCTGCTTGGTGTAGGGCAGCACCTGGGCCTGCAGTTCCTCCCCCTTCTACCTTATCTTATCCACCTTCTGCTTCTCTGACTTCTGGACCACGTGCATGATTAGCTCCATAACAGAGAATGCCAGCTTCTCCTGCAGGACACCCATATCATCGAAGTTGTAGGCATAGGCCAGAGAGAGACTGGCACGGGCTCTAGTGCTTTCTCACAGGTTCCTATTTGTCCTTGATCCACCCCATGTTACAGCCATCTTCCTTTCCCAACTGCCTGCCTTGCTGACTTCAAGCTTGAGAATCCAATGTAAAGACTACAGCTTTACACAAACCGTCTACCAACTTCTACAAGTGCAAAAGTTCACACCACAATAAAAATGAGAACACATAGAACCAAATCTTTGTTTCTAAATACCATTTCCCATGAAAAGGAATCAAGAATCCTTGGACAAATGATTGATTCCAGGGCTAGGATATAGAAAGTATAATATAAGCCTGAAACATTATTTGTGTGTGTGTGTGTGTGTGTGTGTGTGTGTGTGCCAGAAAGTAAGTGTTCAGAAATTTATGGTGTATGTCAAAAGTACACAGGAGCCAGCCTGAAGAGGATTCTACTGGCCAAATCTGAAAAAATTTAATGTCAAAATATATCACATAGCAATGAATTATAACACACTGAATAAAAGTAAAAATCTGTGGATCCATATTGATTGATAGATAGATGAAAAAAGAGTTCTTTCTTACATGCTAACTAATACCAATAAATCTAGATAGAATGATGACTTAGACAACCATCATTTTGCACCAAGAATGAGACAAATGGATATTATGTGCCTCTTTGTACGAGGCATCAAGAAGGATCAATACCACTTAGGCAGTATTCCTGTCAAAAATGCATAAGCTGAATCTAATCATAAGGAAGCATCAAATAAACTCAAACTGAGGAATATTCTACAAAATATCTGGCCTCTACTTTTTATAATTATCAACGTAATGATAGTCAAAGAAAGCCTGAGGAACCATTTCAGAATAAAGGAAACTAAAGAAACATGAAATGAAAACGAAAAGGCATAATCCTGGTTTGGATCTGGAACCAGAAGAAAAGTACTATAAAAGTCATTATTGGGAAATTAG